>NC_070583.1:8958402-9274446 GCF_027409825.1 Scomber japonicus
TGTGTGTTCAAATTTCCATTTCATTTTTTTGGTGAAAATTGTAACTGTTATATAAATCTAAAACTATAAAAATCAACAAGTCGAGCAAGCCATTCTAAGCATCCTAATGGGGTTCTTTCTGTTTCATTCTTGAGGAACCATTTTCTAGTGATAGATTTTGAGAGGTGAATGCAGTATCTGTAAATATGCAGCATGTTTCAGCATTTTTGTTTAGTCTTTGTCTCAGAGGAGCAGATTTCTACATATTTAAAGCACTGTGTCATACACAGACACAGACCAAACAAAGGAAAATCATATTTCAGGCAAATCTGAAACATTTGCATTTGCTGTTGACTGTGGGCACATAGTCAAATGAGGATAGCATGGAACAAAGATTTATAGACAATCAGATGCCTGTGTGTGTGCGTGTGTATTCCACCTCCCTCCTGCCATCTCCTCACCTGATTGCATGTGTGTATTGACACCAGAGCGAGAACACCATCTTCAAACGATCGGGTCTCAACTGAAGCATGAATAAATAGAAAGACAATAAACAAGAGGAAGTGGTTAGAGGAGATGCAACAAATTTAACAAGGGTCTTATAGTTTATCTTTCAGTTAAAGAAGAATCATATGTTGATCTACATAGTCAAGCTGTTTTATGTATGTCCTCATATGCTTTTCATTCCAAGGTAAAGACAGTTGACTAATGACTATGAAATCATGCTGCTGAATATTTATTTTAATAGTGCAACTACAACATAAATGACCAACATACCTCTTGGATGACAGTCACTTGGCTGGACACTATTCTCTAAAGGCAACATACTGTAATCTGGTGTATTTCTTTGAAAATTAAAGAGTTATATTATGCTTTCAAAACAACTTTAAATCAAGATGAAACTTTAATGATCCCTCCAGGGGAAACTAGGGTCATCGTAGCAGAGAAGGGGAGATTATCTTGTCTTGGAGAGGAGGACAGTTACATACTTGCACTGGTCTTGCAACACTTCAGTTGGACAAAACACAGCATTGAATGAAATTCTATTGAATGTGGTCATTTATTTGATCCTTTCTGTCTATGATGGCATTTCTTGGGGACACCAGACCAACTATTTACCCCAGAAACAGTCTCACATCAGCTGGATCCCCCAACGACTCATCTCCACCACCTTCGTTCTCACACTAGCTCCAATGCTCAGCTTGTTATGAAGCCGTTAGTCCTCACTGATCTTCAAGAGCTTCTGTCTAAACCCAGCCCTTCCTCCACTCACCCTCCAATAAACACTTCACTGACAGCAACTGGCAACCTGACACAGGATCAGGTCTGTTTTGGGGTTTAGGAAGGCCAGAAGTAATGTTTGTTGAATCTGCTGAGCTTCAACACAGTTTAATATGCGATATGCCATCTAATAGGAAACTAATGTGTGTAATGATTAATTCTACACCAGGAATGCAATTAAGAAAACATTATTAAAAAAGCCCACAGTGATCAGATAAAATTGACAAACTGATATCAGCCTGTAAAGCTATGAAGGAAAGCTGCTCTCAGGTCAGTTTAATAGCCTCATTTCACTCAATAAACATCCTCCACTTAGTCTTGTGTGCTGTAATTGTTTAGCACGTAACCACGGGAGATGCTAACAGCAAGACGCAAGAAGACAATAGTGCAGGTAACACTTAAATGAGAGCGACTGTCAAAGAGAGTGAAAAGTAGCAGCTTGGACCAACAGGCTCGCTCTCACCTACACACCGCCACACACACACACACACACACACACACACACACACACACACACACACACACACACACACTGCTTGGCTGTCGTTATCTGCAAATGAAGAGGGAGGTCTGGGAAAGGGAGGAGAGGGTGATAAATGTCTTCATCTTGTTGACAGGGAGTTGCCCAATGGGCCGAACTCTGTCCGACAGGCCTGCCAGAGAAATAGTGTTGACGCGTCTTGTTCTTTGAAGAGACAGCTGGGTTTCCCGTGTCGTTGTCATTGGCGTAGGGAGTAAATGAGCATCTCTTGCGATGCCGCAGTCGTGTTACAGGAAGTTCTTGACGTGTTGTGATGTATTGCATTGTCCTCGTGTAGACTGAGCAATACTGTGCTCAAAGTGGGGAAATAACATGTCATGCAATTTCCTGATTGTCAAAAGTGAACAAAAACTGTGAAAATATAATAGAAAAACATCACCATATGGAGCGCAAACTCTGATCTCTGATACAAGTTCCAAACATCTGCTGCGAAACCCTTTTATGTTGTAATATTTCAAGTCAGTGAAGAGACATCTGAATTAGCATATGTGCTAAAACCTCAACTTTGCTGGCTTTTTAATAAGACTATTTCTCCAATGGGGCTGCTACTTTTCAGACACATTGCTCATCATCATTTAGCTATTTCTGCACTGCTGCACAAATCTCACATTTTTATAAACGTACCGGCCCAACTCATCTATTCATCTCCAGACAGAGCGACCTTGAGTGTACGGTTGGTCGGTTTCGGCACCGGCGATGACGTTTGGAGGCGCTCTGCGGGCCGCAGCGCTGAAACCCAATAGGGTCTCCATATTAGCGGGCACTGAGTGAAACAGTCAACAGCAGTGTTTCAGGGAAGCAATGGAGCTTTAACACCTACTGTAACGCCCTGCCCTGCTTCCTGCTCTGGATTACATCTAGGCTTACAGTATGCTCAATGTCGCCCACTCGCCCACCCCCGCCCCCATTCTCCTTTCCCACCCACTTGCATACACATGGGAGTTATTGCACATACTCATGCTCACATATGCAGGCACACACACACACACATGCAATGACATCCAAGCTATTTCCTATCCCACTTAATACATACTTGTTATAATCTGTTTGTAAGTGTTATGTTAATGGACAAACAGCAAAACATCCAAAGTGCTGAGCATTACTGATACAAAACACACCATTCAGGGCAGCTATGATAGGCTTTCACACACACACGCACACATGCATGCACACACACACATCACATGCAACCCTTTTGTTACATATGAGGGAACTGGTAATGGAAAGCCCCCTCCTATGAGTGCTGGCCTCATTTTAGTAATTACCGTGTGGAAGGTGTAATGGAAGCCTAGCCCCCCTTTAAGCAACACACAATGACATGCAGGCACACATACTTACACACACACACACACACAAGCACCTATCCATGTACAGTCATTTCCCCTCTCTTCGTCCTCACGGTTACATGCATTGTGCGGATTGGTAAAATTCTTCTTTAGCCACTCTGTCTGCCACATGTGTGCACACACACACACACACACACACACACACACACACACACACACATCCCATCTATCAAAAGGCCATTCCTATCTGTTATCAGCATGTCTCGGCCTGTCATACCTGCCTGTCGTCTGCAGCCTGTGTCCCAGAATACTGACAGATAAGCCGTGTGTGAGTGTGTGTTTTTGTGCGTATACCAGTCTGAGCATCGGTGTGTACTGTTTTTGAGTCACACACTCATCCACTTTTGAAGGGATTCCCACATTCTGCCGGGTTACTCTCAGTCCCCAGTAGTCACGATTCGGCCAACCGCTGAGTCAGACGAACCAGACACACTCCATCATGAGCAAAGAGTGCCGGTGTGGCGCAGTGGAACAATCTCTAAGAAATGAAGTCTGTGAGGCTCTACGACAAATACATACCACAGGCTTATAAAATGACAGCACAAAGACACATAGTAAGATACACACTCTGTATGTAGAAAGAGTTGAATCGCTGTTACTGAACCATGACATATCCCTTCAGTGCAGTGTTTGATGGCATAACTGAGCATGAAATAAGGCCCAACAATTCGAACTGCACATTTTTATAGTGTGTGATGAAGAGTGATTTTGGGCAGCATGCTTTTTCATGTTTGTTCTGTGTCACTGAATTACAGTGAAGAGTCAGTTTTAAGGTCATAAGGTGGTTTCAGCCAAAAGTTTCAGGTACTTTGGACTAGGGGAACGAATCTCAGCAGCTAAAAGACCCTGTAGTGCAATCCTGTTTGTATTTCCATCGCATCTGAGGAACCAGGTAGATTATGCATATTAGTGAGGACTTAAAGCTGCAATACACGACATTCAGCCATTAGATGTCGCACTATAGCGCCAACATATATGTTATAATAAATATATAAATATATAAATATGTTTCTGAAAACATATATATATATGTTTTCAGAAACATATTTTAGTATACTGTTCGGCTGTAATTTGAGAAAACTGGTGATGCAGCCTCTATCTTAAAAACAGACATAACATGGACCAAAACAAGGAACAGAGAAGCTCGGATAACAACAACACACATTCTCTTCTATAGCAAGTATAGCAAATAGTTGTTTGCTGACATCCAATGAGGCTCGATGTCATTTATTGCACCTTCAATACAGCTTGAAACGCTGTACTCACACATGAAGAAATCACATCATAGATTTGTTGTTGTTTTATTTACTGTTGCATGAGTTGGACGTACTAAATGAATGAAAAGGACAAATGCAGAAAGCGTCTCTCTCCACAGTAAATCATCTGCTGAGTGTTTGATGGTTATTTATTCTGCTTTCGAACATAACGACATGAAACAATCAGAAAATAAAGATTTATTTCTCTCATTCGCTGGGCTGCTCCATCTCTTCATTCACTCTCTATCTCTCTTGACTACTGCAGCTCTCTCTCTCTCTCTCGTTTGCTTGGGCTCTTCGCCCTCTTGCTCATTTTGTCTCGCTCTGTTTAACGTTAGCAAATGATGAGAAATGTTCTCCGCATATCCTAAATGGATACTATAGTATTTCCTTGTTTTATGAATAAAGCGGTCGTCACCCCCAAATATTCCTGTACTTCTGGAAAGTTCTACCGCCAGCAGGAACCATTTGGGGAGGTCAAACATTATCCCTAGAACCTCATTTAGACCCTGGTTCCAAAATGAAGTAGAAATGAATATAGAGGAACTGAGGTTCTTAGTTCTTGGGGAAAGTTCCTGCGGTGGAGACACAGCTTAATAGGGCATAGTCTTTGGGGCCAGCCCAAATAGCCTCTTGGGGTAGTTCTGTCTGGCCCAGGAACCATCGGGTGGGGTTTGCAGTGCTGAATGTAACTCACCAGTCCAACACAAACCTTTGGCTGCCCCAACTTGTTTACAGCTCACACAGTGTAGTTTGACTTCATGACAAGAAAAAGAAAGATTTTCTCTGTGAATAAATGAAAGTATAAGCAAATACGACAGTGAGGCATCACTGATTGAGAGCTGGTATGTAATCAAGAGACAAAAGATTTTATTTATTTTTCAACTGAAATCAGCAGATTGTCTACTTTGGTTATCTTGAGTTTTCAGACTCTTTTTGACACAAATTTTTAATCTGTTGTCAAACTTTTTTTCCACAGTTT
This sequence comes from Scomber japonicus, assembly GCF_027409825.1. Classification (NCBI taxonomy): domain Eukaryota; kingdom Metazoa; phylum Chordata; class Actinopteri; order Scombriformes; family Scombridae; genus Scomber; species Scomber japonicus. Next base: position 8,963,788 of record NC_070583.1, read on the forward strand.
TTCAGCTGCACTGGAGACATAAACAGAACAAGCACAAAAGGAATTTTAGCAAACAGGCGGTGGTCACTAATCAAACAACATCTACCATCATGGAGTTGTCACTGGGTTACTGGAGTAGTTTTTTGAACATCCTATATTGACTTATATGTAGTATTCCTTATATAATGAATATAATATGCAGCCTAGTGCAAACCAAGCAACTCTCTCTTCGCTTTCATAATCCCAAATCGTAATACATACAGACACACACACACACACACACACACACACACACACACACACACACACACACAGAGTGCAAACAGAAGCAGGCTGGAAGACATAGTGGTGCTTGGAGGTGGGTGGCACTCCTCAGCGACTCTCAGTAATAAAAGTCGAGCGTGATTTGAAAAGGCCCTATTGTGGCTTCATTCTGTTTTTCCACGAGGGTAGCATTCCTCCCAAATTGGACAAAAGAATTTTAATGGGGCGGCTAATGGACTGTGATTAGATAGGAGGAGAGGGAGAGAGAGAGAGAAGGAAAGAGAAAGGGGGAGAGAGAGAGAGTGAGAGGTGGGCCTTGTTGGGAGTGGGCAGGATAGGGGTTTAAACGCTACGACGGAGGAGGGGGGGGCTTGAGTTTCATCCATCCAGAGAGAGGGGGCGATGGGCCAGGAGATTACCCCATTTACCTGCAACCTTTGAGGAGGAACTAGAGAGGGGGATAGGGGGGTTTATTGCGGGGGTTAGGTTGCAAGGGGGACACAGGGGACTCCACTCCAAAGGTATATCTGTACATATAGTGGTGGGATGGATAGAAGCCCACCTGCTTTTAGCTGTAAGTGGATTCAGTGTGGTTGAAGTGGCTTAATGCAGGGCTTACTCACTGTTGTGCACAGAGTGACTGCAGGACTATGCAGCGAGCTATACACAGACAGACAAGGATGCTAAAAATAGGACAGGGTTGTTTTTCCTTTATTCCAAAATGTGAGTGTAAATATTGGAGTTATAGCCAGATAACTAAGATGTTTATCAGCTTTAAGTTTTAAAACTGCTGATGATCATATAAACCTTTTCATGTACAACTATTCACAGGTTTGGACTTGATTCACATGACTCAGAGTGGAGTCAGCCCCCAAGTGATGAATGTGATGACTTTAGACTTCTGTGTCGTAGACTCGACTCGAAAAATCACTCGACTTAATTATGTTAAAGCATGCTGAGAATCAACGCTTCATTTTCCCAATGATGGATGAATCAATCACACATACACTCTCCACCAGCAGAAAGGAAAGGTCCGCTGGCAGTGCCGCCCAGCAGACAGACAACAGATGATACCTCAGATGGGCACAATAAGATTAAAGACTCAGCTGTGGTCAACAAAAAAAGGATGGAAATATGAAAAAACGACGACATTTGGCTCAAGATAAAGCACACAAGATCATTTAGCTTTTACATGTTATGGAGTTTATTTGAGAGTAATAATTAAAAATGTGTAAAATATATTCATTATATCTTTGAATTTACTGTATCAACAGCTCATCTGTTCACATTTAAAATGACATTATGACTTGAGTGCATGACTTCAAATGAATTTTAGGACTTGGACTTGGACATTTGGTTACTTCCATAGCCAAGACTTTACTGTATCAGGTCATATTATAAACCAATAACATAATTATAATTTACATACATTAGTGGTTTCTATATAAAAGTTCACCTTCATGCATGCTGTATGTGGTGAACTACAACTTTTACAGTCAATGTTTCACCTTAATATGACTTTATTAGGTTGTCTTCTAGCACTATATATTCAGCTTTCTGAAGAATAATAACAGTATGATAACCTTTACAGTAGCTGTAACATTCATATACAGCAGTTCTTCATCTTGACTTTAAAGTTTCTTTCAGATCCTGCAGGATGTTGAGGATTTGAGCTGAAACTGTTACTTTTCTTTAACTTCAGTCCATCTCTGTGTCTGAGTAGAACTGGCTAATCATCAAGCTAATTGACAAATCAAATGCCACTATAATTACGTGTTAGGCTCGCTCAATGATGTCACCCACGTGATTTGTTAATGCAAGTACACGGTGGTCACATGAGAGTGGTCACGGCTGAGCTGAGACAAACACTAGTCTGTCAATTATTAGCTGGCTACCGTTGACATGCAGTAAAGTGTGATACCTGCTGGAAATCATATCTTATTGGAAACTTTTACTTGTAGTAAATGCTCTCCAGCAACTGTGTGAGACATTAATGTTGTTGGCAAGGTGCTCTTTTAGTCATCTTTTCACTGCATCATAACCCTCCAATTGATACATTTTCCACAATTTCCCCTCACCAGTATAAATCTGTAAAAACATTGCTTGGTGTTGTTTTAATTTTGCACTTTCTAATATATCTCAGCTGTTGGAGATTTCATCTTGGGATAAGTTCTTTCCTCACTTTCTCTTTATTTCTCAAAGCCTTTTCAGAACGTAATTTTTTTTCCAATAACAAAACCAATTTCCATTCTTAATGTATGGCTCTCTCTGCTATCCCTCTTCTAGCATGATCTCTTCATCGCATCCTGTCTATCTTTCTCCCTGCCAATTCCACTAGAACCAAATGACTTGAAATACTGTCTGTCTACGCAAGTCCGCACAGCACACAAGACACAAAAATACACACTCTACTCTTACCTTCATCCCTATGCAGATGAACCATCCCTGAACACACACACACACACATACAAACACACATACTGCCATTCTTTCCCAAATTGGATAGAGACACTGCCTTGCGATATTTACATAAGTAATAACAGGCGGCTGCTCCAGGGGCCAGCAGCTCCTATCTCACAGCACAGGATGGGTAATTGCTATTTTGGCACTAAGGTGCTACCTGTGTGTGCGCTTACGTGTGACTGTGTATGTGCAAGGAGGGCTCGTCTGAATGAGAATCAAAGCAGAAGGGTAGCAGATTCATTCGAGATTTGTGCATGTGTGTGTGTAAGCGTGCACATTTGCTTTCCGACAGAATAAACTTCTTCTCTTTTCCTCTTTTTTTAATTTGCTGCACAGGTCTGGATGACTGTTTATGTTTAGGTCCAGTGGGAGACAGCAGGTTGCATCTGGAGCCCACAGCTTGATATTTGGTGTCGGGTTGTTGCAGTTTGTTATCGGCACATATTGTCCCGTGCTGCAAGTGTGCTGCTGTGTGTTTTAGATGGTTGGTGTGACTGCATCTCTCTTTCTCTCGCTCACTCCCTCGCTTGTTCATTCTCCCCATGTGTGTATATGTGTGTGTGTGTGTGTGTTTGAATATTTCAAGCAAATATGTGGGCAGCTGTCAGTTGCCCTGGATAGCTCTGTTTCTCAGTGAATAGGTTTTATTTTGAATGAGGCTGTTTTTGTCTCTGCGTGTGTTCTTGAGCACCGAGACTGTGTGTCTGCTTCACCATTAGTGTGTCGACGCTTAGTGCAATGACTGTGTATATGCAGACATGTGTGTTCCACTACTTCTATTCTTACGAGATTCTTTTTTTTTTTTTTTTCTGGCCGTCTCTTTTCTTTTAACGGGACTAATTTAAGCATACATTAGGATAATTTAGCATTATATTAAGGCTGAGGTTAAGGTGAAAAGTCATATCAGAGGTTTAGTACAGCTAATAGAATGTCCCCACAGGTATAGTAAGGCAAGCTGTGTTTTGTGTGTGTGTGTGTAATCCTCAGTGCTCTCGACAGCTCGACGGCTCTCTCCTCCTCTGTGCAACTCAATAAGCTCTCGCTGCTGTCACTGTGCAGCGGTGGGACGCCATAGCAACCAACCCACCTTAGGTGATTACCATGCTCAGCCCTACCTCACCCACCTCCTCCATCAACACCCATGGTGCAAATACAGCCCGGGAGGGGAAGGAGGAGGAGGGGGAGGAGGAGGAGGAGAGGGAGGAGGGGGAGAGACAAGGAGAGGGAAAGAACAGCAGGTCTGAACAAAATATTTTACCTTAACGTCTCTCCACCTCTGTAGATTAGACAGACTCCCACATTGTAGATTTTGCAGATATCTTGTCAGATTGTGTGTTTCTTCTGCTTTCACTGGAGGATATGTGATCTACTCCTGAAGTGTTTATGTTTTTCATCCTCACTGAGCCTACATAGTGCAGGAATTCAGATTGGAGGTGACTAATTTGTGAAGTTCACTTGGTTTATATCAGAGAGCAACATCTGAATTGCAGAATTGCATAATATGTGTGGATAAATAGTCTAAGACAGTTGTGACAATTGAAATAATGAATGTATTGAAAACTGTAGGGAGGCATCTTTCAGTGAAAAGAAGACCACATGAATGTTTTGGATATTATCTCATCTCTGTAACATTTTCAAATAAAACAAAGATTATACAGTAGAACAGAATAGAATGTAACTTTATTGTCCACAAAAGCAGAAAACTGCCTTTGGCCCATCTGGCAGCTCATTAAAACATAATCACATGACAACACTGGCTGTATGAAGTAAAAAAGACCAAAACAAACACTGACTACTAATGAGTATTGTCTTTGTAGCCAAAGCCTAAATTAATCTTATTCCTCAGTGCCGCAGAGCTCCACTGTTGTCCAAAAATGATTAAAAACACACCACAGAGCCACACTGTTGCACTGGGTGACTTTTCATCATTACCTTGAACATGACTCAGTCTGAGTTGATCACAGACGCTGTCATGCCAGCACCAAATCTGCACCTGTTTGAATTAACGTTGGTGGATTAACTGCTTTCAATAAGGAAAAACGGAGATTATCACCAGACTTATCCTTTAAGCTCTGCACATCAAATTTCTCAATGAGTTTTAGACACCCACAACATAAAGGGTGTCCTTACCCCGCCAGAGAAGACAATGAAAAACCTCCTCAGAAAATCCCCCAGCACATAATGCCAAAAACTCTAATACATCTAAAAGCGCAGGGTGGAGATGATGTGTTGAAAATCATGTACAGTTTTTCTAGCGGATGAATTATCAAGTATAAAAGTCTCTCTGTGCCACTTTTCACTGTGCAAACCCATTAAAGCTGAAATCTGTAACTTTTCACTCTGTACCACTTTCCACAGTAGCAACAGGTTGACAGCAAAGATGTGTGTGAAAAGCTGTCCTTCAGCTGAATCAGCCATGAAAATATCTGGAAAATTACACAGTTAGTGATGTGTGATACTACTTGGCTTATAATTGATTTTGCTGCTCTGAAATACAGACACAGTGTGAAAAGTAACTATCATTTGAGTGTGCGGGCATAGTTTTGAACCGTCTTTTCTGTCAGGCACAACCAAAGCTACCTGAGAAACCCTTCAAAAATGATACTCCATCACACAGATATCACATATTAGTAATTAAACATTATAAAACATTTCAGATACCCGTTTAAACAGAGCTTATACATTGATTTGCAAATTTCTTTCCTTTTTTTGTCATTTCATAATTAGTTTAAATGCTAAATGCTACGAAAAAAATCCAATAACAGCTGCTAAACACACTTCACATATGCCAAAACAATGATCTAGATAAATCATACTACCACTCACAGTTATAATATTGTTGAAGTAAAGGATAGACACTCAAACATCACAATAACACTAAAAAGAGGCTTTTCATACAGCTTGGAAAATTAAACCATCAGTTGTGCCAATCCCAACATATTATGATGCTTCATAATGCTGTTGCATATATTATCTGTCTTTATTGGCATCAATCTATGTCACAAGTAAGCAGATTTATTAATTCATCCAATCAGTTTAAGACATGAGCATGTGCAGCCATTTAACATCAATAAATCATTACCTAGTTAATTTACTGGCCTCTTGCCAGTTGTGCATGTTACTTGTTGTGACACTGGGTTCCAGAGAGCAGTAAAATTTAATTGTTTTATGGTTGAAAACAGGAAGAGGAGGCTGTTCTTCTGCCACAAATGGAGATTAAGTGTTTTGGATAGCAACACATTTTCTTACTGGAATCCTCTGGAGAATATGGTCTTAATTTTGTAAACCGCTAATTTAGCATCAGTTATACCACTGGTATGAGATAAAGACTACTGGGTGAATGGAATCGGACTTGTTTACAGTCATGACATAAAGGCACCGCAGTTCTTCACATAGCACCTCTCATTTGTACCAGTTAGTCTCAGAGTAACAGCTGAAAGACCAAATGATCATTGTGTGCTTAAAAACTCCCACTACCTTCTGTGCCTGTTCTTGAGTCTCACTAAATTGGGTGATGCCGTCACCGAATCGCACTGCTGAGTTCAACGGTTCAGCCAAGTGTCAGTTTGTGTGTTAGTGTGATGCCTGTGTCTGCATCTGTGCTTGCTGTGAACTCACAATTAAAACAACATCTTAGATGTAGAAAGAGAGAGAGACGGAGAGGGAGAGAGCGTCTCTACATGACTTTTATTAATGTAATGTGACTGGAATCTATTCATGTATAAATGCGTAAATAATACCTGTGTACATTATCATACCATGGGTAATGTCACTTATGGATGTAGGCTAAACACTTTTCATAACTTCCACATACATAACCTCGCTGTCACTGCTCCACCTCCTTGTCTCACTCTAAGTATGATGATTAGGTGGTGCTCCGAAGCACCTGACACCCAACCATAAAATAACTTAGAGACACCTTAAATCATCTCCCCTTGAGTGCTTATTCCCTTTTGCGGCTGCCAAATGCCTTTTGTGTGTAATCTTTTACATAAAAATTCTAAAGCTGCCTAGAGTTGTGGCTGATTTGTAGCTGGTGTTGATGCTTTAAGCATTGAGTGACTGTGCCGCCACAGACATCTAAATGCATCTAACGGCAGCAGCTTAATCTGGCAGCCAGATGAGACTTTGCTGGATCGTTACCCAGCCTACTATAAACCAAAAAATGATGCTTCTACAACAAAACAGTGGGATAAGTGGGTTTTCATGGGGTTACAAAGAGTAATTTGTGACTTTGATACAACTTTGTTACATTTACACCTCATAAAACAAGACACAGCTACTTCTAAATCACATACCTCAGTCGCTGCTGAAGAAATAAACCTTCCATAAAACGTGCACTTCTGTTGCTTCTGTACACTTTTATGTTTATTGTTATCAGACTTGCCAGAGAAAGGCATGTAACCTCGATATGTCTTGTTCAGGGGAGTTATATTGCAGCATGGCATTAAAGAAACTCTCAGTGTGAGCGCACACCACCTGCTGTCAAGTCTCAAACCAGTGGCATTTCCCAGAACAACAACTCAGGACTGGAAAATGAAGGGAGGTAAACAACCAGGCAGATACACCGGTCCGCTTTGAAAACCCTCTGGTAATTCTGAAATGACACAAAAGATCTCTTGCCGCTCGGTTGCTGTTCCATAAGCACAGAGAGAGCTCGCGCCTGCTGGGCTCTGGTGCTGGACCTGCCGTGTTACTTATCGACGGACACAGTGCCATCAGGGGGTAAAAAGCTGGGTGACGGGGGCACGAATAGGTTAGGGAACAGTCAGTGGTGTGGCATGGTGTGTGGGCATGGACGCTGCATGGTGGACAGCTTGTAGATGGCTACAGAGGTAACATAGCTGTGACAGAAAATGTTTTCTTTCAGTGATGATCTTTTTATTCGGGTGTATCACATTGGCAGAAATGTGCTCATATGGTGTCTTCACGTAAAACCAATAGCAATGCATCTGTAAACGGACCATTAGCTAAAAACTCTCTAAGAGTTTGGAGTGTGGTCTCCAAAACTAAAATCACAAGTGCAAAAGTGTACAGAATGGATTAAACCATGTGTTCATCTGCAAACCTTATGGTGACTAATTAGCTCACCAGGGAGCGCGTTACCATTAGCAAAGGTCCCAGGCTATGGATATTTTGCAGGCCCTTCCCCCATTTCCAAGTACATGCCTACCATTCACAATATGCCAAGGCAACATTAATTCAGCACACTGCGTCAATGGACAGTGACAAATAGTAAATGGAGTGCCCTCAATACATCAACAACAAGTCAAGACAAAGCAAGGTTATCCATCAAGTGGGTTGGTCTTTCAGATATAATAGTAATCCTGTTAATTGGCAACTTTTGGTTGAGAGCATTGTGGTGATCTCGTTACTTTTAATGTGGGGAACGGATCGCATAGCTTAGCGGCCCAGCAGATTTTATACCATTATTTTAAGTCAGAAAAGTGACCCAATGACACATTAAACTTAACTTGCTCTATCACTGTGGTTTCATCCCATGCAGCAAATGACATTACAAACGATGTGGTGGTTGCACTTCCAGTAGCCGCCAGATTTGACCAGTATCATCTGTTTAACTTGTGACCATCAGAACAGTGTTGAAGAACAGCAAGTCAACAGCTAGTCTTCATCACATTCGCCCCTGCATTATATAGGTGGCTTACTCTCCCACATTGTATTTACTGTGTTGTTTTTTTTAAGCTCATGTCTCATGCAGCACCTGGAGGCCCCAGTGTAGCTCACTTCATAGGGTCCAAAGGGTTCCTAAGGCAAGTGCCATAGCCATTAGACAACAGTAATATGTGGGGTTACATGTTATGTGAGTGGATGACTGGAACATCCACTGTTTAGGAACCAAGGTGCCAAGTTTGGGGAAGCTTTTCAGCAGCTTCAGTCAAAGTCATGTTAGATAATGTTCCATTGTGAAAGTAAAGAACACTGCTATACCACATCAAGAGAATCAAAGGGTTATGTTAGAATAATATAATAATAATATTTTTTGTCTATAATTTTGCAATGAGGTTCTATGACTAACTAGCTCTACACTGCAATATGCAAACAATGCTGCTACTTAATTTCTGTCTTCTACATCGATACATTTCGATACATTTGCTCAGTTTGTTTAGAAATGCCAAAGGAAAAAAGTAAGTCATTTTTAACAATCTTTTTAAATCCAAACCCAACAGGCACCACAAGGAAATAGTCAGTCTGATTGCTAGTTGAAAATGTTGATGTTGTCTCAATCATGAATAGTAAGCAGGTTTGTAAATCTCTCCAGGTGATAGCGTCCGCCAAAATGCCTTACATTTAAATGGAAATGTAAATAGAAAAGGAAAGTGACTGGTCAAGCAGCGGTTCAGTAGATAAACGCAGACATGATGTGAGTGAGACATTATGTTCTGTAAACATTTCCCAAAGCTGTCCCGAAGAGATAAAGAGTAAACATTGGAGGGGCAATGTGAGTGCCAGAACTGTGAAACAATCGAGAGAGCTTCAAAGAAATGCAGAAAATGCTGGATATGTGTTGGAGAATAGAGTCTGACTGTTGAAATTTCATCTGTGTCATATGTATTTTAGGTCACATAATACAACCTAATCATGGCACCTCAGTACATTACATTAAATGACTGCCATAGTTGGGAATAAGATGTATAAGGCATGGAAGATTATAGTAATTTATATGACATATTTACAAGTTCTATATATCATTAGGAATTCATGTCATCATACTGACTTAAAAGGACTTGGTAGAATTATCAGGAGATTTATGAGTGCAAAATGACCTAAGGAGATTTGGATGATCACAGGCAAAGCTAAAAACAAGTCTCACCCTGACGAAATACACAAAACAAGCATAAAGGTTGTGCGCATGTGTGTTCTCATGTGTTTGTGTGAGCAATATATATATTTCCAGTCCAGTGGATTTCATCTCATCTCTGACATTCTGATTCAGAGCTACTCCCCTGCTGCTCTTTTGATCTGCTCTTTCCTTTCTCCTCTGCTCTCCTCTGACTCCCACTCGCTCTGACCTCCGGGGACTGTCTTCCTGACTGCGGACCCAAGGAACACCGCGTGAGGCTGGGGATCCGGAGGTGGTGGGCAGAGCCCTGTAGCCTGGGGGGGGTCAAAAGCCAGCAGGAGGGACTTAAGGGCTTTAGTTGAAACAATGGCCCAAACTGTATACAGCGAGGTGGGAGAGGTTGAACAAGGGGAGGGGTCGGTTGGAGGATTTTACTTAGTTGACAATAAAGATGTGATGCACTTTCTGTAGAGATGTGAATGAAAGTGCAAGGTACATTGTATTTTTCTGATGTTTTTTTTGAAAGCTGGTAGCTCTGTTGCAGTTACTTTGGGTTAAAGCAGTAGCTTGATGTTTTGATAATGAAAGAGTGCTGATGCATAATGTATCAGTATAATGATACATGCTATTTAATTTATTAACTTATGTTGCATTAAAATGGTTATATGACCATGTGACTGAAGATGAGTCACCTCAGCATGCTGTCAGTTAGGGTTAATATCTGATTTGCTGGTGTGATTGTTGGTCTAAAACATGTCTTCCCTAAAACAAGTGTGGCAAAGGTTTGGTTGGAGCTCAAAATATGTATAATTCTCAATAAGATTGAAGACAGCCATCCATATGAAATGTGTGTAATTGTGTAGCCACATAAGCCTCCACTGTGCCCTCTGTTTTGGATAAGATAAGATAAGAAGCTTTATTATCATTGCACAGCGAGATACAATGAAATGTCGTTTAGCAGCAATCCTTGTAGCAGCTACAGTATCAGTATAAATATAAATAAATATGTAATAAAATAAAATAACAACGCATATCTAAAAATATGTATTCAAATCAAGTAACAATGTAAAGTTAAAGTGCAGGTAAAATACTGTGCATGGTAGTTATTACAGTAGTCCAGATTATTGCACAGTGTGGACTGGAGTACTGAGTCAGATGTTGAATGCTGTATTAAATACTGATGTATTGTGACCTTTCACCATGACATTACTTTAGTAACTAGCTAATAATCCCTAACAGTGAAACTAAGTCCTGTGCAGGAGTGTGATCTAATTAGCAGAAGCTACAACTACAACTGGTGGTCTTCCTCCAGCTATGGTGGTCTTTAACAGTATGCATTTAAGTGTAAAATTGGTCAAATATTTGCCAGAATGCAGGTGCAATGTGGTCACTAGCCTTTGATGCTACACACAATCCCCACTTTTGGAGTAGAGTGGTTCCTTGTCGCTGGGGAACATAGAGTGGATATTTTGAAATGACTGTGTTGCACAACACCTTTTTTCTAATTAGGAAGGAAGGAAGGAAGGATGGAAGGAACTTGATTATCCACACAGTAGAAAATTATCTTTGGTATCACCACGCAGCACCAAAAGAACAACACAAAACAGGACATGATGGAAAACAGGATGGAAAAGCTAGAAGAAACTGACATCCTGAGTGAATTATAAGTTCCACCATGTTAGAGCTGGACACAACTGATATACGAATTTCAACAAAGCTGATATCAGCCCGATCCATCAGCAAATCAGCCTATAACACAGTTTGTATGAGTTTATTTGAGTAGGCTGTGTGTGTGTGTGTGTGTGTGTGTGTGTGTGTGTGTGTGTGTGTGTGTGTCCGCTCAAGAAAAGGATTTGGAGTCGGTGTGCATGATTGGCACACAATGCAGATGTGTGGGCAGCGGATGCCATCTGGAGAAAGAGGAGCGGGGTGGTAGAGGGAGGGAAAGAGAGAGAGAGAGATAGAGAGGGGGGGGGGGGGGTCCTCCATCACTCCCCTCCCCTGACAAAAAGGGCTGGTTTGACAGGAAGATAAAGAGAACGATGGGAGTGTAATCAATCAAAAACACTATGACACAAATAAAAGCAGAAAAGAGGAACAACCGTGCCCCTTGCGCCCTATCCCAACCACCACCACAACCCCGCCTGCTCGCCAGCAGACCTCCATCATTGTCGGTCCAATGAAACTTCGCCGTCATTGGTCGAAAAGATCAAAAGTGCCTCTGCTCGGTCCCCCTCTGGCTTTTTAAGGTTGTGAGATTTGTAGTCAGGGGAGAACTGGGGAAAGGGCCTTTCATCTGGGGATGTAGTAGTTGGACAATCGATGTTCGGGGGTAAATTGGCCAATTTTGTCGGAGCACCAGATGCTTTTTCTGTGTCATTACGCGGGACGAGATGCTTTCACAGGAGAGAACATAACCCCACAAAGGTAACGCGTGGCAACCCAAAAGATCCTCATAAACACCTCACACATCTTTCATCTCTAGTTCCAAATCAGCCAAATTCTTACTAACTCGATCTATAATGTATAAAAACACTACTCTCCATCTTTGAGTGGCATCTGAGAGGGGAAACAAAGCCACACAGTCTGTCAGAGCATTTGAGACAAAGGCAGGTCTATTCACAGTGAGATCACCCATATGAGAAAACTCTACTACTGTAGATGTGTCCTTGTATGGGCAGAAATAAATATATGGTAGCCAAATCTTGGAAGCTTGAGGTTGGTGTGACAGCTACAAAAAGGCATGAAAACTGGAGTGCTTGGAATCTGCCAAAAGTGGATGCTAGAGGCTATAAACAATATTTGCACACAAAGACACATTCTTATATATATGATGAAGAAAAATGCATACAGACACCTGCTGAGAGTGCAGGGAAATCTTTTTATAGCTGTATAAGTTCTCACCATCACAAACACATAGACGAAGACACCTAAATTGAAAATGCATTTCATTTCAAGTTTGAAGCTAGTCTGGTTTTATATAACAGAAAAAAAGAATGTTGACATACTTTTTTGATTCATGTGATAAAATGTTGTTTTGATTCCCACCCATAGAAAGGATCAGCAGCCCTTGAGATGATCCAGTGATTTGCCCAAGGACTTAGCAGAGTGAATCTTTGCGGCGGAGTAACCATCTCTGTAATCTGTAAAGGCCACATTCCCCTCTAAATGAGACACAATACAGACCCAGATATTAAACAAATGTGTTGGTTGGCGGATGTGGAAACCTATCTGTAGTCACTGACTGCTGTGTTTGCTGATGCAGAACGACCTAACCTGCCCACTCAGTGACAATCACCTCTGCAGATCATTGAAAAGGTTGCCTGCCTCCTGCTGCAATGGGCACATCTCATGGGAGCAATAGAAGACCTGTGTAGGAGGACATAAAAGAGTGAGAGCACCCTGGGCAAAAACCCCAGACCTGGACACAGCTGTGTGGCTTTCTCCAACATGAACAATGCAGCCTTTGTTTGAAAGAAAAAAAGTGCACGCAAGTAACATCATTTCCCCATCAATTCCTGCACATAATTCACCTCTGCTGCTTCACAGCACCAACTCTACCCCTGCACTGAGGGATTGGATCTGTGTGCACGTTTCATCATAAATACCCATAAATCCTTGATAATATTAGAATAATAGCAAGTGACAATAATCCAATACAGGCTCGACACCGATCACAAAACGGGCATTGTCAATTTCACAAAGTGCAATACCATGTAATGTTAAGGAGGTCATGCTCATGCTTGTTCTTTAATCCAATTTCGGTGGCAGAACAGGCGTCAATATCTCCGCTAGGTGGCGACCTTGGTCTGATGCGGTTCACCTTGGACAGCGCTGCGCTTGACTGGAGCCAGACTACATGCAGGATCAGCACAGTGTGACTGCTGAGGAACACAGAGGACAAAAACTGACGCATTGCATTTTAGTCGTGTAACTACATAGATGTTTTAGGAGCAAGTTGCTTTTTTATAATGCATTGAAGGAGTTGTGATTTCAGCAGCTTTATTTTCTTTCGATCACCATCGGTGCCATATAAACTGTGGATGTGCAGGGCGCGCACACCTCCTATGCGTCTTTACTGTTCACTAACACATCCCTCTCCGCCTCTAGTTTATTTTTAATAATAATGTTATTGTCTATTGGTGACTTGCAGAGTCATAGATAGTTTTATATCGCCCTTGTACCTGCATGACAAATATAGAGAAATGCCACCTCACACAATCACCATGTTGCCGAGACTCCGTCTAGTGCCCGCTGGTAACCGAGAGAGTGAGTTGTTTGGGGGGGGGGGGGTGTACTGAGGGAGAGGAGGGTAGTTAATGATTATTTGCCCCCTACCCACCCCACCACCCCCCATGTCCACTATCTTTCCTATATGGATTGACGGGGTCCGCGTCAGAGCGCATGGAGTAGACCCGCCTCCTGGCTTGTGGTGCGCTCGGTGCGTCTCGCTCACTGTGTCCGCTTCAATCCCATATTCCACTGGGAAAGAGAGAGAGGGGGAGAGAGAGGGAGCGAGAAAGAGAGAGAGAGCGAGCGAGAGAGAGAGAGAGCGAGAGAGAGAGAGAGAGCAGGACCTGGGAGAAGAGCAACGAAAGAAAAAGAGGAGAGGAAAAACGGAACAACCACACAAATGGCACTCATGGCAGGGATTTTGTTCACGGCTACCTTTCTTGTTTCTGGGATTTCTACATTGGTTTCTCCGGCACGGATATACCCCCCAAATGAAGGTAAGGTTGTTGGGAGAACATAACTGGCCGCGGACTTCTGACTTCATCCCCGCTCCGTCTCCGTGTGTGTGTTTGCGCTGCGGAGCCCCACTTGGTTCGTGGCCCCCCAGTTGCGGGGTGCGTGGAGCCGCAAAGAGTTGAATGGTAGAAAACATCGACGGTCATCTTTACTCAGTGACTTTTGCGAGGTTTTATTTTGAACGGAGCTGGAATGAGAAGTGGCTTTTCCAAACGGGCATCGGCTGTTTCGGACTTGGATCGTGCCAACTGCCGAAAGCCTGAGCAGGAATACTTGTAGCCCCGATACGAGCTGTTGGCTCTGCTAAGAGAGAAGGTCAAGCCAAAAACAAAAACTATGTAATGTTGCGTAAAGCATCTCACTAAAACTGACACGTCTTGAAGAACATAAATTAAGTGTTTTTACAAATCAGTGGGACAGTCGCAAATCCGACAACATCCGACTGATCCAGCTGCTCTTTATTTATCAATTTCCGAATTCCTCCCAGTAATCGCTCTGGCTGTCAGGAGGTGTTTTAGGTGGAAGGTGATTGCGAGAATGACAGGAAAACCAGAACTCAAAGCTGAAATGTTATTGAATAAAGGGCCAAATGGTGCATTAGATATACGCCGATTTCAAGAATGGTTCCCAAAGATCCATAAAACATATTGGGTTATGCTCTATCAGGTGCATGTTCAGTGAAAAGCGACAGAACATTGAACGTAGAAACTGAGCACGGTGTGCCATACCGGGAGCTCGGAGGGTTTCGGGACTGGAGTTGTCTGCTGCCTGCTCGGGGTCCCGGGGCGCAGTGTATCCAGTTCCAAAATGTTAGGCCCCGTACAGACTATATCCTGCTTCCCAGTGCAAATAACAATAAATGAAACAGTTGATATTATTAAAAAACAATAACAGACTACTGCTTACAGCCTGTGTCCTATAGATCCGTGTTTTCTAGAGCAAAGCCGATCGACACAAGTTCGAAATGATGCGTCGTGGATTCCGTTCATTTAAATATGAAACAAGTGTTTCTAACATAAAAATAGATCCGTTTTTATTGCACCTAATAATTTATGCTATGAATTTGCATAACGGGCTTATTCATTAATTTTTACTGAGCACTTCATTAAGTATTTCAACCACACCGAATTCAAAACAAGCGTAAAAATAGAAATAGCCTAGGTCTATCTATACCAATTAATTGAAGCCAAAACATTTTTAATTTGCCTCACAGGCCCAATCTTTTACTCTTTCTAGAGAAAAGTACAACTATTGTGTCAGCCAGCCTGTCTAGAACATTTTTAATGCGTTTTTTTTTCTTCGGCGACCAAGTTTAAGCAGACGGCTCCGTAATTGATTCTGACCACATCAAACCTGCTTTGAGCAGATGCTGAGCAAACTGAAAAATCATTATATTAAAACACACGGGGGACAATGGATTTGTCATTTGTGGAAAATATTTTTTCGTAAAGGAAATCAATCTAAACGACGTGCGTAAAGCGCAGTAGGGAATTGCGCACAAGAAAAGAACATTACAAGTTTATTACTTTGAACGCTCATTAGCCTATTCATTATTCTGTCTCTGTGCCGAAATTCAAATAGAGTATGTTTTTCAGTTTGATAAATCGTTTCAACAGCTATTTGTATTCATTAAGCCTTTTTCCCCCTTTTTTTTAAAGAAATGGGAACCAATTTTTCCTCCTCGGTGTGTTAGACATAAATGGATTATACATGCCAATGCTGATGTTGTATATGGACGGACTGAGACTGCGTGCTCACTTCTCCCATTCTTGTTTTCCAGTCACGTTATTGGATTCCAGATCTGTACAGGGGGAGCTGGGATGGGTCGCCAACCCGACAGAAGGAGGGGTAAGTACTGCAAAGAAGTGTCCCCTTGTTAGGACGCATGGTCCCCTATTGAGCAAAAATGGAGAGATATAATCCAATATTGGCAGGAGCTCCAAATAGATACACAGCCCCCTTTGATAATGCTGTCCTGGTGAGCGTTTATGGTAATATATTGATGATTTATTGAATTGTACAGCTGGTTGTACTGGGTGAAGGGTGAGATCAAGGCACAATTTCTAGTATCTTACAGTAAACATATGAAATAATTTACAGTTTAGTTGTATGGAAACCCTCTGGAACACCCTCCAGGGCCCCATGGGGTCCACTTTGAGAACCAACAGTCTACAGGCAACCTCCCCCTCCACCCACCCTCACCCTCAACCCCTGCTCCCCTTTCTCCTCGCTCTCCTTCTCTCTAACCACTCTGTAATGGTCAGATGCAGGGGCCGATACTGCAGCGGGCGTCGGGTTTCCTGAATAGACGGTGGATTGAATCGGCCTTTGTGGAGAAACTTTATATCCCTTTCCACCATTGAGTCGAAGGGTGGGTGGAGGGGGTGGGTGTGGGGGGGAGGCGAGGAGAGAGAGAGAGACAGAGAGAGTGGGAGAGAGAGAGGAACTTGGCAGCTGAGAGAGGGTCCTCTGGAATGGATGAATAAGGGGGAAAGTGCAGTGGGGTTCAGCTCTTGCCGCAGGAAGACTGAATCAAGCTATAAAGCAACGGGGAATAGGGTCAACCAAATGCATGATCCCTTGGTCTAATTGGGATACCTGCAGTGGCTCTGATAGGAGGAAGAATAGGGGCCGCACTAGGGGCCACAACTATGCCAGGGTCAGGGCTGAGTGTTAAATCTGGTCATAAAGATTTAACAAAACAATTTCATTTTCATCATTTTGAAAAATCAGCGATAACCTACATTATACATGTTCAAGATAAACACACAGCAGTGTTTTATCATTAAACAGTCTAATTGTCCCACTCGTAGAAATGATGATGAGCCTTTTAATGTTTCATGAAAATTAATACAAATTAGCAACAATCATGTCAGCTAATGAATATGAACCTTGGGGAGCAGAATTTCACCTTGTGCAGCTGTTGCAGGCTCTGCTCGAGAGCTATTTCCTCACTGAACTTGGCTGCTGCCGTGCTCAGGTTCTCCCCCGCGGCCATTTTATCACAAACAAGTGATTGACAGGGTCCTGGCAGGCCCGGCGAGCCCGCATTCACCCTCTCATTACGACCAATTGGCCTTTTTCTCCCCTCTTCCTTGCTATCGGAGGGGTGGTGGGGGTGGGGGGGGGGTGGTGCAGCCTTATCTCAGCGGCGCTTGATTTCCACAACAAAGGGGGGAGGTGGGGGGGCGAAAAAAGGAAGAGAGCAGAGTGGAATGGAGCAGCAGGGAATGATAGACATTTTCTCAAATCATACAGCCGCAGCTATGTTTAGCATTATCCTGCCCTCCTCCTCCTCCAGGGAAATAAGTCTTTAAACCAGATTGTTTATGATAAGGCGTCAAATCAAATCTGGCAGCACAAACCCATATTCTCACTGTTCCGTTATTATTTGTTTCGTACAGTTTTTTTTAAATGGCTGAAGCTCCGGCAGCCAGAGGCCTGTCTGCTCTTGTTTACAGCCCTGCTCAGTCAAAGACTCTATTTAAAACACACGGTGAAAAACTTAAGGGAACACCAGCCTCTCAAGACATGCTTGTATTTGCTCAACAGTGCTCTGTCGAGAGGGGAACTCTATCATAAGTAAAACAAACATTCCCTTTCAGGAAAAATAAGCCAGGCCGCGCTGGATAACTTAATCCATGCGCCCCACGTCAGCACCCCCCCCCCCCCCCCCCACCACCACCACCACCACCACCTTCTCTCATATGAGTTCATACCAACAACACCAGCTAACATGTGTGCATCTGTCTCCCAGTCCCCATCACGTATGCAGACGTAAAGCAGGCACACATTAGATCATTAGCATTGATTCAGAGACCTAGGTTTCTGCAGCCCTGTAATCCCCTGTTTTTCATTCTTTCCCTTCCCCTCTTCTGAGCCATCCAGGTCTCTCAGTGTGTGTGTGTGTGTCTGAAGAGGGTTTTGTAAACCACTCCCCAAGTAATTGAACTGTAGGCATTACTGACGCATAGAACTAATTACAAATTTCCTTTCTCACAGTCGAGGAGAAGCAATGAATATTAATATCTGTATGATTCTACATTAGGACCTAACAAGTTTATTAGGTACCATTCATAAAATATGCATTAAGTTTAGCCATCAATTAATTGCTCTGCTGAGATTCAAATATTGACTAATCTTTCACGCATGCTCTTTTGCACAGTATCACTTGTTCTCGACATAGACGGGCTCGCTGTTACGCGTGATACTCGCATAGCTTATTTTCATTAGGAGAGAATTAAGTTCAGATATTTCTCTAATGTTCTTAATAGACCTTTATGAGAGTGTAATGACACTGCCATAACATTTTCCCTAATCTAATTTTCCTTAAATATTGTATGGAATTTAATATTCTGTAGGTCAAAAATAGGTCATTCATTTGTTGATTGCAGAATAAAACTCAGAGGTACCTTTTTTAACATTTTTTATGGTTGTGTCCTATCCCCAGTGGGAGGAAGTAAGCATTATGGATGAGAAGAATATCCCCATCCGGACGTACCAGGTGTGTAACGTCATGGAGCCAAACCAGAACAACTGGCTCCGCACTGACTGGATCCCCCGCGGAGGTGCCCAGCGTGTCTACATCGAGATCAAGTTCACCCTCCGAGACTGCAACAGCCTCCCGGGGGTCATGGGAACCTGCAAGGAAACCTTCAATCTTTACTACTACGAGTCCAACAATGACAAAGAGCGCTACATTCGCGAGAACCAGTTCGGCAAGATCGATACCATCGCCGCGGACGAGAGCTTCACTCAGGTGGACATCGGCGATCGCATCATGAAGCTGAACACGGAGGTGCGGGACGTGGGCGCCTTGACCCGCAAAGGTTTCTATTTGGCCTTCCAGGATGTTGGAGCGTGCATTGCGCTCGTGTCCGTCAGGGTCTTCTACAAGAAATGTCCTTTAGCGGTGCGTAACTTGGCCCAGTTTCCTGATACCATCACTGGAGCCGATACCTCCTCGCTTGTGGAAGTTCGAGGCTCGTGCGTGGATAATTCAGAGGAGAAGGAGGTTCCCAAGATGTACTGTGGAGCTGATGGAGAGTGGCTGGTGCCTATTGGGAACTGCTTGTGCAACCCTGGATACGAGGAGCGCAATGCAGAATGCCAAGGTAAAGAACTGACATTTGTCTACCGTTTTTGGGTGCCTATTTTTTGCCCCTTTCTCTATTTATACATCACTCTCTCCCTTCAAGCTTTAGCTTTCTGTACAGTATCCTACCTCTTTCATTTCCCCTCTTCCTTGTGCTCTGTCTCTTTGTCTTTATCCCCCATGCTTCGCTCTCTTTGTCCTTCTCTCTCTCCTCCCACCCTCGATTCACCCACCTCTCACTCTGTTGGATTTTTTTTTCTTTTCGCTCTCGCTCTCCCACTCTCTGCGTTCTTCTTTCCAGTATCTGGTTGGGTGATAGAAGCAATGATGATTGTAAATGGAGTAATTAGCAGGCCCACAGGGAGGTGTTGTGCAATGGGATGCATCTCAGAGGAATCGGTGACACTAAGGAGGAGGCTAGAGCTCCAACTGGTTCGCACTACCACAGTGTCTTCCACCCCCACCTACTCTTTGTCTTAGTCCCGATGGGGTTCGGAGCTGGGAAGAAGAGATAGACAGCTTTAGAGAACGGGAAGGAGAGAGAAAGAGTTTATCATTCCAAGCAGGTATGAGAGGAATGAAAATACACAGCTGTGAGATGGGGCTGAAATAGTGCTATTTGGTAGGGGGGTATAGCCCTTTGTGGGCGATTATTCTAGTTTCAGTTTGGCATGACCCTATACCAGGCTGTTTGATGAGGTTTTAAGGTCAGTGCAGAGTGCCTCCTTCCATATTTTTCAAATCAGGAAAATGATAGAACTGTCAGCATGTTGGTGAATACAAAAGATTGACTAGCAATGTTCATGAAACAACCTACCAACATTTTTGCTTTCAGTCTTACACTCTCTGACGGTGTTTCGGCATCTTCATAGACTCCACGCTAATTTAACGTGCTTGTTTCATTGCACACTTCAGGTTGTAGTTTATGACATACAAGTGCTGTATAGTGGATAGCATCTAGTTGTATTCAGCAGCTGTTTTTGTAGAACATGTTCAGCGTTTTGTGAAGCCAAGGTGGCGTTGTCAGCCAGCCAGACGAACCCATGCCAATTCTACCACCATGGTTTATTGGTACACCCCATCCGCCACCCACTACCATCACACACAAAAAGCAGAGAGCCTCAGCAGTGAGGGGTCAGAGGCTGGGCACGGGTGATTAACAAGGGGACAGACCACTGCACCTCTCCTAATTTATGAGGGAGCCTTTATCTTAGACGACTAATTGCATGACAAACAGGTCTGGTGATTTAGGGGTTCCACTGGCTGCTTTGGGAAAGGGAAGGCAAAGAGGCACAAGTGTTCACAGATGGTTTTGTGTGTGCACTTTGTGTGTGTATTTGTCCCAAAAAAAACCCCGTATCATTTGAGCTGCAAGAGTTCTCTTGGAATGTTGCCCATCTCTCCTGTCGCCGGGTTTAGATGTCTCAGGCCAGGTTTCTGTCCCCAGGGTCGGCTTCAAAGAAACGGAGAGAAATGGAGGGTTGAGGGAAGGAAACAAGAGGGTAGTTAGTTACAGACTTTAGGTAAATCTCGTCTGAATTGGCTTTCTATCTTGCAATTCACCATAATAAACTCTCTTGTTTCAAATCAGAATGAGAACCCTGATCTCATACTGTGTATCGTAACTTTGCTTTGCTTTGCCTGCAACCTTGAAACAGACTCCTTATCTCTCCTCTTTAATTTAACTTGAGATAAATAGCTGTTACCCTCCTAAGAAGGCAACAAAGGATTTTGGAAAGCTTGATTTTATATGACTAATGCAGTCTTGAAGTGTCTGCCAGCCTCTGAGCTGGCAGTATTGCTTTTCAAGCCAATATATCCATTTAGTTCACATATCCCTGCATCTGCTTTAGTTTGTTTAAATTTACAGTGCCAACACATCCACTTCATTCACTCGTAACTTCAAACGCACTTCTCAAAAAGCTTCTTAACATTTCACTTCAAATGAACTCGGGTTAACAAGCATAGGGCTTGATGCTTCATGGCTGCCTGAGGCGTCAGTGTGGGTCAGCTCCAGTGACTGAAGGGTTAAGAGGTGCTGGCCACTGTCAGCCTTCAAGTGCGCCGATGAGCTGGTTAATATTCCCCTGTAGGTCAGGCTTTATGGGTGAGGGGCACCACTGCTATATGACCATGTTACTTCGACAGGAGCTGGTTTTTAGGAGGGGGAAGGGAAGATATCTAGGGGTAGTTGTGGTGTAAGGTGTGTTTGTTAATAGTGTTTTCTGACTTTTAACACGTGTATGAGAGTATGTCAGCCTTTGCTCCACACTATGTGGTTTGATTTGATAAAAAAACCTTCCTGTTTAAAGGTTTTCTATGGTGCATACAAACCCAATTGTGTGTCTGCGAGTGTGTGGGTTCACAAACTTGTGTGTCTGTGCTTGTTTGTGTATGTGTGAGGTTACAAGGGCACCTTGGCCCCTGGTTCCCAGCCCAGGATGAATGGGCTGGCTCCTCCATCATTGTTTAGGGCAGCAGCAGAGCTGACTGAGGCTGGCAAGGTTTTGGGGGGAAAAGAAGTTTGGGGATTTGGAGGAATGGGGGGGGGGGCTGACAGGCCACGTAGGAGTTGTATTCTCCACCCCTGGCAGGGGTCAGGGGTCATCTCTTTCTGCATCCATCTTACTGCTGTGTCTGACAGGGTCGTGTATCCAGGATTGATTAAGACGTCAGGGTTTTGACAGCTGTGGAGGGTGTGTGTGTATGTGTGTCTGTGCTCGAGGTGGGCCAAGGGTGGCCAGGGTGTAGACCCTGGGCTAAAGCAAGCGGGACAGCTAGGGCACTGAGGGCTCAGGGGCCCCAGATCCTATAAGAGGGGGCTATGTCTGTTTGCATTTGGGATCCCTTTCCCTGTTAACCCCCCCCAAATGCCTCTGTTGAGAAAAGGTGGGGGTCAGGGCGTCCTCTCGCTCCTCATCTGGTGAGGGGTTC
Organism: Scomber japonicus; assembly: GCF_027409825.1. Classification (NCBI taxonomy): domain Eukaryota; kingdom Metazoa; phylum Chordata; class Actinopteri; order Scombriformes; family Scombridae; genus Scomber; species Scomber japonicus. The sequence continues at coordinate 8,986,074 of NC_070583.1, forward strand.
CCTACTGTTGGAGAGGAGGGGTGATGAGCCAGTGGCGGTGGGTGTGGTGGTGGTGGTGGGGGGGCAATGAGATGTATATCATTATGAGGAAACAATCATCACAATTTGTCCCGTCAGCAAGTGAGAGACACTTTTGAGAGACAAAGTGCATTGGCAGCAGTTTGGCTTCTGCAGAGCAATGATGTGTGTTTTTTGGGAAATCTGCTGTGTCTTCAAGTTGTGTTTGTTGGCGTGTGTGTGTGTTTGTTGATGATATAGCTTTGTTGAGGTGTGAAGGTGACAGGCGCTTTTAACACCTTAGAATGCTAGTTCATGGTTGAGCTGTAAACCAGGCCCCCCCACACACACACACAACCTATCACCACTACACTACTGCTATCAATCAACACACACACAAACACACTTAATGCTTACTCAAAAACAGAAAGAAAGTTCACAATATCTTGTAATGGATTCCCTTTTTCAGATTTTTGAGTTCTATATTTTCTTCATTCATATCTTAAAAGTAAGCAAATAGAATTCACTTTAACTGCATTTCCCACATGCTCTGTATACCCTCACAACCTGCTTACATGTGTGCATAACAGCTTAGGGCCCCGACCGTGATGTCATTGTGTGATCTGAGCATTTTCTCACCTGAGACCCCCCCCCTCTCTCTATACACTCCCTCGTTATTCCCAGCAATCCTTGCTGAGCTGGAAACTCTCATTTATATTGGATTAAGAGGTTTTAAGGATGAAGTTTCTCTCCCGTGCTCCATTCATTGTGTGTTTGCGTATCTAGGTCTCCCATTCTCTCTCTCCCCCTGTTGACAGTGTTAAATATGCGCTTGGGAGCATCATTCTAAATTCACCACGTAATTCTATTTAGCCCGCCGGTCCCCAATGGCTTTAAATACACAGACTCAGTCCTTCGCTCTTCCTCTCCTGTTTTCTTCCTCCTTCTTCCACCTCTCTCCTGTATACACACAAATGAGATATTTGTATCTTCTTCCTGGCTGGTCTGGCTGCTCTGTTTTTTTTTTTGTTGTGTGTGTGGTATCTGTTTTTTCTAGACTCAAGATTAAAATCTCCTGTTGCTTTACCAGCTCTTTATGAGCTTCCCCCTTCTTTTTTGTCTCTTTCTTCTGTCTAATCTCCCTCCATTTTTTATTGTGGAGTGTCTGTTAGTAATTTTCACCGGTTCACACTCTGTCTTTTTTACCCCCCCCCCAACGGCGGTCGAGGTGGTTAGTGTTCATCAGCCTGTCTCTGGTGGCAGCAGCAGGAAGTGGGCTAAATAATGAGATTACCTTCACTGTTGGGAGGGAGGCAGCACACGGAACATCATCACCCGTCATTGTTCTCACAAACACACACATGCAGAGAGTGTGAGTGTGCATGTGAAGCCCAAATGACAAAAATCCAGGCGCATGCAGGGGAGGACGTCTTAAGTGAAACTCAGCTGCATGCACACACACACGCTCATACACACACACATACACACACATGTGTAAAAAAGGACATGTCACAACATCATACTGAAGCTTCTGTATGGGTTAGAACACACACCCACACACAGTTACACACACACACACAAAGTCACACACACTTGGAGCAGAATGGAGGTGAATGTACTCATCACTCTCCCTGCCACCAGAGAGGCTCATTTTGTGCTCCTGAATAGAGACGAGGAATCTATTACCAACGGAGAGCAGAAAAGAACAACAGAAACAGAAAGACAGGACAAAATGTCTCATGAGCAATCCTCCACCACCACCACCCCCCCACTTCCCCCCCTTCTCCGCTGAAATAATTGCTTAAAGCATGTTTAAAACGCTGTTCTCGCTCAGCTCAAATGATGGAGGAAAAAAAAAGAAGTCCACCTAACACACACAACACAAATCATCCTCCCTTGACTGGTTGGAGGAGAAAGAGGAGGAGGAGGAGGAGGAGGAGGAGGTCTGTGGTGGTAATTCAGCCGTCATTAGCTGAGGTGCTGAAATGTTTTTCCTGTTTGGGCTGCCGTCCTGCCCCGCCGTTTGTTCCTTTCGCAGTTCTTGACACTCATCACCCTCACTCTCTCTCTCTCTCTCTCTCTCTCTCTCTCTCTCTCTCTCTTCTCTCTCTCTCTTTCTCTCTCTCTCTCTCTTTCTCTCTCTGTCTTTCTGCGCTCGGTGTCCCATTTAGGGCAGGAAGCCACCGGTGATCGAGCATGACCCAGGCTGATGGCCGTAGTGCTCCCACTGCGCCAGCTCCAGCTACAGAGTGTACGAATAAGCGGCCACGAATACCCATCTTTAAGTCATTTAACTCCCATTTAGTTCTAAAAGCTCATTTTTTCCGATGAAAATCATATTCCTTTTTAGGACATTTCTGGATAGATGTTATGACTCTCGCCTCATTTCAAGGAACTGACACAAAGGGAGAAACTACATTTGCAACAAGTGGGATTCTTAGCCTCAATTGTCTTGTGGAAAGTACAATTGTAATACTTAATTTGAGACATAATGGCATGTTAGGATGTGAAATTGCCAAATCTGCCCACTAAAATGCTACCATAGCAGACACAGTGTGTAGAGCAAATGAGGTACTGCTTTGCTTTGAGCTTTAGTGCAAATATGGTCTTCATGGTCTCAGGATTTGTTTTGATTTTTCTAGTTAAATAGCAACAGGTGTCATGTAATGTCTTGAAATATGGCTGATTTATAACATGAATGGGCAAAATGGGCCCAAACTGAGTAGTAGTCTTTAAGAAAATATGTTCAAACCAAGCTCTGTTCTACATGGCAGCTTTTATTTATCCAAAAAGTGACACAATATAGTCAGATATGTTAGTGTAGATCTTTGATTGTGCTCCAGTGGTGCTCAAAGAAAATGTCCAAGATAAAGAGGTGGAAACAAATAAAGCAAAACAAAATAAGTAAAAAAAATTTAATATTTAATCAGATTTGGATGACCTCATAAACTTGGCAGAGCTTTTTAAAGTTGCAGTCATCCATCTGTGAATGTTCTTGTATCATTTCTTGTTAAATTCACAAATTGCCAAAATAAGTATACTCATACTTTGCTAATTAGTACATATTGTATATATATATCAATGGCCTATAATTGACAGATAATGTGGACTTAGGGTAGTTTACATGGTTGGCAGCTGGCATCAACGACTTACTCTATATGCTGTGAAAATGTCAAAATGGGGTTTAAAAGGATGATACAATTTATCCTCCTCTCCTTTCCTCTCCTCTCCTCTCTCCTCTCCTCTCCCTCATCTTTTTGAAAAGCATCCCCTCTTTGAAGCCCGCGATGGGAAGAGGGAGCGATTAAAGCAGTCAGCAAGCAAATTAGCATGTCAAAAGGCCCTGAATCAATACCCCAGCTCTCTACCAACACAACCCTGCAGTCCTTTCACCCCCCCCCCCCTTCTCTCTTTTCGCTCTCTCTCCCTCTCTATCCTTCCCCGCCGTTCCCCCCCGTTCCTCCGGCTGTTCCCCTTCTTCTCCCTCCATTTTCTCCCGCACTCCTGCACACTCTCCCTCTTGCTCTCTTGCCCCTCTCTTTCTCTTCAGCTCACTTAAAATTTCTCCCCCCCTCCTCCCCCTCCCCTTTCCTCCAAAAACCCCTGTTTACTCCCTCAGCTGATAGACGGAGAGTAGCGAGAGAGGAGGGGGGCGACGGAGGGGGTTTGTAAAGAGAGTTGGACGGATGTATAGGCAGAGAAAGACGAGCAGAAAGAGAGCGAGAGAGAGAAGTGGACAGCCATCAAGTGGGCATGGACTATTTCAGATAGAGAGAGAGAGAGAGAGAGAGGTTCTGAAAGAGAAAGAGGGCCTCTGCCACCTTCTTTGTGCTTGAAAGAGAGGCAGAATGGACCTTTCTCGCCAAGAGAGAGAGAGAAAGGAGGAGATGGAGATGAGGAGGCTATGAGGGAGGTAGAGAGAGAGTGAGAAAAAGAAACAAAAAACAGGGGAGGAAGTGAAGTGGAAAGAGATTTAGTTCCAGTCTGGCAACTGTGCTTTTTCTACACTTCATCCGTCGGTTCACCATTGCACGGAAATCCCTTTGATCCTGGGCAATGTGTTACTGATCGCGAGGGCTGGGTGTGTGTGCAGACAGACAGAGAGAGAGAGTGTGTGTATGTGTGTTTGTATGTGTGTGTGTGTCTGAGCCATTATCTGTCCTATATTTATTCTGTGCATCTGTCGCGGCAGGCATATCACATGCTGTATCATAAACTTCTATTAACGTTCCAATCGCGTTGTGTGATCTGAGCCCCGGAGACAAAGCGGCACGACAGCGCTTCAGATGGACAGCCAACTCTCTCCCTTCAGTATCTTGACAATGGGAGGCTGATTGCAAACACCTTGAAAATGTTTTATCGCTCCTTCTCTCTCTCTTTCTTTCTCCCCGCTGATTTCTATCTTAAGCTCCCTCCATCCTGCCGGGGCGGGGGGTGATAGTAGGTGGTCTTTTCTTCCTTTTCCGTTGTCATCCTTTCTCTCCGGGGCGCAGAGTTCAGTGGCCAAATCAAAGGCTGCTCCATGGCAATCAGTTAGGGGGTTATGACAAAAAGCCTTGCAATAAAGGGCTGCTCTGTAATCTGATGGGCCCTGAGACTGGACTCTGTGCCCATTTTAATGAGCTGAGATCCCCCCTTTTATAATCATGGTGGTGGAGGAAATGGCACACTGGTTCATTCTCCTTGGAAAAACACACACACATACACACACACACACACACACACACATACACACAAGCTCAGAATGTGTGATATGTGTGTAGGAAGGAGACTGAGGAATACATGCAGGTTGTTCTGTTGCGTTGTGTGTGAAGTGGGCTGAGTTAGGTGACTGACAGTTGGAGGCTTGAGTCACAGGTAGAAAGCCATTTGAACTACAACTCCCAGGGTGCATTTTGGTAGGAAGTATCCAATCACTGAGGTTATAATGTGCCTATGGGTGCTTATTTACAGTGAAAGGAGGCTAAATTTGACATGTTTTGAGAACCTGATATTACATTCAACAGTTACACCCATTCTCTTTCTGATTCTGGGTCAGTTTTGAATTTAAAAAACTGAATTTAGTAACTATTGCTGTGTTTTGCTCTCAATTACAACAACAAAATATTGCACATTTGCTACCGCGCTCTTTCATGTCTTTGACTGACTTTTCTCCCATAACAATAACAGCTGAGGTTTATGACTATTACAGTATTTAGGCCCATCTGTCATAACAAACTGATGGCCATAACATAAACCTATAATACTTTTTTATATGTTGAAGTTGAAGAATATGCAGAATATAAACTGTGTTACTGTAGGCAGCCAATCTTAACTTTTTATTTCTGCACAGTTCTGTATGCATCAAACAATCAAGATGTGACAGGTTTTTAAAAAAAGTTCTGTGGAGCTGTTTTTTCTCTCTTCTCCCACTCTCCAAATGGGAACTGATTTTGGGAGCCACTTTGAAACTCTATTGTGCCTAAATTTGACACGCAAACACACACACACACAGCCTCCGTTGAAACCCCCGAACTTTGAGATCAGGTGGCCGACCCCTCGCTGCGCATACACATGTATTCGCAGCGACATGCAAAGCACACGTGTATCAAACGCACCTTGGGGATGCCTTTGAGGTGTAACCTCTCGGCAGGAGGACCGAAAATGTAATTTGGGGATGTGGAGGTCTCGCAGCACCCGGGATCCAAAGCTTGCAGATCTCCAGCCAAAGGCAAAGGTGTGTCCATGCTAGGGCACGTCTCTGGGATTAGAAACCTTGATCCTTCCTTATCCGCAGAGCTGTCAAATACTGCTGGAAGGGGAAGAGAGAGAGAGACAGAGAGAGAGAGAGAGAGAGAGAGAGAGAGAGAGAGAGAGAGAGAGAGAGAGAGAGAGAGAGAGAAAGTCGCAATCCCTTGAAGCCTCACACCGCGGAGGAATGTGAGGACAAGAAGAAAGAGGAGAAGAGAGGAAAACAGTGGAAAACAGATAGGATAGAGATTGAGAGAAAAGGAAGTGATTTTAAATGAAACAGGAGCTCAGAGATATATCTAAGTGGAGCGGTGATGAGTGAATGTGTGTGACAGAGAGAAAGAGAGAGAGAGTGTGTGTGTGTGTGTGTGTAAGAAGAGAAAAAGATGAATTGACTCCTGTCTAGCGGGCTTGATAAATGGCTCGAGATGTGAAAGGTGAAGTGGGGGGTTATGGGTACAGACGCTGATTGCTCTTTGAACAAGCCTAGTGTGGTTGTGTCACGACCTCCGGCAGCTGCGCTTGATATTACCATCAATATCACTACTTGTGTGTATCACGGAGCAGGTTAACCTCACTTTGAACTGTTTTTATTTGAACTACTTTCTACTGAAGGAATAAAAAAAAAATGTGTTGACAGCGTTTTTTGCAGATTACCTAAAGTAGCAGGGACATTTTTTCTAGAAAGAGATGCTGCTGTTGATTTTTAAATATGTCATTTTCAGCTTCACAACTGAAATTTCACTCACTAAAACTCTCTGCATGGCTAGATACAACCAGAGTGAGGGAATACTGTGTGTTTTTGTAATTTGGGTGAGTTAACACAAGCAATATGTATGTGACTTCTCTCCTCTCCAAGACTAAAATATGTCGACTATGTGTAATATACTGGTCCTTTGTGTTTGGAGTGTAGAGATCCATTGTTGCTGGTGTTAAGATAGAGGATAAAGTACGTCATGTTGAAATTTTTTTTGGCAGCTCTGCAAGCCAAGCGTTTGAGCATCACCCAAAAGTGGTGAAAAAGAGCATAAAGATAAGGTGAGATAACAGGAAAGGACGGGAAGAGAGCAGTACACATAGTTGGAGTGAAAAAAAAAGGCGTCGAGTCCAAAAAATACAAAACATGATCCTTGAAAAGCTCGCCTGGACTTCTTCCAGCGGTCCCGCACACTTACATCAAAGCTCGCCGTGCATTTGAATCCTTGAATCTCACAGCCTTTTTTTTTTTTTCTTTTTCCGTCCCTTCCCATCATCGCCGTCCCTGTGCGTCTGTCCTCACATCAAAGCTAGAAGGCTAAAGCGTAACACATTAGCAGAGTAACCCTGTCTAAGCAGAAGCCATTAACCCTAGGCTCTTGTTACACACCCTGCAGCCCCCTGCCCGGCCTCCCCCTGCAAGGCCAGGTTCAACTAGCTTGAGGTTAGGCAGGGCAACACATATACTCCCAAGCAAAATTTTGGGACACACACACACACACCCACACACACATATGTGTTGCTAACTTTGGAAGGCTCACACACATCATGCAAAGCTATACCATGTGAACAGGATCTGACACCATTTCGAGAGAGAGAGAGAGAGAGAGAGGGAGAGAGAGAGAGAGAGAGAGAGAGAGAGAGAGAGAGGGAGAGAGAGGGAGAGAGGTGGTGGTGGGGTATCACTTCTACAACAGCAATGACCTCAATCCTGTTTTAAGAGAGAGAGAGAGAGGGGAAGAAAGAGAGAGAGAGAGAGAGAGGGGAAGAAGGATAGAGAGAGTGAGAGAGAGAGAGAGAGTGGTATAGAGCAAGCAAGGCCTGAGTGACACCAGGAGAGGTCAAAGGTTAAAGCAGTGACAGCCACAGTGGAGACCAGCAGACCGTCATGGGGCTGACATGAGCTGTTGAAGAGCTAGTGACCCAGGAAAGTTTTTATGTACACTTACTGACACACATACACACACACACACTCACACACACACACACACAGAGTGCACATAACTGCCTGTGGACACACATAATGGAGAGGCACAATGTTCTCAGGTACACACACCCTCGCGCGCACACACATGCACAATAGAAGGTGTTTTGAGGCCCCAGACAGGCTGTCGTCTGGGAGCTACAAGTAGATTACCTAAACAAACAACCTAAAAATACCTTCCCTTTCACCCGTAAGTCGACCCTTTCTTGCCCCTCCTCGTGACCCACAGAGGTGCTTCTGAGAAACCGACAACATGGATGTTAAACTTGCCCCCTGAAAGCGCAGACAGCTAGATAATTAAAGTTTTGTATGTGTGTCTTTTTGGTACACATGTTGACAGATGTGAGCACTGTCAGTAAGTAAGATGTGTTTGAAAGTGTCTGATTTACTACAGTAGAAGTGTGCCCTAAACTCACCGTGACAAACTTTCTAAGTTAATGCATATAGCCAGGTTGTAAATTGATAATAAGTCAATCATATCTAATCATAATCAAAATTTCCCTTTGAAATTAAACTGATTTTTATTTTTAGTTTAGAAATGAATGATTTACTTGAGCTTTAACCCTTACATACTGTTCATATTGTGACTCATATTTCATACATTCCCCATCAGTCATTAATAAAAAAAAACACATTCATAATCACTATTTATTGGTCCAGGGGAACATTTTATGGATTTTTTTCATAAACACAAGTCAAATTTACATTTGCGTATATAAAAAAGTGTATCAGCTGCATACACACACATTTTTTAAAATTGTATTTCCCTGTTTGTAAACTGTGGGTCACATTAGGGAAAATATGTAACGGCTATTCTTACAGCTCTTAAATGTAAAAATGGGTCAAATCTGACCCTGAACAGTATACAGTATGTGATATGACTTTATGGTGGTCATATAATGATGTCACACTCCAACTGTTCTCCAGCACCAACTGTTTACCATCTGAGGTGACACACCTGTTGAAAGCAGGTCAGAGAGGATGATAACACTGAGAGGATTATTAAAAGAAGCTGGTGCATGAACTGCATTTATCAAGTTACAGACATCATTAATCAACTTACATACTCTTCCTTTCTACTTCCAAACCACTTAGTATCATTAACCGAGTCATTATTGTAATTAAGTGAGCCGATGGAAATACAGGCGGTGATGCATAAAAATGTCTGCGACGATGCTGTTAGGTTATTATTTAATTGGTAACTGATCATTATAATTAGAGCTGAAATGATTAATCACTTAATCGATACGTGATTGATTGTTTAAGTGCTTTTTTAAAAGGTAAAAATGCCAAATAATCCCTATTTATAGCCTCTCAATCGTGGGAATTTGCACACTTCTTTGATAGTGAAGTGAATATTTGTAGTTTGGTGGTGGTGGTGGTGGTGGTGGCGGGGGTGAAAGGACAATCTGATGACATCACCTTGGGTGTTCCAAACTTCTCACGGCTCACAGCTGGATCAGAAATCTAAATTTAGTTATTAGGTCAGACTTGCCTGCCTTGGTTTTAGCCTCATGTTTGGTTTGGTTGGTCTGACTTTAGTGCTTGTGGGTTAAAGGTCAGATGTGATGTGTCTTATGTAAGAATGCCTAAAAGTGTGATTGCACTTGACATTGTAAGTGTTGCATTGCAGGGATTGCAGTGATGTGTTATGTATTTAACAACACGTGGTTCACCCTTGTTTACAGAATTGGATATGAGGCCCCACCGAGACTGCTTCCCTATCGCTTCCTTTTCCTCCTCACCTATTCTTAGTGTGTGTTTGTGTGTGTGTGTGTGGTGTGTGTTCTTCTCACACATCCTCCCTTTTCCTGCCCCATTCTCCTTGACTCGCTGCGAGTAGAATAGTTTAGCTCCCGTGATTGTTTTGGGTTGTGTGTCGATGCGAGCATCCCTTCGCGCAACAACATTAGCATACCCCCCCCACACTCACACACACACACAAGCACACCTCCCTTGCATCTTTTTTTTCATAATTGAATTGAAATGCGGCTCTTTTTCATTGTAAACAATGTCAGGAAAGCATGCTAGATACACACACACACACACGCCAATACACACACATGTCCAACATGATATTTGAGCCCCTGGGGACCTCGGGGAAATTGGACAGAGACAATACGTCACCCGAGTTTGTTTACCTCACGTCGTCCCTGCTGCGCTCCTGTCCCCGTGCTCTCACAAAGCCTCTCTGTTGTCTTTCATGTGTGTGTGTGTGTGTGTTTGCATGCATGCATGGTATTGCAAAGTGCATCTGTTAAGTCCAAAGGGCCTTTGAAGGGCTTTGCATGCATACCTAAGAGTGTGCAGGTGTGCAGAGGTGTGTAAGCCACTGTTTGTGTATATATCTCTGGCTTGTTTGCCTTGAATTATAGTCTATTACCCACCTGCTGTGTAAATCTTTGGTCACAAAAGGTCCTTAGTGGGTTGGCATAGATCCCGGTTTTGGGTGGTACCACCCTTTACAGACCTGGCATGGGTGCAGAAGCGGAATCTGAGTTGCCTTCACCTACTTTGGCCAAGTCAAATAGTGTTTCACCAAACAAAGATGGATCTGTTTGCCCGTACTGCTTCTTGTTCTGTCGATCTCTCTCCACTTTCTGTTATAAAGCCCCAAACTTAGCCTCCTCTCCTCTCAGGTCACTGTGCCTTCCAAAAAATGTGCTCTCTCTCAGCAGGGTTTATTTTGTGTGTTTCTTTTCCTCACATTCACCTTCAGTACCCCATGTCTCCGCTTTTTAAGGAGTGGTCTCGTCCATTCTGAAGTGGCAGGGTGGAATACTTTAGATTTCTGCGATATAACCATTGTGCTAATATTCCTCCTTAAGGCCAGGCTGGAGGAATTGTGGAGGAAGTAGAGGCCTACGTGTCAATAAGAACGTGGGGACCCTGGTACGCAGGAAGTCTTCAGAACAATATTTCAGTTTTCTTCTGTTGTGCAATCCAAACAATAACTATATAGGTGGCACCAAAATGCACTCTGAACAAAAAAGGCTCTATATTTGAGCAGGAAATGGTTTGTGAGGCTTGCATAACAGTAGAAACTTTCAGAAAGGTGCGTTGTGGAGCTCAGAAATGTGTGCTTGTAGAAATAGAGAAATTTGAATGTGTGAAATTCTGCCAATTAGAACTCATGTAAGAAATCAGTATAAAGAAACAGCTTGTGGTCTTTATGTACTTTTTTGCTCTCAGGGTCTAAAATTGGTTGCAATTTTCATTTTTGCAACATGTTTTTCTCATCTGCTTCTTTGGCTTATGTTCTATCTGTCAGGTACAGACATTTTAATTAGGGCAGCATCTTGGGTGGCTCACATGATGGATCAGTGCTGCTGAAAACACAGTTATAAATCATCCAGCATTTGACAGACAAACTGTTGGCAACTCTCGCAGCCCCCCCCCCCCCCCCCGGCACTGACCAGCATCAGTGTAGCGGCGGTGATTGCCAGCGAGGTTAGCCGTGTGCGTCATTAACATCGTTAGCCTCGCTACCTTTTGTTCTTAGCCTTCATTAACACTAGTGAGGATGTCAGCCCAGATGTCACTACCTGACTTGTTTGGTTTTGCATCTTAAAGGATGGTACCGCTAGTGAGTGACCCCTCCCCCCTCCCCCTCTCCTCGGCAGGTCAAGGTCAAGATGTGTTTCGAGTGTATGTCATCAATCACGGTGATCAGTTTCGGTGGCCGTGTGTCCCTCATCCATCACTCTGATGGCTTTCGCTGGCCGTGTGGCTGCATGTCGCCGTCAGGGCCGGAGGTAATTAATAACCCCCGGTGACGGAATTAATGAGTTAACCTGCTCCGCTCTCCTGCTGTTATAGTGACAGATGCTAACGGTCAGCAGCTAGTTATCCCTACTAATACGCCTTTGGCTCAGGTGTATGGGTGTGGATGCTCTTTTATCATCTATATGTGTATGTGTGTGGCAATATCCAGCACATATAAGCATATAAGACTTTCGAAAATATATTTTTTTGGGACAGCAGCTAGGGGATAAACAAAGCACTCTTGGAATAGTAATCATATCTAGCAGGAGTCTCACCTGCTTTCCACAGGGAGGAAAAGAGGGGAAAAAAAGAGCAAAGGCAAAGGGTTATGACAGAAAATGCAGGTTGAATAGAGAGCGCTGGCTCCTCAAATCGCAGGAGGAGAGACTCTCCTTGCCCTCAGGTCCTGAAAGACGATCACTTGGTTATTTTTTTTTGAAAGAGCGGCATTGTGAGGTTACCTCTGACTACTCTTCTGAGGAGTGCTCACTGTCTGTTATGACTAAAAAAACAGTGACCGAGTTTTCATCACCCAAAGAAGATAAAGCGCAGCCTTGAAAGGAGTGGAAAATGCTGTAGTTTGAACACAATTGTCTTTTTTTTCTCATTATTATAAGAGAGGCAATTGTTCTGTCTGGGCAGGCCTAGTTATTGTGTGCCGTGTGCTGGGTGTTATATTCCTGGGGTTTTTTGGAAGGCTATTGTAGCGCATGTTTGCTCTCATGCTTTGAGTCCCTAGTGTATTGGATACTTTGTTGTGTAGGCTGCAGAATAGCTTGCCTATCAGGCTTTGCATGCGGGTCAGTCAAGGTGGGCTGCAGTGGGTGTGTGTGTGGGTAGATGCGGCTTTATTTAGCGGCAGTGTAGGGAGCTGTTTCAAAGCCTGGTGTATGTGTGTGTGTGTATAGACTGTTGCTACTCAGAAGCAAACTTAGCTAGATTTTACTCGGCTCGTGTGTGGGTAGCTATCATTGTATCATTAGCTTTTGTATGCTCCTATTTTTTTTTATTTTTTTTTTGCTGATGGCTGCGTCCACAGTTTTCCCCTCCCCTCACCCAATGCAACCAATTCAGCCCGGCAGAATCCCCACCACACAGACAAAACTACTCATTAACTCCCACAACCCTCTCCTTCCACTCCTCATTGCCCCCCTTTCCTCTAAATGTGCTTTAGCTTAGAGACAACAGGGATGGGGATGGGGCGGAGGAAAGGCTGACAAAAGGGAATAAAGACTGAAGCCAGAGAGGAGGATTGAATGAGTGAAAGAGCTGCTGGGGAAGAAAAAAGGGGGGAAGAATGCGATGTCCCAGTCTATGAGGGATTCCATTTTTTTTTGCCTTTCCAGAATAGAACAGTAAGTCACCAGTCTCTTTGTCTGCCTTTGATCTCTCAGCTCAGGGATTTGGCACCTGACAAACCCCTCTCTGTCTGAAAGGAGGCCTGCAGAGAGAAAGCCTTGCAGAATGGAAGAGAGAGATAGAGGGCGAAAAAATAATATAAGAGTGTTCAAGAGCGACCGGGCACAGAGACAGTATAAAAAAGGTGCTGTGGAAAAATTGGGTTAGACTTTTGAGAGCTATAAGAGGATATGATGAGGGCTTCTCAGCTCAGATCCCATAAAAACTAAATACATGTGTGTTCATGTGTGTCTGTATTTGTGTCTGTGTGTGTGGGTTTGCCACGGCTGGCCCGGACAGTGATAAATCCAGTAGAGTCTTAAGGGAGATTCCTCTCTGAAGCCACGGTCTCTTGGACCACCCACTACTGCGGTCTCTTTCCTCTCGCACACACACACACACCCACACACACACACACACACACACACACACACTCACTCACACTCCTAATAGGAAGCAAATTCCCCAGCTTTACTTGGATATCGACCTTTCTCTTCCCTCCGCTGTTCCTTTCTGCGGGGCAGTGGCTGCTATAAACAAGCCCTCGCATGTTGACATCACATTTTCAAACACAATTTCTGAAACTTAGAGTTTTAAAAACCGCAGATGAAGATGCCAGAGCACTTTGGATGGCAAATAGGGGATTTGAAGTTGTGCAAAAGAATTCTGGGATGGCCTATGGACGGGAGGAGGGAGGCTCTTGGGGTCAGTCCGGGACGGCTTAATAATTGACGAGCGAAAAACTCATCAAGTGTGCACAGTTTGAGGTAGTCGGCTCTTAAACTGCGTCTCTTTTAAAGAGGCTCAGGCCCAAAGGCTGTGAAGCATGGGACTCAATTAACTCTCCCTCTAGCTTTTAGTAAAGAGGCATCTTCTCAAACAGCTGCTTGACCCCATTCTCAACTCTGAACACTTTCCTGGTCAGCGCACATGTACAAACCCTAATGGTAACCTTGTGTTTTGTCACCTGAAGCAGTCACAACCCCTTAAACAATACCCCACAAAATCCCAGTGTCCTTCTATCTCAAGCGAGGAGACCTAAGGATGATGAAAGATAGAGAGATAACACAAAGTGCCTGACGACTAATCTCTCCCTTCTTTTTGTTTCGCAACTGTGAAGAAAAGAAACGGGGGTGGGGAGGGGGTTCACGCACCCCTGCAGGCTACAATCAAAGAGGTCCTTAGCTTAGCTTAGCGTTAGCGAGTGAAGCGGCAGGGATTTAGCCCTGATTGACTGACTGAGAACGGGGGTGAAGAATGGCTCAGCAGGTAGCAGCGAGCCCGTATGAGAGGCCTTCTGAGAAATAATTCATACTTGGTCTCACACACAGCATCATCATCTCACATATACACTACCCCAGAAAGGTTTTGACAAAATAGATGTCATTTCCTGTATTCTGGTGCCTTTTAACAGGTGTTTTGACACTTCTGACTATACTGTGAGTAAATGATGGGTAGATTTTGTAATTACATCCAGAGGAAGTGTTTGGCCCTAGATCACATATTGCAAGATATTAAAAAAGTGATGCTCTCCTGACTTTATTGGTCATACAGGGCATCTTAACTGAAATGTTTCCCATTCAATATTCCCATTAGAAATTATTCTAAACTGTCAAATCTCTTTCTCTTGATCATTATTTAGTGAGCAATCTATTCTTTCAGGTTTATAATCAGAACAAATGATAATGAATGTAAATACTGAATGTAATTACAACTGACTGTAAAAGTGTGTGTGAGAGAGTTGTTTGTATGTTTGTATGAGTATAATAGTGTGTGAGAAAGTATAGTGTTGTTTGTGTATGAGTATAGTAGTGTATATGTGAGATTATGATGCTGTGTGTGAGACCAAGTATGAATTATTTCTCAAGGGGCTTCTCATAAGCCCGGCTCGGTTAACGCCACGCTACGCTAATCCAGCTGCTGGAGAGGAGAAAGGCTGAGGGGCAAAGAGCCTGACTTTATTACGCCTCAGAGAGAGGGATTTCCCGGTATTTTAGGGAGTTTGTGGATTTCCTCTGCTGTTTGTACGTGTGAGCATGTCAAATGGGTGTTGGAATGTGTGTTTTCATTGGAGGACGGACTTCCTCCTCGCTGCGGTGTATGTGGAGAGGTACTGATTTGATTTCTTGTGTGGTGAACACATGTGGGAGTTTGTTTATGTGACTGTTCTTTTGTATGTAGGGATCCCTGATGTATTTATGACTTTGGCATTGCAATCCGCGCTTTTGAAATGCACTTTTTAGATCTGGGTTGTGTGTTTGTGCTTGTGAGGACAGCAAGCCTCTGTGTGTGTGTGTGTATGTGTGTATGTGTGTGTGTGTGCATGTGTGTGCAGGGGGGATTGCTTTACCCTTGCAGGCTATAAGTGTGTAATTATCTGATTTATATTGGGTATGAATTTACCCATCTGTCTCCAGTGGGTCTTCTTACATCATAACAAGACAGAGAGACACACTGGCACAGACATGCACACACACACACACATACACACATACACACACACACACACACACACATACACATATCCCACTCGACCACATCCCAAACCACGACCCTCCGGTCTCAATACCATTCGCCGCCCACTGCCAAGCACACGGCTGTCTCACTGACTGACAGGTTATTTGGTCCAATCGGTGTTGTGCTTGTCTACGCCGCACCTCTTAGAGAATTGTTCTTTTGTCCTCCTCTTCTGGTTCAGCGCTCAGGGGGTGAAATATAACCCCACCAGGTTTCCCCCGACCATTATAGAAACGGATAGACGGAGGGAGAAACTCCTTGAAAGATGAGCCCTCCAATCAAACTGTCACTCAAGTGAAAGGCGAGCACAGTCGCCAAAAGTAAGAAAAGTGTCACTTAGGTTACCATTTGAGACGGAAGTATGTGTGTGTGTATGTGTGTACGTGTGTGTGTGTGTTAGAGTGAAAACAGGCCTGTGAGAGCGACAGAACTCCTGATGTGCCAAGCGTGGTGGCATTTGTTTGTTAAATGGTCCGAAATGCCAACGTCTCCGGTTTCATTGCGACTCCAAGTCTCGCCAAATAGAGCATAACTTAAAATTGTGAGAAAGACATGAGGTAGTTATTTGATCTTCTCTTTTTTAGTCAGAGGAAATAGTGCCCTTTACTCCTGTTCTGTTGTTTTTGATAATGGGACCCAGGTTTGTGAGAAAGGAGAGAGGGGAGAAAGCATTGAAGATGGAAAATGAAGACAAAGAGAGGAAGTAATGGCAAGAGAAGTAGAAGCCTCTGGGCAACATATTGTTTTCCTGTTGCTAATTGGGGGAAAATGGGCAAGATCACAGCATTTCTTCTTCTCGTCCATGGGAAAATAAATATTTGATGTCAAGTACAATGTCATGACAACGTCCACTCATTGCTAAATGTCCTTTGTGATACACTATGGCCATATAAAGCTTTCAGATAGAATTCTGGAGTTTTAGCTGCTTGGCTCTACGGATGGCATTTTCGGTCTGTCCATCACTTTGGTCGAGACAGAAATTTGTTTGTTTGAATCCTACTGACTTTGGTGACACCAAAGTTTGTTAAATGTACATGTTGTGTTTTTGTTGGTTTTATGTCATTTGAAATGACATTTGCACCATTTTATTTAACCAAAAGTAAGACTGAATGCTCCTGAAAACATCAAATGGTGTAACCACAATAGAATGATGAATATTAAATATTATATTCACCTACAGTGCATTTAAGTGTAAATAATTACTTTATTTAAAAAAAATGTAAAAGGTTCCTGATTGACATGGTTCCCCAGATTAAATCAATCAACTCAAAGCCTTGCTATGCTTATATAAAGCCTTGGTTTAGATCCGTCCTTTTCATGATGACATCACATCTAACAGAAACTTTCCCCATCACCTTGTTCTCTTTCAGCCTGCAAGATTGGTTACTACCGTGCTTTGGCCACCGATGGCGCCTGCTCCAAGTGTCCGCTCCACAGCTACTCCGTCAGGGAAGGCTCCACCTCCTGCGTCTGCGATAAAGGATACTTTCGATCCGAAACAGACCCAGCATCCATGCCCTGCACCCGTAAGTACACCCATATGTAGTAATGCATAGGGATACACAACATACAGTAGACACTACACACACACACATGCACACACAGAGTGATTGCCTTTGCCTTTACATGGTCATGGATTCTCTCTCTCTCTCTCTCTGCTATCTGTCTCGTATAATGTCAACCTCAATTACCCCCTCGCACAGAGAGACTTTTCCACACACACATAAAGCAGCCATGTGCCGGTTTAATAGGTGTCTTTTGATTCCAGGTGGTACTTAGTGATCAGTCATGGTGACAGAGAACTAATGAGGGTATAAACCGCCACATCTCAGATTCAGCCTTCCACAGAGAGACTGCAAAACAGCAGAGGAGTGGCGAGAACGATAAAAGACAAATAGAGATTAAAAACCGCTAGCGGTGACGCGGCGAGGTGAGGAAAAAGGTGGAAAAACACGGGGTAGGTGGAAAGCTGCAGATGTATGCGGAGAATGATTAAGATGCAGCGATAAGAAAGAGGGGTTAAAGTGGTGAGGAGTGAGAAAGAAGAACACAGGAAGGCACGGAGCGAAAGGAAGATATTCAGTGTTTTATTTCTCAGTGTGTATCTCCACTTTCCATCCTGCATGAGTCAAACTCTGGTGAATCTGATTCTTCCACCCTCCCTGGCTCACCATGACTATCATAACAAATATTGTTAACAATCCCGCTGCCTACCTCTTCCTTTTTTAGCCCTCATTCTCTTCTCTGAGTCACAGCACTGGGATTTTATACTGATGGAGAAATAACCACAGACAGAGAACAAAAAGGGAAAAAAAACCCTACACAACACCTAAAAGTGCTACACTCTCATTTCCCAGGAAATCAAAGCAATCATGTGACAGACGTTTGTGTATGAGCGAGTGTGTGTCATAAAGCAATCTGAACAACCAAAACATCTGTTAAGCCGCTGAGCTCATAGTTGGCTCGCCATTTGGCTCCAACGGTCTGTCAAGTTCCTGCGGATTCATCACTCAGCTAAACAGTTTATTGAATCAGACGAGCAGCCCAACACCCCCGGCCTAACACTTAAACAACAGAACTGAGCGGCCTCTAATTATTCCCCAGATTTACTGTATCTATGCAGGATTATAAACAATGCTCTGTTGTGGAATCATTTCACAATAAGAGCATACGAGTAAATGTCCCACTTGAGGAACATTATAATCTGCAAGAGCCTCAAGTGTTAAATGTTGGCTATGTCTCAGGTGCTAAGCGCTGATTGCATGACTACTTTCTCTTTCACTTTTTCTCTGAACCTAATAATTAGTTTGGACTGTGTTTGAATAGAAAAGCTTTTAAGAATCTGCTATAAGTCATTAAGCTTGAGTCATATAAACTGGCAATGGAGAGTAGCAAAGTTTGTGTGTGTGAAGATATCCAGGAACATGATGGGAAACTCAACATCCTAGTGACCTAGTGAAATGAAAATGACTTTTTCTCACTTTTGATCCTTGTGTTAATTACTGATTTATCTCTCATCATACGCCAAATATACATCATAAAATCAGTATTTTTTTTTTTACATCATAACGTCTTTTCTCTTCCTGTAAAATAGTTTAAAATGTTTACTCATAATGTACTCAGAAGCATTTACAAAAGTTCACACAGTCAAGGACTTTGTGCAAGTAGCTGGCCACACTGGACATATAAAAACACATTTCACTATGTGTGAGTCATAGTAGCTAACAGAGCATAGACAGAGATAGGAAGAGATGTGTGTGTGTTTTCATGTCCGTGGGCAAAAACAGTTTTTATTTCCAGTGGCTGAGCTCTACTTCACTGGAAACAAGCTTTACTATCTTCAGTTAATATTGTCACATTTTTTATTATCACATTACAAGCAAAAAAATTAAAATAAATAAATAAATAAAAGACTTCTTATTCTTATTCTGAAAATCTGAAGATTCTGTTTAATAAATCAGAGTGCTTAATATTTGATGATTCCAGCTTTTTGAATGTACAAATGAATACCTTTCAGATTTTACACCATGATGTCATTTTTTTGGCTTCACTTTTGGGCCCTGGGAAATTGTACTGGACATATTTCACAGCTTCTGATACTTTACAAACCCAAATGATTAATCAATTAATTAAAAAAATCTAATCTGCAGTTTCACAAATAATTCAAATTAATTGTTTATTTGTGGTGTTATTAACCATTAAATTGGGCTCATCATTTTCACTATGAACCAAATACTGTATGCCTGATTTTTTTAAAGGGTCATACTAGTGAAAAAAGGTTTGAGGACACTTTTCAGCATTGCTTTCATCAAGCAAAGTCCTCCTTTGTGTTTGTATGCTCAGACAGTGCATACTGTAATAGATATTAAAGAGAAAATAAAAACACAAATAAGCTGCTGATTATAACTTTTATTTTAAAATTAAATCATGAGCTCTATCACTAAGTCACCCCCGTCCTCCTCCTCCCTTCTTACTGGTGTGTCCGAGCATTTATATATTGAGTTACACACCCTCGTTTAATGGATGAGCTGGGACATCGCCCCCATTGTCTTGTTAGTCAGTATGGCATTTGACTACGGCTGCTGCAAGCAACAGCTGTCAAAGCTCATTACTTGGCTGTTTTTTTTTAATAGGGTCCTGCATTGCGATCTCAGCTACGTTCCTAACTCCACTGTTAGGAACTCCACATCAGCGGGACTCTCTCAGCGACCTTTGCCCCGCCTCGTCAGTCGGTCAACATGTGATCTCTGAACCCTCACCCTGTCTGTCGTCTGCTGTTTTCCTTCCCTCGTGCGTTTTTTTTCTTCTTTTTTTTTAAAAAAACTTCTCACCCACATGTTAGAGCTCTGTAATTACAGCTGTCACTCACGCATCCGTCCTCATCCACATTTTTTCACTCTTTCTCTCTTTCTCTCAAAACACTCAGAGTCACAAACAGAGCAAATGAAAAACCCCTCTTAAAGTAATTTCCCAGTTTGCCTTGCTGAAGGTCAGGCCGGGAAAGAGCCAGCATATCTGGTAATTGGGGTGCATGTCTGTATGTGTGTGCTTGTGTGTATGTGTGTGTGTGTGTGTGTGTGTGTGTGTGTGTGTGTGTGTGTGTGTGTGGATAATTGAAAACTCCGCCCCCCCTCCCCAATAGCTCGGGGTCTACTGATGCAAGATGATGATTAAAACTGGATGTTGTGTAATTTCGTCATTGTGCGACTGTTTGTGTGCAGGCCTGGTTCTCCTCCTGTTTCCTATCTGTCAGCGCCTTTTCCTGCATCTCCGCTCATTGCCTCCTCTTTGTTCTTTTGATCGGCGGGTAATGTGTAATACATTTGGTCGGAATGCTCGCTCTACAGATTAGACTCAAGAAACAATCCAAAATGTTTGCCTCCAACACATTAGATCGACCTGCCTGAGGAACCTGGCAGGATAAATGGATTACTTTTTTTTTACTGTTGGGTTTCAGGGTTTCCTGATTTGCTTCTCGCTGTTATGTTGTTTTTTTTCAACTTCCTTCTAAAGAATTTGAGTACCTTTGCTTTGAAAAATTCCTCTTCATTTTTGCCTCTTGCCATTTTTCTGTCTATACAGTTTATAGAGCGATATTTATATTAATAACAACATATACTTTTGTTCAGAAATGCAAGAGGTAGAAGCCAATCAAAACATGTTCTGGATAAAATAAGCAATTACTTATTACATTTGATTACTTTTTGAATACTTTTCAAATTTTCTAACAAATGTTTCCAGCTGTTAGAGTAAGTGTTCCCATTAAGCACCAAACTCTAAGTTCAGGTGTTTTTCATGGACGCTGACATGATTTATAATAGAGATCATTTCTTATAAAGCAAGATTAAAATAAAAATATATAATATATTTATAATATATTTTACAGTTACTATAACGTATTACACTGACATTTATCTTGTAATTAAATTACGAAATGCTAGGGTTACCACACTGCGGATGGGTGTGTAAAAGTACACACATATACCATGCACAGTGCGGTAATGAGGACCAGGGACCGACACCCGTGGGAGCTGGTTGCTCCACTGTGCTCAGGTTATAAGAAGGGGTGTTCTCCTTTCCTCTTTTTTTAGTTTTCTCTTGGCCCTTGATGCGTTTCTCAGATTTGTACTCCAGTTTTCTTAGTGGCAGTTTGGTGGAGAGGAAGAGGGAGGGATGGAAGGAGGGATGGAGGGAGGAATGAACGCAGAGCAGAGAGGGCTTGAGGGGGCATTGAATAAATCCCAGCCGGATAGTAATAGCGGGGTCGATGCTCCAGCTAATTTAGTCTGCTCTCCACCTTGGCCCTGCACAACACTCGCCTAACAATTACTGATAGAGAGAGACAGGAAGAAAGAGGGATAGAGAAGGAGAGAAGGGAGGAGGAAGGGAGAGGGGGGGAGAATGGGTGCAGAGTAAAAAAAATGAGAGACAGATTAAAGCAGGCGAGATGGAAGCGAAGGAGCAACAGGAAAGAAAGAAACAAGGCTCTGAGCAAATTGCGAGGCCATAAACGAAAAGAAAAGGAGAGGAAGAAAAAAAAAACCCATCTTTTTTAGCTAAAACTTTCTTCAGGAGAAACTTTGTCTCCCTCTGGATTCCACCCATAAAGAAGGGGAATTTTAAGACTATGTTGAGTTAACGTTGTATGAAAGTTGAGTTAGCATTACGTTCCCATCTCCCTCACCCACCACCACCACCACTACGCTCTCTCTCTCTCAGGATTAATTACTGGGTGTCAGTCACAGCCGACGGCTCTCCCACGCTCCCTTGCTCCCACTGGTGCATTCTGGGAGAGCGACAGGTACAAGCAAAGGTAGTTTTTTGTGTGTGAGGAATGTCAGAGGGGAATGCTGACACGTGGTGGAATGCGTTTAAGACTTTATACTGTCGTAAAGTAAGCGCCGGTGCAGCACTCGTCATAGCAACATATAAACATACATATACACATAATATATCCTCAGGCCTGTAAGTGAGAGGTAACAAATCTCTTCTTTTGGGAAGATTTTGGTTCATCTTTCTACTCCTGTGAGGACAAGAACAGATTGTCACATGACCTGAAACATTAATATGACTTTTATCCTGCTTTATGGTTTATGCTTTAAAGTCTACATAAAACCTTAATAATAGCCTAAATGTGTTTTATACAGCCCACTAGTATATAGTATAGAGTATAGAAAGAAAGTAGAGGTTAGTTGAACCTAACATACTGACAAAGGCCTATTACCATGACGGTTGGGTGTTGGCACCTTAATTTAGAAACCCCATCTGTAACTTGTTCCCATTGTCTGAGAAGCGGACGGAGGGAATGAGGTGAAAGAGCGAGAGGGGAAAAGTGGGTGAGGAGGAGAAAAAGTGGGGGGCAAGAGAAGGGGGGAAGGGGAGGAGGGGAGGAGGGAGTCAGCGCTTTATCATCATTTTTAATGAGAATTTATTAATAGGTTTTCATGGAAAGGGCTGGGAATGGTAGAGGAAATCTGCTGAAGTGATGCTAATATTAACACCCGGCGTGCGTACTCTGCATCCTTTTATTACACTGTTTCACACACACAGATTGTGACTTAGGCTGTTAGTGACCCTCGAGGTCGTTTTTCAGTTAAAGAGACACCCCCTCCTCACCCGCAGCCCATCCTTTTCTGTCCATCCCTCCCTCCCTCCATCCATCCAGACTCACTCCTTCCATACTAATCAGCAGCTTTTTTTTGCTTCCAAGATGAACAGACGGTGTTTGTCCTTCTCCTCTCCTCTCCATCTCCCTCATCTCAGTCTGGGTTTTACCCCCACGGCGTTTTCCACGTTCGCCACTATCCGCCAGGCTACAAAATGCTGACAACATGCGAGTCAGGTCCACACACACATCATGGGTAAAACCTGCACTTAAAAAGCTCAGTAGTCCTCCTCGGTGGGAAGACTGCGCGCGCACACACACACACACACACACACACACACACACACACACTCCTACGCACTGTCCCCTCTGCTGCTCTCTGTGTCTCTTTGAAATCACTCATTGCCACTCTGCTCCTCCAAAAATAACACTGATAATTAATTTCCGTTGTGAGATGATTCGTCCGTGGACTGACTAGCTTTCATATTTCACCCTGTATCGACCCCCCCTTCCTCCTCCTCCCAGCCCACTCGCGTGCGCTTCATTAGTCAGAAGGGGAGAGAGAGAGAGAGAGAGAGAGAGAGAGAGAGAGAGAGAGAGAGAGATACGGAGAAAACAGAGACAAGGAGCGAGAGAGAGGGAGAGTTAAGTCAATTACCGCCGCTTATGTTTGAAAGCGACGCAAAAAAACACATTAATTACAATAGAGCTGACATGCAAATTGGGATTGATGAGCAGGGGAGTTTGTGTCACATATCGGCGGAGAGAGCTGCTCCCATAAAAAGCTACAGCGGGCAGGCCTTACATCAAAGCAAGAACTTAATAACAGGGTCCAAAGCAAACTTTGTCTAAAAGTTATTGAGTGTGTGCCATAAAGTCCCACTGTTAGCAGCGGGGGTTCAGGCACTTTGCCATCTCCAGCTGATTCGACATATGAATGGGAAAGAAATCTGCTGGCCTATTGGATTTCACTTAAGGTGCCGAATTAATTGAGGTGAAATTGGATCCTCCCTCGCTCGTAATGTACAGGACATTAAAAAGGAATTCAAGAAGCCTCAGCTCTCAATAAAGGGATAACGCAGTCAATTACAGGTCCACATCTTTGTTATATGTATGCATGGAAAGAATCAATTACAAGACCCATTGAAGCAGCCACCAGAAGGTAGTAGTATTGATAATAGTGCAATCGTATTCTATTCATGCTCTTAAAACTGATTTATGTGGTGTCCATCTCTACATCTTCAACAGTAACGCTTTACCAGTCAAGCATTTCACCATCGCTCTTTCCTTTTTCTTCCACCTATGTAGGACCTCCGACGGCGCCGCTCCACCTCATCTCCAACGTGAACGAGACCTCCGTAAACCTGGAGTGGAGCCCACCAAGGAGCTCGGGAGGACGCCAGGACCTGACTTACAACGTGGTGTGTAAACGCTGCGGGCCCGACGGTCAGCGCTGTCAACCCTGCGGTAACGGCATCCACTTCAGCCCCCAGCAACTGAGTCTGAAGGGAACCAGGGTGTCTATCAACGAGCTGCAGGCCCACACCAACTACACCTTCGAGGTGTGGGCGGTCAACGGAGTGTCGCCTCAAAGCCCCGGGCCGGAACAGGCCGTGTCAGTGACCGTCACTACCAACCAAGCCGGTAAGATGATCAGACGTGTTTGGTGTGAGTTGATGGGGGAAGTGTTAAATTTAAACAGTTGAATTAAAGGGATTGACTGATATAGACTTTTAAAGGGCGATACTTGGACATCTTTGAACCCAAGTATGACTTCAGTTAGCTAATGTTTCTTACAAGAATTCACAAGGCAGTCAAAATGTAAATTGGTTGAGGTTAAAAGGCTTGACATAGGCAACCAGTGTAGTATTGATTCATTCAACGATAAATTAGCGCTTGTCAATCAGATTGGAATTGTTCAACACTAACTGGCTCAATCTATTGACATACTAACATATGTTTCCACTCTACTGACCATTCTGTAAGATTCACTGACTCATTGTAAAGTGCAGCTTTTTATGCAAGTTTTAGTCACGAATTATAAAAACATAAATCACTACATATGTTTTAGAAGCATTGGAACACAGCTGTATGCGTTTTAACCAATACTATTGTAGTTTATTGTATTTTTTGTTTATTTTATTGAAATGGACCTGAAGATGTGTCCAAAATAAAGTGTATACTTTATTGCTCTTTCTCGACTTGGAAAGAGCAGTTGAAAAATGCAGGACCGTTTCACATGGTCTTCCTCTGGAGCTAGAAGTGGAGTTGCCGTCTTGTCCAGAAATCATAGGCATTCATACTTTCATTGCCCCTGGTTGAGTACCCCTCGCTACCTGCTGAAGAAGATCATGTGATACGATCAGAAGCTCCAGAACAGTTTCTAGACTTGAAGGAAAGAGTGTATGTTCTAGAGAAGCCTGGTAGTTATGTGTGCAGGCTAATGTTTGATACAGAGCACAGGTTTGATACATTGAAAACTTGGAGTACTTTTTTTGGAGGGGAGGGGGGGGGGGGGTAATCTGGGTGTCAAAACATGTTTATTAAAGCTGTGAATAATTTTGGCGAAAGCTGGATGATTACAGTGCAGGATGATGGATTTATCTGCTGTGGGAATTCATTTTCTGCAATATTTCACTTGAGTTTTGCATAATTAGGCCCGAGCAGCCCAGGATGAAGATAGGGGCAACGTGCTATATTTAGCTCTGAAACTAATGAATTAGATGAGTTGTATTGATCTATAGAGGCTTCATTACAAATGCTGCTGGATTGTGTGTGTGTGTGTGTGTGTTTGTCTTTGTTAATATTTGAGTAGAACACACCCATGAATGCAGCCTCTCCTCCAGAGCTGGAGAAGAGCCATTTGATCCTGGGGGTGCGTCCAAAGCCTCCCGTTGTTTTGTCATTTAGCCATTTTGCAACCGGTTGTTCTGCAAATGAATTTTTACAACCCTGGCTCTTTCTCTTCATCCCCTCCCTCCTTTCTCTCCTCCTCCGCTTATAGCCGATCATTACCTTGGATCTTCTTTTACTGCTTTTGCTCTTGGGTGGCAGGCTAAGTGCCCCTTTTGTGTCGTCTTTTTTTTATCGCTAATTTCCATCCCTGGGAAAAGCGAATATCTTGAATGGGGCATGGACTGGCAGTATAAGGAAACAGCGGCTTGATTTATCAGCCGGGGTCAGGAAGATAGAGATGAATGGATGCGTTGCCTGTGGGAGAGCTACAAGTGCTGCCAAACAGGCGTAAGCTGTAATGGAGCACACCCGGGGGGTGGGGTGGGGGGGGGCGGGGTGCAGAATGAGGGCTCGTAATAGCATGTCAGGATGGTCACACGCAAAAAAAAAAACCCTCCAAAGTGCTAGATGTCACACATGAATTCATACAAAGACATAGTTACACACACACACACGCACAGAGCAATCTCCCCCTGAGGTTGCTCCAGGCTAATCTGCTGACTTCAAGTTGTAAGATATAGATGATGTTGCCTTTGGCTCGTCACTGGTGCATGTTTCACAACTGTTCTTCTGGATTAGTTATATGAAGCTTGCAGCTGGAAGCTCTATTAAAGTGTATGTGTGTATATGTGTGTGTGTGTGTGATTGCATATGTTTCAGGACTGACTGCATGCTTGGCTAAAAGTGAGAAAATGTGTTACACTGACTGTTTGTACATTCGCAGAGAGAAAGACTCTCAAACAATGTCCTCTATGTGTCTCTGCGTGGTGCGTGTCTCTTCTAATTTGCGTGTGATTGTATGTGTGTGTGTGTGTGTGTGTGTGGGTGCGTGTTAAAGAGAATAGCTCCAGACTGATTGGATTTCTTCCTGCTAATGCTCGGTAGGGGCTTTTGGAAGCTCTGGTTTCAGCCGCCGGTAATCCAGCCAGTCATCTGTGGCTGTCCCTCTCTCTGTATCGCCTCCCCTCATCCAGACACCGTGGATTACACATTTATTATGATAGATTTATTAGGATTTATAAGTGCTGTGGAAAAGGCACCCTCGCCGCCGCCACTGCCTTCCCATAAAAGTTCAAATTTCGGCTAGAGAGTACGGAATAAAGTAGGCAGGTTGGAAGGGAGGAGCGCTTGTTTTTGTGTGAGGGGCGAGAAAAATTGGATGAAGGTGCAGTGGAGGACCACGCCAGGAGACAAAAATGAAGACACAAGTCTTGTTGATTGCATGTGCATGGATCTGTGACCAGGCATGCATTTGTGTGTGGGTGTATGTGTGTGTGTTCACAAAGAGGTCAGATTCCGTGTCTCGCCATGAACAATTCCGCTGTCGTAAATCAGCTGGGGTGTAACCCTTTCACCCAGTCTGTATAAGAGAGGGGAGGGGAGAGAGGAGAGAGAGGGGAGATGTCCAAGCTTTGAACTGACCCCTAGCTGTAAATGGATGTTTTTTCCCCTTTTATGGGGTCATGCACTTTGTGTGTCTGTGCGTGTTTGTGTATATGTGTGTGTGTGTGTGAGAAAGAGTCAGAGAGAGAGAGGTGTTTATGTCTCGATACAAAATACTTGGCAGGCTTAGGTGACTAAAAGTGAATTAGTGCATGAGAGAGTGTGTGTGGGCGCGTCTGTCAGCGCACATGTGTGTGAGTTTCCATCTCTCTGGCAAATCGGACGGTGGAAATGTGTTCAGGGAGATGGAAGCAGGGTTTATTGGAGGAGGGTGTGGGGGTGTGGGGGGGTAGGGGTGGGAAGGATCTTGTACTCAGGAGCCATTTTCATCGACACCCCCCCCCTCCCCTCCTGAGAAACGGCTCCCTCCTCTGCAATTTTTCCTTGGCGGCAGGGAAAAAGAGCGACTCCAATCTGGCAAACGGGGGTCTCCAATCTGGCAACCACATGTGCAATCCCCGGCCCCTGTCTCTTTTAATGTCAAACTGTAATCGAGCGCGTATTCGTGCAACTGCTCGCGCCGACCGCAGCTGCTCCTCGCTGCGCAAATACTTTGTGATGAACACGCTCGCAAAGACAAACTCGCTCACTCAACAAACCGTGTCCCACGCTGAGGCGAAAAAACCTCACCAACGTCTGCAAAGAATTGCAGCTCGAGCCCCACTGTTTCTCCCGGGAGGCTCATTTTTCAAAGCGAACCCAGAACCTCTGCTATGGTTTTTTACTCAATATAATGTATGCATAGGTGCTGTGATTGAGTGTTTTTACTGTTTGTGTGAGATAATGGCAGAAGGTGTATGTTTTTTTTTTGCCTGTGTGAATTTTCTATCTGTTTGTGTAATAGGGTCCTTTGTGTTGCTGGGTATGTGTGTGTGCGTGTGTGTGTGTGTGTGTGTGTGTCTCTGTGTGTCTCTGTGTGTAAGCGTTACAGGCTGTGAAAGAGTTTTTTTTATTATTTTTTTTGGAACGCACAATTCTGAAATGATCTCTGAATATTCATTGCGTCTAACACTTATTATTCCACCAACATTTTTTAGCCCACACGTTCATAGGAGGCAGTAAGAAATTACATATCTGTCCCACATATTTTCTCTACAGGGGTGCCAGCTATAGTCTGTAGCGTTGTCTGCCCAAATCACAGACTCAGGTGAAGCTTTCCTCTAGTTGGGATAGACATGTCAGGGTTAGTCTTGCATCACTTTAAACACACATGCTTCTACAATATTTCAATTTTCTCTATGTATCAGTTTGCTTTTTAGGAATTCCTTCCACTAATTTATCTTTAACAAGTCATAAAATGCGGCCTTTGATGGATTGCTTATTTCGGCGTCTATGCTGTTTTTAACCTTTACGTCTCATGTAGTGAACCTCAGAAGGGACCACTCAGAAAATCACTCATCTTTATCCTCACATTAGCCGAGGGAAAAATAAAAACGCAACAAGAGGAGCAGAACACGATTAAATCGCCATAACTGTCATCTTTGGAGGGGAAAAGATGGATGTGTGGATTACCTCGGGGGAACGAAGGCCTGTGACCCCTGTGGGGTTTTTCTTTCTGAGCTGGAGCGTCCTCGGTCAGCCTCGTGGGAGCCTTCAAATTGGCTCTCGCTGCTGGGTAAGATTGATCGGGGAGGGGAGGAAGGGGATACAAATGGCCGCCGTCTAATTGTTTAACGGAGACGCAACACATTAGGCCAACAGGATGACACAACCTTGAGTTAATCTATTTACCGAAAGATGTCTGCAATCCCATCCCCTGTCCATCTCCATCTCTACCTCAATCCCCACCGGTTACAAACCCGCTGCCCCCATCTCTAGCCGCTTCTTCACCCTCGCTGAAACTCAATCCGCTGGCTGGTGCTTAGATTCCAGGCCTGTTTGAACTCAATCTCCAGCTAAAAGCAGGGTTTTGTTAGCGTTAGCTTGGAGGCTAGGCTCCCTGGAGTCCCCGCTCAAAGTGATGAGAATGTATATAATGTCATAGATAATCCAATCATAATCGGTGGACCGCGAACCCCTCATTAATCATCCCACTGTAATTTTTTAAAAGGCAGATGGTCTGGAAGCAGTAAGGTTACAGTATCACTGAGGAGCAGAGGTCAAAGATTCACTCCTTGTGAACTTAGAAGAGCCGACGCTGTAAAGGAAACACTGCTTGGGCATCGGTGGATTTTTAAGTGCAGCTTTGCCTCTGTGTAGTTGTTTGGTTGCTTGTGGTCACCTCTGTGTATGTGAGGGTTTTTTTAAGCTCTTACAGGAACTTGAAATGTGTGTTTATGTCTTTTTTGCTTCTGGATTTATTCCTCTACTTTTTTCTTCTTTACACTATAACTCCACCTGTCCCATTGTATATCATCTCATCTGCTCTAAACTCAATCTGTACATGAGTCTTTCTCTGTTTACAACTTTATCTCCTCCTAACGCCTATGATTTTTCCCTTTTGTAGTGTCGAGAGTGCGTATGACCCAATTTTAGTGTTGTCACACTCCCTGAAGATAGAGGTTTGATTTGTGCGGCGGTGACACACTCGGAGGGAGGGGGACGAGGAGTGTAAGCCATTATCTGTGCTTTAACCTTCACATGTTAAAGGGTGGCTGAACGCAGATAGCACGGCTGCTTGAAATATGGCCTCATTATCAACCGCGGCAGAAAGGGCTCCAAGATAAGATCAGTCGCCTGAGCTTTAATGAAAACCAATTGATTTGGTCTCTTGAAGACAAAAAAAGGGAAAAAAAAGGCGATGGTTGAGCTCATTTTGAGCTTTCCGAGGCGGACTTTGTAACGACGTAAGGGCGACCTGGGAAACCATACGTGCAGAAAATGAAGTTAGACATTATTTTGCCAGCTCGTAGGAAAAGTGGCTGAGACGTTAGCGTCAGCCGAGGGGAAATTGGATCAGTTTTATGGATGCCAACCATTAGTTCAAAAATAGAGCGTTGCCATACTCTCAGCTGTGTGGCCATACAGCTCTGTAATACCTCAGATTTTGAATGGGAGCCAAGTTCAAAGACAAATGGAAGTGATTGCCTTGTGGCCTGGCCCACTGTTTGACTTTCTCAGCAGGAGCAAAGAGAGGGGGATTTAGGAGAGCAATAAAAAACAGACTTGGTGTTTCCAAGGCTGAAAATAACACAGAGGACTGGGACAAAACAGTGGACTGAAATTGTTTTTTTCTCCTTTTTTATGTTTTTTTTTTATAAATCTCTCTAGCTCCATCTCCAGTGTCATCCATCCAAGCAAAGGACATCACAAGACATACCATCTCACTAGCCTGGCAGCCTCCTGATAGAGCCAACGGAGTCATCCTGGAATATGAGGTCAAATACTATGAGAAGGTGAGGGTCTTTCATGGGAGATGTCGTTTGTGCTGATAGAGCAGCAGTATAATTTGACAGGTTTTATATATATTGCGAAAACAGCTTTGGAATAAGCCAAGAAAATCATATCTGGTTTCTCTGTCTCACTATATCTTCTTCCACAGGACCAGAATGAAAGGAGCTACAGAATCATAAAAACCTCATCCAGGAATACCGACATCAAGGGTCTCACCCCCATCACCTCCTACGTTTTTCATGTGCGCGCTCGCACGGCGGCCGGCTACGGAGAATTCAGCGGCCCCTTTGAGTTCATGACCAACTCTGGTGAGTTGAGCCACGCCACCTTCGCCTCACCTCGCCTCGCTCTGATGACATCATTGAGCAGCAGAGCCAGAGAGGCTCAATGCCAGCTCTATCACGCCCCTTTCAAAATCCTGCAACGATAGCATCTTTATGAGTTTGTCTCTTTCATTGTGGAGTCATTAATCAAAAAATAGTTGTTGTCTATAAAAGGTAAATGATATTGCTGCTCCAGAACCTGACTAGCGACTTGAGGAGTTCCCATGATTCAAGTTGCTATGAGTCTCAGTGGATGTGTCAGCAATAGTTCAACCTTTATGGCTTTTTAGAAGAATGATATTTTTCATATTCATAGTTGGAAGCTGCTGTTGGCTACTTTGTGCATCTTGCAGCAGCCTTAAATATGATCATATTAAAGCATTCAGTGTTTCCACCAGACTTTAAAAACTTGAATGTGACAACAGCAACAGCACCGTCGTGGGTGGACTGATTTCAAATCAGACGTTTCAGACTCATGCCGTGCAGCCGAAAAATGTTCAAACCCACAGAATATTAGTTTGAATTCTAGTGGAGATCCCAAAGTTTTTAAAGATATCAAACATGTCAGACTGAGGTTTGGCTAAATGTGTTTTAAATAACGTGCAGACATTAGAAAGTTTCCATTTGATTGAACGGTGCAGCCATAGAAACACACAAGGTCTTGGCGCAAGCTGATACAAAATCATCTAATATTATTCTAATCAATTATATTCTTGGACAGAGTTGAATAAGATGAGTTTAAACGGAAACAAAAGGGGAAAACTGCCATTATTATTAGAATGAATTTAGATGAAGAAACTAGGCAAACAAACTGCATCAGATCCATCATATCATCTGTTTTCGGCACTGACCAAACATCTGAAACTTAACTCTTTACTTTTTCTTAACATCTCAGATTTTTTTACCTCCAGGAAATTA
This sequence comes from Scomber japonicus, assembly GCF_027409825.1. Classification (NCBI taxonomy): domain Eukaryota; kingdom Metazoa; phylum Chordata; class Actinopteri; order Scombriformes; family Scombridae; genus Scomber; species Scomber japonicus. The sequence goes on from NC_070583.1 coordinate 9,017,518, forward strand.
TTCTACCAAATGATATTAACAGTTTATGGCAGATTGTGACGTAGAGGGTCACAGAGATGCCCCGTAAGCACAGGTGTCCCTTTTATCATGCAGATAGAGACAGCGGCGCATGGTAATGACACGGTCAAGCACACATCCTAATGGGCTGTCATTGTCTATCAATGAAGCATGTGACAGACTTTATAGGAGGGGAATCGTAAAATGGAGGGATAGGGAACAAGGACAAACATTGTGTGTGTGCGTGTGTGCGTGTGTGCGTGTGTGTGTGTGTGTGGGAGACCGAGAGAGAGAGTGGAGGAGAAGGAGAGAAATAGGGAGGAAGTGGGAGGGAGGTCAATGACTGACAAACACAGAATGTCCACTGACTCTTTCATGTGCCACGATATTGACTTTTCTCTTTTTGTCTCTTTCTCTTTCCTCCAACCTTTCCTCCCTTTCTCTTTTCTCTCCTCTCCCTCCTCCTCCTCCTCCTCCCCCCTCTTCCACAGTGCCAGCTCCTATTATTGGTGATGGGGCCAACTCCACGGTGTTACTGGTATCCGTAGTGGGCAGCGTGGTCCTCCTCCTCATCCTCATCAGCGCTTTTGTCATCAGCCGAAGGTGAGCTTCATCCCTTTTTATCCCTTCTTTTTACCTTCTGCTTTCTGTCCCCCCTTCTTTCCTCTGAGATGAGGGATGTCTTGCTTAGCACCAGGAGAAGTAGCTGTCAGGAGATGGGAAACACACACACACACACACACACACACACACACACACACACACACACACACACTGGGCCAGACAGCTAGTGCAACTCACTCACATTGGATGAGTGATGACTCGCCACACCGGAGACGTGATTGACAGCCCCCGACAGCTGAAGAGATGCAATCAGCGACCCCTCGCTCCCCAGTCCTCTGCATCCATCCCTCGCTCCTCGCATCCCCTACATCCCTCTCTCTCTCTCTCTCTCTCTCTCTCTCTCTCTCTCTCTCTCTCTCTCTCTCTCTCTCTCTCTCTCTCTCTCTCTCTCTCTCTCTGTCTCTGTCTCCTGGCTAGCAGCTGTAATCCCGACCACTGGTTATTTTCCTCCTGCTGCGCCACACTGACCGCCGTGAAGGAACGAGAGAGAGAGCGAGAGAGGAATAAAGGGAAAAAAAGAGGGGAAGGTGGACAATGAGATAAGTGGGGCAATGGAAAAAGGAGATAGAATACAGCGAGAGAGAGAGAGAGAGACAGAGAGGCATCAGGTGGATTTGCAGTGACCCAATCTCAAGGTGTTAACCAGCAAGCAGGACAAAGCACTGTCACACAGACAGGATTACATGCAGATGGGGCTGCTTCACCTCGGGGTGTTAACCATACTCCCCCAATGTGTGTGTGTGTGTGTATTGGGGGTAGGTGTGTACATCTGTGTGCATATCCTTATAAAAAAATAAAAAAAGTATTGCCTTCATGTGTGTGCAGGAACTGGGGGGAAGGAGGGGAGTGTCAACGGTTTGTGTGTTGACACATTTGCATGTGTGTGTATGAGCCTTTAATGGCCCTTTATGTGTGTGTGTGTGTGGGTCAGTGTGTGTGTGCCTCTTTATATGGAAACCAAATCATTGTTTGCATGTGTGTATTGGTGTTGAGAATGATAGGGAGTGAAGGAGGCTGTTGATTGTGTGTGTGTGTGTGTCCTCGCTCTCCATGCGATTGCCTCTCTCTCTCTCTCCAGCCAAGCAGGTGGTTGTCTCTGCCTTGTTTATATTCATGTGATGGCCACTGTCATTGTGCTGCTACAGCCGTCCTGTGATTGTGGGGAGGGAGTGTAATCACGTAGCCGTTTACCATCATTACACAACCATAGAGGAGGACAATGTCTCACACATCTGGTCATTTCCACCACTGACCCAACACATCAATATAAGCACAGGTGTCAGCCTGCCTCGGGGATTTGATGGGAATAAGTGCATCTTCACCAGGATTGATTTAAAGCTTTTATACCCGTCTGGCCCCCCTCTGCTGTATTTCCTTGCTGTATGCTCAGTGCCCTTCAGAAACCTTCAGCATATTTTACTTGACTAAAAGTAGCAATTTTATGTTTTTTACAAGTGAAAACACAGAATACTTATCAGCACAGTGTACTTGAGGTATCAAAAGTATTCATTATGCAGAATGGTTCCTTTCAGACTCTGGAATATTGATACGGATGCATTAACATCTAAGTGACATTTTAACATTGAAATTGATCAGAGATGATCTGATTTAGACTACACTAGTTGTGTAGATGGTTCTGTCACAAAGCATCATATTGTATAAGCTCAGAAGATATTATGATATATTATACAAACTAGTACCTGTAACTGTTAAATAAATATACATACAACTGAACTGAACTGAAGTATAATTGACCATAAAATTGGCCTTAAATACAGTACTTGAGTACATGTACTAAGTTGCTATGTCTTTTTTGTCATTTTTGGCATCTAGTAGTTTACATGTTAAGGCATAAAGAGAAATAAAAGTGTGGTAAACTTTCATAAATCCATATATTTGTCCACATCTTATCATTTAAGGAATATTTTGGCCTTTAAGTTTCAGTTTCAGATATAACTAGAGAACTTTAGATTTGCTGCTATAACAAACAGTGCTTCATATTTACCGTACTGTCATTAGAGTGCTATCAGTGTCCTCATGTAACTCACAGCCTGAAAGCAATAAGGTCAATTTGCTTAAATTGTGCTCTATTCTCCAGCTTTTATCTACATAATTAAGAGCAACTATCTACAATCCATATATGTAAAAATGTCAATAGGTTTGCAATCAGCTCATTTACAAAGAAAGCATGCTGTCTGTGTAATGAGCTCTGTCTAATAAATAATTATATCATACAAGAATATCAATGTCTCATCAGTAATCAGTCATTGTACTGCCTCTTCACATCATTTAATTGATGTATAAGTGGGTTTGGGAATCTTTGTTTTATGTTTTAATTAAGCTTTACTGAACTGACACTTGTTTTTCTGTTGGGTTTTTTTTGATGCAGATGCTTTTTATTCTGACACACACTCCCTGACATTTGAATGTTAAAAAAAATGTAGCATTTGCTGTTGTGACTCCCAACTGACCACCCTGCTGTTTTTGCCCCCAGAAGGAGTAAGTACAGCAAGGCCAAGCAGGACTCTGACGAGGAGAAGCACTTACACCAAGGTAACTCACAGTTAATACTACACCTACACACTATGTAATTGAAAAACATTAGCGCTGTCAGGTGTGCTCATGTGTGTGCACTCTAAACAGCAAATGAGATCCATAAAATGGTGGAGAGAAAGAAAAAAACCCCCCAACAAAACAATTTTGAAGTTAATGTACTTGCATCCTAACATGCCCCAAACACCTCATTATCAAGCCATCAGCATTGTTATTTGGGTCCCGCAAAAAAAATTCAAGCTAATGAGCTCCATCTTCATCGAAGTGAGCCGACGTGACATGAAAAGCATTAGAGTCGGTGCGAATCGATGTATGGAGAGAAGAAAGGAGGAGTAGGAGGAGGAGATGAGGTTCCGCAGAGGAAGGCGGTGTAGCCTGCAGCACGATGGAAATAAAGAACAGATGGAGAGTACTTCGCCGGAATGAATTAACCTTCATTTTTCACTCTCTTCTTCTCTTCTCCTCTCTTTCTTGCTTTTGCTCCCTTTCCTTCCAAACTTTTTTTCTTTCCTCTTTCACAGGAGTGAGGATATATGTTGACCCCTTCACCTACGAGGACCCCAACCAAGCCGTCCGCGAGTTCGCCAAAGAAATCGACGCCTCCTGCATCAAAATCGAAAAGGTTATCGGCATCGGTGAGGAGGAGCTGCTATTTATTTCAGCTTATATTTCACTGCATCCACTCATTCTTCATCAATTATAATAAATGCAGTTGTTTTGTGGAGGCTTTGCAGTTTGATGTATTCTGACATACTTTGGATAAAAGCATCGGCCTAATGGAATCATAGCATATTTAGTATTCCATTCCTTCTAATATTCTGCTGCCAGTATTTGTTTCTGGGTGATTCATGCCTGTGTATGCACTCATGTGTTCTCAGAATAAAAAACGCTGCTTTCTCTAACAGCATTTGCCTCCAGAGAGGTCAACTGGAAAAAAAAAAAAAAAGAAATCAGGAGAAGCTAAATATGTTGTCCGTGCTATTCCTGTGGCCAGCGAAAAGTCATCCAATGACAAAATAATAAAGAGAAAGAATCAATATCCATTTCCTCCCTCTCTCTGCTCTAGTGGGGGGAAAGGAGGGAGGAGGAGGAGGGGGGGGGGTGAGCGAGGGATTAGAGACCCTGATCAATGTTTAAAGTGGACCCTTTTCTAACCTGCACACAGGCACAAACCTTCATCTGCACCACCTTTCTAGATTTGATTTATAGCCCTGTGCGCTGTGCTATCGATGGAAAGCGTTTGTGTTATCGTTCTTTACCTTTTGAAACCCCCCCCCTGAATGGCTCATCTTGTGTTTCAGGGGAGTTCGGGGAGGTCTGCAGCGGCCGTCTGAAGATGCCGGGGAAGAGGGAGATCTGCGTGGCTATCAAGACGCTGAAAGCCGGATACACAGACAAACAGAGGAGGGATTTCTTGTCCGAGGCTAGCATCATGGGCCAGTTCGACCACCCGAACATCATCCACCTAGAGGGCGTGGTCACCAAATGTACGTCTGATTTTCTAAGATTTTTGGTGCACAATTCCTTTGCTATTTGGGCGGGGGGTTAAATTGCTGCTCGGAATCTGCTCCCACACACATACACACACACAGGCTATGACTATTACGTTATAATAACACAGAAAGGACATTCATTCCTGCTGTCCCCTTAAAAAAACATAACAATAAATCATTGCAAACTGCATCTGTGGTTTTGGGTGACTTTGGTGAGTGCAGGGACAAACTTATCTTTACAAGCCAAAGATGTGTGTTTTTGGGGGGGGGGCTGTTGTGTGTTTTCATGCCTTTTACCTACAGCATCTAAAGATATCCAAATAGTTCCATAAAAGCATTGTGTGTGTGTGTGTGTGTGTGTGTGTTTTTTGTGTGTGTGGATGTCCCAGTCTGGGTATCCCCAGGTGAGTTTTGTCCAGATGGAAAGGGTCCAAGCATCGGTGGGGAGGAGGGGAGATTGGTGGCGGGGGGTCTAATGGGTACAGGAACAGGCCCTGTAGTGCGGCACCGGGCTCATTAATCATGGTGTCAGCTGTAAATGTGTTTGGGGTTAGGGAGTGATACCCTATCCCTCCTCTATCTGCTGCTGCATGGCCACAAAACACCGGCCAAATCTCCCTCCCTCTGCCCTTGGCACTCTCTCCTCTGTGTTTCTCTCCACCTTTTTACACCTTCCCCCGATGCTATTTGTCAGGATAGATGTGTGTGTATGTATGTGTGTGTGTGTGTGAATGTCTTGTCCGCACTTCAGCCTCAGTGCACCTTTGATTATATGCACGTGTGTGTGAGTGTTACCATAGCTGATGGTCGACCACGACTCAGGTTAGATGGATGAAGTGCCTTAATGTGTCGTGACACTACAGCCTGGCTCTATCTGTGCTAGATAACACTGTCTCTCTCACTTTTGTACACATTGTGCACACACCCACACACACACACACACACACACACACTTAGCCCAGTCGGAGCTGAAAGTGAACAGCAGCAGAGGCAGGAATTGCTTATCACCTATCTCGCGTCCCGCCGCGGGGAATGACCTCTCAGACCTCGGTGAGACGGAGTGAGAAAGACAGAAACGGAAAGAGAGAGAGAGAGAGAGAAAAGACAGATGGACAGGCGGAAGGAGAAGAAATTGGAGACGAGCAGCAGCCAGGGGAAGGTGCAAATAGAGACGCGGAGGGAAAGAGACAGGGAGGCGGTCAGGGGCTGATGGATTAGAGGAAAGACGGAGAACAACAGCGGGTACGACAGACAAAGAGAGAGAGAGGGAGAGAGAGAAATCAAGAGGGTGGGAGAGCTACTGAACCGGAGGCTGAAAAAGAAAAAAAAGATGGAACGAGACAAGAGGAGAGAGATGAAGCAAAAGCGGGACGACCTGCGCGCCTGCGACAGGAGCCCACATGAAAGGATGGTGAGCCAAAGCAAGGAGGGCATCCGATAACTCCCACTCCACCTCCTAACACTTTGGAGAGTTTGACACAAGGTTTTGGGCAAATTAGTCCTGTCAGCGGAATCTATTAAAAATCCATTATTTGAATAGCACTCCTCTCTCCATTACAATCAAGTTAAAAGGAATTCTCAATCTGGCCTCAGTTTGCTGGCATGTCCAACCGAGCCAATTAAGGCTTATTAATTATGGAGAAACTCCAAATAGGCACTAAAATACATAAATGTGCTAAAATCCCACACTGAGGACTTTCTGGCTGTAGTCCACCCATCTTTGAAGCCTGTATAGACTTTATGTTTCTATCACCTAGTGTGTAATTAAAATCTAGCCTCCATTAGAGCTCAAAATCAGATGTGATGTGTTTAACAGCTCATTTACATAAAGCAAGAGTGTGCTAATTTAAGAAAAATCTGCTTTTAAGAGACAGATCTTTGTCCGCCGCAAGCGCAGAGGCGTCTGAAGAGCATTCCCCCAATATTGTCCCCCTGTTGCGTCTTTCCCCTTCCCCTGTTTTGTTGGCAGGTGATAATCAGCCCACTGGCGGGGCCCTTGCCCAGAGTTCACTGCCAAAGGCGGCAGGGCGTATGCAGTAAACAAGGAATTAGCATGCAAATGGGTTGGGAGGAAGAGGGTGGGGCTGGGAAGGCGAGAGTTTAAGGTCGCAGGTCAGACGCTCCCCCAGACTTGATTGGGGAGCTGCCAATCATCGTCGGCCCTGGGGCAGAGGCGCGCAACAAAGGGAACAAAGATGGCTGACAAAGAGGGCCCCCCGCTCTCCCTCAGCTTTAACTCCACTTCCTCTTCACTGGGGCATCGGCGGATCGCCCCGTAATTAATGGAGTGCCAATCACACGGCGGGTAAGGCGGTGACTGACGGCCTCTTGGCATGGCGAGAGGACTGATGTGGAGTGGTGGAACTTCACCTTCTAGACCTCAGCTGCCAAGCGCTTTTGGCTCTCCGCTGCTTCAGGCAATTCTGTTGGAGCACACACGAGAGACTCCGCTCAGCCTCCTCTCCTCTCTCTCAAGGCCGCAGGCTTAACTCAGCACTTCTCTTCTCCACGCAATAAGCTTTTAAGTCCACCTTAACTGTGCCACTTGAAATGGAACGCAAAGAACAGCGTCGTCCTCGGAGGAATTTGTGGCGGCACTTTTCGGCATGTGTTGTTGCCATGGCTGGTTAGGCACCAGCTTGCTGGCGTTTTGGGACAAAAACAAGCCACCCTCCCTTTCTTCTCCTTTCTTTTTTTTCATCTCTCTCTCTCTCTCTCTTTCTCTGCCTCTCTTTCTCTTCATGCTGCGCTATCCCCCCTCATCCTAAGGGGAGACAAAGACAGACAGAGACCCACCAGGGAATGTCCACCCTCCCTGCCGCCTGCCCCGACTCAGATAAAGACACAGACGCTTACCCAAGAGAGACGGAAAGTGGAAGACAGAGGGATGGGGTGAAAAAGGCCAGAGAGGAGGAGTGGCAAGGATTGGTGGTGGTGGTGGTGGGGAGGAGGAGGAGTATGAGCGAGGGAGGAGAAAAAAAAGAAAGCAATAGGAACTAGCAGGAGAGTGACAGATGCGTGGAAAGTTGGCAGAGGAGAAAGAGGGCAAAGGGACAGTGAGAGACATAAATAGTGAGTCAGAGAGATTCTGGGTGAGTGACCGTGATGATACTTTTAGATAATGCGTCCAACGTTTGTTCATATTTGCATAAACACAAGATGGTGTGTGTGACTGTGTGTGTGTGTGTGTGTGTGTGTGCACTGGTGTTTTGTTTCAGTGGAGATGCCTTTGCATGTGCAGCGAAAGAAAAGAGGGGACGTCAGGGCAACCGTTACACTGAGCTAATTAAATCACTACGGGACAGAGATGGATGGCCTAACACACACACTCACACACACTCACACTCTCATACACACACACGCATACACTCACATTCCCTGGAGAACCTCCCCTGCTGCGTCGGGCTGTGATGTGCATCGTTTACCTCCATAATCATCTGCCTTTCATTCTCTCACTCCTCTCTCTCTCTCTCTCTCTCTCTCTCTCTCTCTCTCTCTTTCTCTAGGTAAGCCAGTGATGATTATCACAGAGTACATGGAAAACGGATCCCTGGATGCATTCCTGAGGGTCAGTCATGCGTTACTGTCTGAACATACGTGTGCATGTGTGTGTTTGTGTGTGCGTGCACGCGATGCGGATCCCATCTTATCTCTGTAATGTCATCTGCTGAAATTACAAGCGTTGGTTCACAAACATTCGCCCTAATCTTTATCCTCTCCTTGATCGACTGTTTTTTTTACGACGAGGAGGCTGTCGCAGGTTTAACCTCCGCTTTTTCAGGGTTCACTAAACTTTAGGATTTAGATGACGATTAACTACTTTATCCTGTAAATACACAGTGTTAAGGTGAAAGCAAGGAAATTACAACCACTTGTTGCACATTAGTTGTATGCAGCTGTAAGGATGTTTTTAAGTGTTGATTACATTAATGGTTTTATGAAGCACTATAACTCCTTTTATGATGCATGTATAATTGATATAACACCATAAATGGTTAATTAACATAGTTGTAATTATTTTCAATGATATGCCTTAATGAATATTGAGCACATTTATTAACAGTTGTAAACCCATCAGTGAATATTCATGAACAGTTAATAAAAGCTCTATGACATAGAGTAATATCAGCATTATTTCATGAATAAAAATGATTTTAAAAAATGTTTAAAAATGCATGTAATAGTTTGTTGATATGTGTAATCAAACAGATGTATTGTACTGTGTTATAAAGCATTGCCAAATACAATAATAAAAACTTTATCCTAAATGTTTAAATTAAAATTATTCAATCTTATCTTATAATGCAATATTATCCTTAAAATATACTCATATCTTCATACAGTAACACTGTAATAAATCATTTATTAATTTTTTTCCTATACTAAAATATTCAAAGGATTACTATTTTTTAAATCCAGTCTGGACCATTTCAATGTAGAAATAATGATTTATGCTTTTTTAAACATCTAAGATTACAGTAGACTATAACTGTCTGAATATTAATAATTAAAATAAGTGAACATTAAAAAAACATGTTTTCTTCTTCTTCTCTGCAGAAGAACGACGGTCGCTTCACGGTGATCCAGCTGGTCGGCATCCTGCGTGGCATCGCCTCAGGCATGAAGTACCTGTCAGACATGAGCTACGTTCACCGCGACCTGGCAGCTCGCAACATCTTGGTCAACAGCAACCTGGTGTGCAAGGTGTCCGACTTCGGCATGTCCCGAGTGCTGGAAGACGACCCCGAGGCTGCGTACACCACCAGGGTGAGCGTGTGTGTCAGACTGAGTCATCGCTCTGTCTGCGTGTCACCTTACTTGTCTGCGTTGTCACATTTTATTAATCAGCCCATCTGTCAATTACAGGGTGGGAAAATCCCAATCCGCTGGACGGCCCCAGAGGCCATCGCTTACAGGAAGTTCACCTCGGCCAGTGACGTGTGGAGCTACGGCATCGTCATGTGGGAGGTGATGTCATACGGCGAGCGACCATACTGGGACATGAGTAACCAAGATGTAAGTCACAAGAAGACAAGCATAAATAATATACAGTTTGAATTAACTCAACGATAACTCTCAGTTGCATGTGTACTGTCAAATATGTTTAAAAGCTCATATTAACTTGGTTATATAATCAAAATGCCTGAAGGAGTGATAAACACCAGTAATATATTTCCTTTTCTCATTATACATTGAATTCACATTTCTAGTGTCACTAATGATGATAAAGAATTCAATTTATGCGTAACTAAATGTGTTGTGTAGGTGCCCAAAGTAAAATGATTAAAAATTAAGCGATGGGTATAAAATGAAAGGGGGAGGGGAGGAAACCCAGACACAGCTGTAATCAAACTTCCTACAGTTTTTATTACAGTTCAACTCTCACACACACAGCGAGACTCACAGCAGCATTTATCTACTTCACAGGTGATCAAGGCCATTGATGAGGGCTATCGGCTGCCCCCGCCCATGGATTGCCCCGTGGCGCTCCACCAGCTCATGCTGGACTGCTGGCAGAGAGAGAGGGCTGACCGGCCAAAATTCGGACAGATCGTCAACATGCTGGATAAGCTGATTCGTAACCCCAACACTCTGAAGAGGACCGGGGGCGAGACTGCTGTCAGGTAAGAGACAGAGACAGACATGTTTTCACTCACATCTATATCCAGCCACACATATAGTTTTATCAGGTTTTCAGATATCCACTTTAAGATTTCTGTGTCCAGCTCAAAGGAACATTTGTAGTTCTCAGAGCACTGAAATGACATTCTTAAATGTCCCAGAACACAAGTTAAAGAGTTTTCATTGGAACGTGATCTGAACACACATAAACTCAAACGCCAATGCTTTTACTGGTGATAGAATCGTGGGATATCATGGAATTTTTAGTAGTAGAAACCTAAGCAGTAAATAAGAGAAATTTATTACAATCCTTCAAATAAAAATCTGGTAATATACACCACATTGAAGATAGGTCACAACTTGTTTCATGTATTCCTTACATTAGTCCATCTGTATTACCATCGAAGCTAAACCAAAAACAAACCATTTTATGTTTAATTCACACTGATAATGGGCAAATATGTTGTCTTTGAAGCTAATGTGCATAAACACACATTTGCTCATCAGCTATACACACTAGCCCACACTGTATACACTCGATTCTACTAAATGTATTATGTAGTTCTCACATCACCCCAATCACACACACACGCACACACACACACTCCTATTCTCTCTGGTTACATTCACCCTCAAACATTATCTACAAGCAACATGTGGCTCTTTTCAACACAAACACCCACAATAATGGATTTCTCTACAAACTAGCTTTAATGGTGCCATACATTCAGGAATGTAGCCACTCTAACGTGGGGGGGGGGGGGGGGGGGGGGGGGGGGGGTTACGATGTAACGGCGAGTTAAAAACAAACATGACCCTTCAGCTCCGACACCATTACTCTCGAGCAACCCAACGTGTTAAGAATGACCTATGTGTGTTTACAGACTCAGTGCGGGCCAGCGAGAGTCTGTTTGCGTTTTAACGAGTGTGTGAGCGCACGCGAGCGGGACACACACACACCTGGGCACTAACACACTCCCCTAATGGGAGAGGGGAGACCTTGTGGAGTAATTAGCTCCTATACTGCAACCTATAAATGCAGCTTTTACAGGTATAAGAGGAAAGTAGAGTGTGTGTGTGTCTGACTGTGTGAGGCGAGGCGTAATCTGTTCCACCTACTGACAAGAGAAGACTTATTAAAGAGTCTGACATCTCGCTCTCACAGTTCAACTCAACATCCTTTTTTAAGAAGAGAGGGAACGATAAAGAGCGTGTGAGTGCCAGAGAGTCATCAAAGCAGGACCGCCACAGACTCACCGGCCCCTGTATGTAAATGTTTCATGGCTGACGGAGCTGCTGCAACGCTCAAAGGAAAGGAAAAAGATGTGGAAAAGTGGAGAAAAAAAAGAGGAGGGAGGTAATTCTGCTGATGAATATCTGGTTTTAAGAAGGAACTCCACCGTGCGGTTAAGTTCACTGGAGTATGTCTGGGCGGTGTGTTTTTCTGTAGAATAAGGATTAACTAACTGTATCAGTCACACCCAGTGGTAACCTTGTTTGACTTGGCTGCATTTTTCGTGGCATGTACAAAACAGGGACACAAGGAAATGCAGCATGGTGCATTTTATGGTGTTTTGTGGCTCTCTGTCCTTGTGTAAGGTGTATGTGTCATGCTCTTTTGATAACGCGGCGGATCATCAAAGTCCGGCGTGAGGAAATTTCGAATGCCTGTAATGCTGTCATTGCCGTACTTGTCATGAATCAATGGCGTTCCAGATTGTGTAACAGACCGGATCATTGCTTTTCACGCCAGAAGCACTTTATCAGACTGTAACTTTTATTATCTATTTGCACAGACAGTTGCACACACAATGGTTTGGGGCTAAAGCTTACACGCCAGACTTGAAGTCAGTGTCAAGCACTGACTGTGGCTGCTACTTGGAGAAGTTAACTTAAGTTTATTGAATTCATTTTCCACTTTTCCTTTTCCTTTTCCTGCCTTCCTTCCTTCCTCTCCTCCACCCACTAGGCCTAACACCACCCTGCTGGAGCCAGGCAGCCCCGAAGCATCCTCGGCCGTGAGCACAGTGGAGGACTGGCTGCAGGCCATCGGCATGGAGAGATACAGCGACAACTTTACCGCCGCCGGCTACAACACTCCAGAAGCTGTGGTCCACATGACACAGGAGTGAGTAGAAAGGAGAAAAGAGGGAAGAAATGGATAGAGAAGATGCAAGCTAGTCAACACAGCAAAAAACTTAACTTTTTCTTATAGCAAGTGAACTCTGGGAATATGGTAGTCCCACTTTTGACACCTTTTAAGTGTGTCAGATCACGCAAGACAAATATTTCAAGAAGTGAAGGATGAATTTAAAAAATGATCATTTATGTGTATATTTGGCTGGTTTATCCATTAAAAACATTGATTTTATTTACTTGAAAAAATATTTCTGCTTGGTAAATTTCACTTTCATGATTTTGACTTCTGAAGAAATATGCTGGAAACCAACAATCAATGACTTCTTTGAATACTTTTATTATTTTAGTATTTTTGAAAAATCATAATTATATACTGCAATTGACACAGAGTTAATTTTATTAAAGGCATATCTAAACATTTTGGGAAATATGCTCATTTAAAGAAGACGATTGATACCAATTTCATGTCTGTACGCTTAATATGAAGCTAGAGTCTCGAGGTGATAGATTAGCTTAGCATAAATATATCTTTGAATACTTTAATTTTGAGAACTCTTTTTTGAAAATTGTGATTATATACTGTAATTGAAACAAAGTTAATTTTTTATTAAAGGCATAACTCAACATTTAGGGATTGATATCACTTTCATGCCTGTACAGCTTAGCTATGGAACTAGAAGCAGGAAGAGAAAGCTAACCTGGTTCTACTAGCACTTCTACATTTTACCAACTGTGACACATATCTTGTTTATTTAATCATCAAGTGTAAAAACAGCACAGTGTGTGTCTTGTGTTTTTTCAGTTACATAAATATTTCCAGGACGCAGCCTAGCTATCTTTTTTCCCAGCGTCCAATCTTAATGCTAAGCTAAGCTAATCTCTGTGCCCATGGGCTCTAGCTTCATATCTAGCATACGTACATGAGTGGTGTCTACTTTCTCGTATAACTAACGGCAAGAAGGAAAATGAATATGTGTAGAGAATAGCATAGAATCAATCTGTGATATATTTTGCCTACATGTGTTAAATGTGTCTCAGTCTCTGTCACTGGTCTGGAGGCCCTTATATTTTCACTTTTCACCCATTAAGATTATAGGATTAGGATTGCTGTGTTGGCAAGTGAAATTCCTTATACAGCAGTTAAACTGTCAAGTCAGTTTCCACTGTGGAAGGGTGTAAAATCCATCATGTGGATCAGGCTTTCGTATGTTTGTTATTGTTGTCTTTGGTCCTAAATGTCTGCTTTTCCCCCTTCCTTCCAGAGACATGGCCCGCATAGGCATCTCCTCTGCAGCACACCAGAACAAGATCCTGACCAGCGTCCAGGGAATGCTGTCTCAAATGCAACAGATGCAAGGCAGAATGGTTCCCGTCTGAGAGATTTAAACAAAGAAAAAAGGAAAAGGGAGCAAAGCGACTTCGTTTCTTATGAAAAAAAAAATAACAAAAAAGATTAAATATTACAAAAAAAAAGAGACAAATAAACTATGAAGAAATAGTTTACCTCATCCATGCACTTTAAATTGGATCTAAAAGAAAAGAAGACGTTGAAGAAGAAGAAAAAAAGTGGTGAAAATGGCACTTTTTTAAAATCAGACCTTTACCTTGCCCTTTTTTTTGTTTGTTGTTTTGGAGAATGGGACACTTCTGTCTGCAGCATTTATGGATAAATGGAGGGACGGCTGGAAAAGTGCTTCCGAGAGGCCAATCTGGAGTGCCTTTAATGGTCTGGAAGGAAAAGTGAGGGAGGAGGGAGGGAATCGTACCTTTCTCCCTCCTCTTGGGCAGAGTGTTGTTTCTGGAACTTTCTTTCTGGAATAGTCCGTGGAGCAGATTTTTTTGATTTCCTGTGACTGTGTTTATTGTACATGAATTGTTTCTGTGGAACTCACAGGCCGCTCCGGCCACCATTGTTCTCTCTCAGCTGGATCTGTTTGCTATCTCACAGACAAAATGGAGGATCCTAACCGTCAGATATAAACAGTGAATCTCTGAGAGGTTGAGGGTTGGATTCCGCGGGGAGATGGCGGTGCAGGGAGGGCTTATTTTGAGGAGCTTCATGTTGTGTTTTTCTGCTCAGTTCTGGCCTTGTTTTCTTCCCAGAACGCTGTATTTTGTTGCCCTCAGGACGTTACTGAGAATGTCTTTGATCTTCCAGAGGAGCCTTCCCACTCCCCTGTCTTCCCAAAAATGCCCTCCCACACCTCTGATAAACACACAATTTGGATTCTTCCATTCATCTCCCCCATCAGAATCAAAGCCCCCCCCCCCCCCCCCCCCCCCCTCCTCTCGCCCACCCTCCTGCAGCACCTATCACCTCTTCCTCACCACTTTTTGACAGACAGCTGTTTGGACCACTTAAATTGGCTTTATAAATTGGACGCAAGACGAAGGAATTTAATGGCGGGATTTTTATCGAACATAAGGATGCAGCATGGATGTGGAATGAATCACAATCATAAGCATCATCATCGCCATGACAATAAATAAGAAAATACACTCGGGATTACTCAATCAATAATCAAGGTAAGAATCAACACAATTTTTTTGGATTTACCTTTGCACAGCAGCATTAACCAAAGCCCTAGTAAACCATTACATATAAAGTTATTGGATTATACCTCCCTGTATTATTGCAGTATGCTTTTAATATCAAGTACGTCTCGCCACCAAGAGCCTATAAAACTCATTAGGACTCTGCCACTCTCTCATCACTGGCCTCTCAGCACCAGAAACGGTGTTAATTAACAAGTGGGTCGCGCCATCCTAGGCAGCCAGAGCAGATCAATAGCCGCTGGTCTGTGATCAGTCTGCGGGCGTGATGTGGCTGGCATGTAAATGAGAAGAATTAATCAGCGGCTGACTCCCAGTCAGCTAAACAGAGCCCACCAGAGCTCACTAACACTTTCAAGGATTGTAGAGAAGGTGATGTCGAGCAGGCCAACACACAGATATGTTGTCATGGTATCATCTCATCTTTGGTTAATACTTGACTATATTTTAAGTTTTGGACTTGATCATACCACAGAACACGTACCCTAAAGTTAATAAAGAATGGATTTGGATTACTCAGCAGGTTCAAGACTGATCTCGCCCACTTGCATAATTACTTTAAATTATGTGATGGCATTCATTTATGTGATTTATTTAACACACTCAGTTTCCAGTTTATTAGCTTCATCATCTAATACAATAACCCTACAATAAAAGAATGACCTTCATGAAGGGTATCATGTTCAGTTTTCATTGCAACTGTTTCAGAGAGGCATTTGGAGGTTGTGTTAAAGGTGCAGTTTGTACTGTTGAACACAGCTGCAACAGAGCTGATGATTATTCTCATTATTGATAAAATAATTGGGACACATGCTTAGAATAATTAATCAGAGTTCAAGGTGACACATTTAGATTGCTTATTTTTATTAGTCCAAAACCTGGTGGCATGAGATGTACTACATGACAAAGTAAAGCTTCAAAATCTTCACATTTGATAAGCTCAAACTAGCAGATGTTTAGCATTTTTGCTTTAAAAATGACCTTAATGATGAATAAGTTATGTAAGTGTTTGCTGATTAATCTTCTGTTGATTGACTAATTGTTTCAGCTCTACAGTTGAATTATTTTTAATTAAACTGCAGTGTCAATCTATTTAAGTGAATGTCAGTAGACGAAATATTAGAAACACCTCACAGTATAACGACTTTTACTTCTTCTACAATAAAATAAAACTATTTTTAAATTTCCGTACAGATAACCAAACAGTGCTTATAATATTAAGAATGAATGACTATATTTCATCAATATTCCTTCTTGAAGGATGTTAAAGATTTTACAGATGAATCATTTCAGTCAGTATTATAAGAAACAGCAGCGCAGTTGCACTGGCTTCAATTTATACATGAAGTATTCCAATATACAAACTCATTATGTGTGTATTTGAGTGCGTTTGACGCGTGCCAATCTGTCAAGGACACATTTCATCTATTATGTGCACAGAGCAGCATATGGTGCACATAAGTTAATACATTGTTGCCACAAATCCATATTCTCCCCTACAGGGCGGCTGTGTGCGCCGTCTCTGGATGCTCTGGCTTTGGCTCTCTGTTTTGTTTAGTGAAATGAGTTGAATGTTTCATGGAGCTGGAGCTAGAGAGGAGTATTGTTGGTCAGGACTGGATGCCAAGTAGGAATTGTTTACATTCAAAACCACCATGACTGATGCAGCCTCTCTCTCTCTCTCTCCCTCTTTCTCTCCAGCTGCTGCCGTCCATCATAAACAGGATCCCAGGCCTCGCTTTCGCCATGACTTAGAATTCCTCCTCGTCTTCCTCCTTCCTGCGCTCTTCTCCGCTCCTCTCCTTGGAGACAAATCCATCCCTGCGTTTCTGAGACGTCCGCCGTCCACAACATTGTCATCTTGACAAAACTAGCCACCATGTGCTTGTGGCCATCCAGCAAAGTACTGGAATTACTATGAATGATTTAACAGCATTAAAAAAAAAGAGAGAGACAATAAGAAGAATGTAATATAATCGAGAAGCCCTGCTCCAGCGGATAATGTACCTTTTTATTTGTTGTTGTTGAAAGTTTCATTTTTTTAATTTTATGATGATTTTCTTTTTTGTGTTGTTTTGTTCTTTGTTTGCATGTACAGTAACAAGCGTTTGATTTGAGCGTGCGAATGACTCTCGAAGTGTGTGTGTGTGTGTGTGTGTGTGCACGAGAGTGTGCGTGAGTCTAGATGTATGAGTGACGTCTATTTGAAGTACTATCAGTAATTTTGTCCGATTTCATGCCACTGTGGAGGACGAGGAGATAACAGAGTTGTATTGTTTTTGATATAAAGAAAAATCGTGGACTTTTTTTTTTTCTTTTTTGCTTTTGTGTCGTCTAAAAAAAAACAAAAAACTTAAAAAACAAAACAAAACGATGTAAGGTGTGTCGCTCCTGTCGTGCAAACTCTTGCTCAGCAACAGCATTTATTAAAACAGCTTTTCTGGAATGCAACTCATTTCTGCTTTTGGCAGTGACGCCAGCTTGCAAACGGACACGCGGAGGAGCAGACGAGTCTTGTCCGTAGAAACATAAGCGGACAACACTTGAGTTTGGACTCTCCAAGCTCATGACAAGTCAAGGAGAAAACGTTGGAACCGTCTCTCCATATGGGAGAAGGGGAGCAGTTTAAAATGAAGCACCTGTACACAACAAAGGATCAGAGAAGTGAGGAAAAAAAGTGTTAAAGAATGGGAAACAGTTGGTTCTTTTTATTTTTTCCAGAGCACAACATACAGCTACAGGTTTAACCCAATGGACTTTTTTTTTCTTTTTTTTTTTTTTGTTCCTTTATCTCTTTAAACTATACTTATGTGAATGTTTTTAAACTTGTAAGTGACGCTTCAGATAATACAAGAACACCTCCGTCCTTAATACAGCTCTACTGCTCTTTCCTTTTTTGGCGATGTGTTACTTTTTTGGGGTTTTATCTGTCGAAAACAAGCGAACAAATAAAAAAAAAAGGACCTGTTTGGAAATATGCAAGACGTGTTGGGAAGGAGAAGGAAACCAGAATGTACTGTAAAATACTTTTTTCCTTTACTTAAATGTCGGACGATTTGAAAAAACACAAAAAAGAAAAAAAAAAATTAACAAAAACGCAAGAGTTAATGTTTGTCATTGTATGCCTTCCGATGCCATATGATCTAGCCATGTAGATCTAACATTCTCTCAATCTTTGGTTTTTGTACCTTTTTTTTTGACATGATCATGATTTTTTTTTTTTTTTTTTTTTTGCCTTTTCTTTTTGTTTTATTTTGTTTTTGTCAAGGAGCTCTAGGTACATGTAACTTATGTCATTTATTTATGTCCTTTTATATCTAGTTTGTAAAATAATAGCCTAAAGTGAAGAAAATAAAGGGGTGCCAAAGCGCATTCTTATTAAAGTAGAAACCATATGACGATCTCCCTGTCTCTCATTCACTCACACACACACACACACACACACACACACACACACACACATATTTAAAGCAAAGGTTGTCGGCACTTCCATCTGTCATTACGGTCATTATATCTGTAGAGAAGAGCTGATTACCTCACTATCATGCACTGATTACTGCATTATATGACTGCATATAATAAAGGGATTATGTAAGAGTAAGAAGTAGGAGGAGGCCAAGGTAGTACATCAAGCTGCTTTCTTGGCCTCATTTGTTTTCTCTATTTTTCACTGTCGCTCTGCGTAACCTAAACACACACTGAGAGGATAAAAAATGGCCAGTGTGTTGGCAGCATGTCCCCTCTGCAGCACATGTTTAGCAGATATCATGACTCTGGACTCTGAAGACTTGGCCCTCAACTCCTTGTCAGGCCTTGAGGCAGCAGCGAGCGCCACTCACTCGGCACGGTGTGTGAGTGTGTGCGAGTGTGTATGTATGTGTGTGTATGTGCGTTTAATCAGAATAACATCTGCTTCCTGTGCTCATTTCCAACAGCGATAAACTGCTGATTGTCCTCAGTCTTTGATAAGGGACTGGGAGTGGGTGGAGGTGGAGGAGGAGGAGGAGGAGGAGTAGGGGGGTTGGAGAGGACAGTTTTAGAAACGGAGCTGAGACGAACTTTGAGCCAAGCAGCATTTTACACGTTTCCTGAGAAATCACCAGCGCAACGCATGCATACATTAAAGCTCTGAAGTTTGCAGTGGGAGATTTTTATCAGCCTCGGAGGGAAAGCGTGCCTCCTTCGCAGATTGTTGGCAAGCTTCGACGGGAAGACGGAGGAAGATTAGTGAGGCTGAGCTTGATAAATTTGCCCTAACTGAGAATGTTTATATTTCAATTTTTTGACAACTGGAACAGAATTCGATTAAAAAGAAAGTCCACCCACATGATTACACATACATAGGACATGCGTGTATACACAATGATTCCTTTGCTTTAATCCTGGCTCAATAGTGTGTACCAAAAAAAGGGAAAAAAGTGGTGCTACTAAAAGAGAAAGAAAGAAAGCTATAAAGAAAGGCAGTAAGTGCAGTCCGGAATGCGAAAAGCGAGAAGGAGGACAGAAAAAGACAAAGTGAGAGGAAGAAACCCAGACAGGCAGGAGTTAGTGCAGGTCACACGGAAAGGAAAAAGCTGTCTGTAACCAAAGTATGCCAAGTCATGTTGAAAGTTCAGGTCGTGGCCATGATTTGGCTCTAATACTGCCTGTCTCTTCACCGCTAGAACTAAATCAGCACAATCCAACACCTCTTGTCAGTAAAGCCACGGATGCTCAGGCTCAGGCCCAAGAAAATGATCCCCCAGGTATTCTAGCCTGTGATCTTTTTTTTATGGGAGGGACAACGCAGATGGTGGGAATAAAAGACCAGCTCGGACTTGGATCATTGATGGCTGTATCTACTGCTCACATGGGAGCTTCTGGTGTACAACAATTCCCAAAGGGTTATGTCCCATGTGGTTTATGCTGGTCTGGTGTTCCAGAAATAACTTACCTATAAATTCCATGTAGGTATGATCCCATTGTTCATCTTTTACTTGCAGCTCCAACATTCAGGGCAAGTGTAACCCTTTACATAGCAGTGTGGAAAGTAAGGTTGTAGAGGTTGGAGTGGTGGATTGGTGTGTAGCACAATACAGACTTGCAATAGACATTCACCTCTCTATTAACTTAATCCAAGGAATGTCACAGACTGATCCTAAGGGTCATCGGTGTCAATCCAGGCAAATTGATCAGTGACAACTAAAGTAAAGCTGATCAATTGCTGATCCTTTTTCAATACTCTGCTGTGTTATGTCTAATGTCCCAGCTAGTTAATGCTATGATGATGCCCACTTTTTAAATTTTATTCCATATGAAAGTAAAACTAAAGTGTAGATGATTATTTAGCCATACTGCTGCGAGATTCTGAGTTCTGAAAACCAGACTGGTAAACTTGCTATTTCGCTTGTACCAATGCTAACAAATGGATTTTTTTCTAGTTCCAACAGCATCAACAGCTCTCATTACCTGCTGGTACATTTCCATTCATCTCACCTCTCCTTCACTCGTCAGCTCATCGCTCTCACCTGGACTCTCAGCTACAACTTGTCTGTAATGTAGCCAGTATACTTTCTCCTGCTCGCTCACTCTTTATCAGATTGTTCTTCTCTTCATGCAAGATTCTCCAGCACTCATTTTTGGCTTGATCTCCCATCGCCGACTCTGCCCAGATAAACACCTCAGCCTTCTGTCCCCAACCACAAGTTCAGCCTCTGCACCTCCTGGATTCTATCTGCCTGGTGTGAGTTTCCCTGTCATTGTTCCTGTGGGGAACTCAACATAGGGGACTCCTGTTTTTGTCGTCACCTCTGTCATCGTGGGCACATCTGGTTCCAGATCTTCTGTCTGAACTGTGCCTTTCTGCATTTCCCCTGTTACCCATCATACCTGCCATTGACCTACTATAAAAGTCATTACCGACTCTACCTGTGGTGTTTGTACCACCTCCATCCGTTACAGTGATAGGTCTTCTGCAGTAAATCAAACCATCAGGTCTCATCAGTTTCAGTCACATTTTTCTCAGTAAACCTTCATTAATACAATATTACAAAATAAAAAGCTGATCAATTTAACAGTATAAACCAGTAGACCTTTAGTATTTGGGTCATGTAGTTTACAAAAAATATAGACATGTAGTATGTATTTATTTTAACTTGATATATTTCTTTCAGGATGACATAAGCTCTGTCTATCTCTACCTCCATCTCATTTTACAAGTTGTAGCTTGAGTGTGCACTGGGCAGCTGTGTCATTTTGATGAATATAAGTATCTAATAAAAATGTGAAAGGACTCAGATCACCAAACAAATGATGATTGGCACCTCCCTATTAACTATACACTGTATTTGTCATAACCGCAATCTTTCCTTTGACGTTCTTGTCTTTCCTGGTAATAAAGGTTGTTTTACACACATGACTCACAAAAACATTGAGATTTGTGATCTTTTGTCACCTTAAAACCTGTTTCAGCTGTCTGCTTCGGCTGTGATAACTCAATCAAACCTCAATTGTATGAACCCTCTCATGCTTAAATCCAAATAAAGGGGTTAAAAAAAATATTAAGAGATAGAAAATGAAGTCAAGATATAGGAAACTTAACCCTTTCAGATCCTCTTTGATACACAAACACAGTGCTAGATGACTTGATGCTTTTGATGCCAATCTAATTAGGAAACCTGTAGGTGAAGTGCCAGCCCCTCAAACTGGCTTAACCCCAGCAACTCTATACCGTCACTGCAACCCTTTTCATTGGGTTGCTTTGTTTCATAATTCAATGTTCTGAAAGCCTGTCCTTTAAGCTAATCACAATGGGGCACACTTCACATTGACATGATGATTACTCTGTCCTTTGTGTCGTCGTTCCTGAGTACACCCTCAAATCCGAACAATATTATAATCCATAATCCAAACGCTTCAACTTAAATCTCCAGCTGCTTCACCCGATTTTAGGTCAAGAGTTTTCTTTTCTAAACTCTCCAGGTGATTGGTTGGCATTCTCATCATGGTGAAGGGCAATTTAAGAGGGAAAGGTAGGGCTGTTATGATGTACGTTGAAATATCTGACAAAATGAAAAGTGAGGGAGAAGAAAACAAGAAGGGCTGAAAGCTTCAGTGGGAAAATATCTGGGCAGAGCCTCTCAAACGTCTGAGCATATTGATCGAGAGGCTTCCAGCACAGAGTTGACCTTGTGTCTGGTCTGTGAGGTATTGCGTGTGAGGACTTTTTGACATACACAGCGATAACCATAAAGGGCCCAAAAAACCCACGCCAAGGTCAGAACAAAGTAGGAACAAATTCTGGCAGTGAGACAGAATGTGTCTTAATTTAGCTGAAACCTCCCAGTTCTCAGTCAAACACTGTCTGTGTAGCCGTCAAACAGCAGCTTTGCTTCGGCAGACACCAGAGGCAGAAACTATCGCAGACAAACACCCGACAACATGAAAAAACACTTAGGGAGAAGCACCCCTCTCTTGGTTGCAACCAGGCCTGAAGGCAGTTTTTTTTCCCCCTGGAGTCTCCTGTGAGTAATGGAAATGAACTGGAGATGAATGAGCATCGGAGAACAAAACAAACATGGGAAAACAGAGCTGTGAGTCGGCACGATAAAGACAAAGAGAAAGGGGAGAGAGAAGCGAATGAAGACAAATGTTTGACAACTTTAGAGACAAAGCTGAAGACGTCTTTGAGTCAATACTTTTACAAGTTATTGGCAGCAGATCTGAGAACGTTTACTCGAGGTTTGTTAATGTATATGTGTGTGTGTATATATATATATATATATATATACATACAAGCAGTGTTGGGGAGTAACTAGTTACATCATGTAAGAGGGTTACATATTTAAATTACACATTAAACTGTAACTGTAATTACAGTAATTTATGAAAATGTGGATGATTACAAAGTGGGTTACATCTGAAGTCACACCTTTAAGATTTTACTTAGGAGGGTTTTTTCCTCATTTTTTAATATTTAACATGTTACTGAATACATATATTGCTATTTATAATTATTTGAAATCAATCAATCTTTTTATATTTTATACATAAATCATGATGTGGGCTTATTTGGAGCACAGATGGGTTTAAATGGTTTCACAGTACCAATTAAGCTCATGCTAGACTTTTGACTTTTTTCATAAAATATCTTTTTTTTATATTCCAAAATCTACATGAACTAATGAATACAGTTTCAAATGAGAGATAAATGTTGCTTTATCAGAAATGATCTCTTTTATAAATCATGTCAGTATCCATGAAAAATATCTGAACTTATATTTTGGTGCTAAATAGTAACACTTACCCTAACAGCTGAAAACATTGGTTAGAAAATTAGAAAAGTAATCAAATGTAATAAGTTACATTACTTTGATTAAGTAAATGAAATAGTTACATCATTTATTACATTAGAGTAACTATTAATCTGTAGCCTTTTACATTTCCAAAGTAACCTACCCAGCCCTGTAAGAGTGTATGCTTGGAGAAATAATATAGGAGAAAAAACTGTTTGGCACTTCTTTATCCAGGAATTCAGTGCTGTATGACATGGAGCGATGATAAAGGTATTTAGAAGGAGATCTGGATGAAGAAACAGAGATTTTTCTCTGTTTATGAACTCTTTATTCAGCACCTCATAAACCACAGCGATGTTCAAATATGCCCTAGCTCCCAAACATCTGTCTAAAGATTTCGGCGGACAAAACTGAGAGACGCTTTCACTGCAAAAGCCAAACTATGCGGCTAGCTTAACACCCGACCTCTCTGCAACGGCCGCAGCTGTTTCTCTGTGAAAACAAAATCTATTGTTTGACATTGACGGCTGCTGCAAAACCTAAATATATATGTTTTTCGCTTGAGGCTACAGAAACTGAGCTAACAACAAGACCAGCCTTAAAGTCAGCAGCCTTTTGCATCCCTCCCCACCTGCTTTGTGTGGGAAAAGCCACTCTCTCCAGGGGCATAATCCTCTGTGATTGTTGGTCTGTTGGGAGAATGTGGAGCTTTATCAGCCCCACCAGACTAATCTCACCTCCGGGCCAAAGGGTGCCGGCGGGTTGCCTGTTCCCAAATGAAGGCAAAGGCAGGTCACCTACTTGACCACTCAATTGCTCCTTATCCAGATCCACCGGCCACCACTGCTGGCCCCACCTGATAGGCTGACCTTTGACCTTACTGAACACACACACGGACGTACAGCCAAATATACACACAAACATGCTAATCTCAAGAGCAAAGCACTTTCTCAAACCTCTGAGTCTCTGGTCTAGGACGCCTGGCTCGAAGGTTAAGAAGCCACACGCAAGTGGATGATGTGGATTTGGCTTCCAAGTCTGCCGGCAAGATGATGGTTAATCAAGTGACCCCTCCTTTCCCTGACCCACCCACCCACACACTCACACACATACACACACACACACACACACACACACACACACATAGCCCCCCTTCCTCCTCCCCCTCCGTAGACGGCAGTTTGATGAAGGTCCACCAGGCTATCAGCTCAGGCAGAAACCTGGTTATCACAGTGAAAGCAATGTTGAAAATCCCCCTGATAACTGCCTGATAGACTGAGATCGACAGACAGCTATGTATATATAGAAAGACAGAGGGAGAAAATTGGAAAAGAGAAGCGAAAAAGAAACCTGTAGATGAAAGGAGAAGTTGGGAGACTGCCAGGTGATTCAATTCATTGCAACCCCATACCTCCCCCAAACTTCTCTTTTTAACCTTATTTTATTTAAAAAGTTGGCACAAAAGAAAAAGAAAGGAATGATAGAGTGAATGAAAGAAAGAAAAGGTACCTTGTGTCACAACGGCCATCCATCATTTGCTGATTTGAGACCGACGGTGAGAAAAAGGGGTGTAGATTAAAGGAGACGGAGAGCTCGGTAACACTGCTGAGAAAGTCGGGCTTGGGGATTTACTCTGTTCAGCGCAGCTTTGGCCTTTGGAACGATGACAGCAATGAGATTCCTATCACTGCTCACATGTGGGCTACAATACATACAAGTCACACACACACACACACACACCCAAACATGTGGGCATATACATGTACACGCAGGCCACACGGTCCTAATCCTCCCTTTTCAGCAAGTTAGTGAATGGAATTAAAATACCACCCATGCCAGGGGATTTTGCTACAACATTTAGTGATAAGATCATGAATAGAGGAATACAGTATGAAACAGCTCAGCTCCTCTGCTTGAAGATTTTTCTCATGCCAGGCTGCTTTCTGTTAACAAGGGACGTGTGTGTGTGTGGGTGATTTAAGATAATGTGGTCCTGTATTTCATATTAAAAATGGATTACAGCTACTACAATAATGTTAATACAAATACCAATATGACTACTATCATTGGCTTGGTTTTATTGTGTCATGAAACACTATATATAATACAATATACAAAATGAAAAAAATAAGAAACATAGATAAAGGAGGAAAAAAGGGATTTAGTAGAGCATTGGGTTGGGACACATGATGATAACAATTTTAATTAAAAACAATGTCATAAATTACAAATAAAACATGAATAAAATGTTATGCATTCAATTGACCCTCACATATTGTTCATATTCTGTAACTGCACCAATTCACATTCATACATTCCCCATCAGTCATTAATTAATGGTTTAATTGATCATTAATATTTTCAGGGTCACAATAGACAAAGTCCACCCGGCAGAAATGTATATGGTGTTTTTACAGCTCTCAAATGTTAAAATGGGTCAAATCTGACCCTGAAGAGTATATAAGGGTTAAAATAGATAACCTAATAAGTTAACACAACCTAAACAATCATTATCTCCCTAAAATGTATTACACTACAATAGTGTGAGTACGACTCCACTGCTGTGCCGGGTCCACTACTAATCACATCATGAAGTATGCAGATGACACAACGGTAGTGGGCCTCATCTGGGATGACCATGATCTGGCCTACAGAGAGGAGCTGAACCAACTGGTGGACTGGTGCAAGGCCCTGAATGTCGAAAAAACGAAGGAGATCATTGTCGACTTCAGGAGGAACCGGCACAGTAACACACCGATCCTCATCGACAACAGACCAGTGGAGTTAACAGCACCAAGTTCCTGGGGTTGCAGATAACAGACACTATGTCCTGGTCTCTTCACACCGAAGCTCTTGTAAAGAGAGCTCAGCAGCGCCTTCACTTCTTCGCCGGATGAGGAGAGAACACCTCCCTCTCCATCCTCATCCTCACCACTTTCTACAGAGGAACTATAGAGAGCATACTGACCAGCTGCAGCTCTGTTTGGTCAGGAGCCTGCAGTGCCTCACACTGGAAGTCCCTGCAGAGAGTGGTGAGGACAGCAGAGAAGATCATTGGGACTTCACTTCCTCCCATCCAAGATATTGCACAGAAACACTGTCTGACCAGAGCTCACAACATCATCAGAGACCCCTCCCACCCCCACCATGGACTGACTCCCTGCTGGCCTCTGGGAAGAGGTTCTACAACATTTGTAGCAGAACCGCTAGATTCTGCAACAGCTTCTTCCCCCTAGCCATCAGATTGTTGAACTCCTAGTAATCTCCCCAGCTACACACACACACACAGATGTACACACTCACAATAGACGGCTCCATGGACTGTACACGTTTACAGACTACTGCTGTGAAATTATACTCATGCAAATGTGCAATATATATATAGTCTTTGTTTTTGTTGTTTAGTTTTTTTAATATCCCCTGTTTTATTATTTTTGATTATCAGCACTTTTTAATATACTGTACTATTTTGAGCCATTGCTACGAAATTTCGTTTGGATGTGCACTGTATAGTGTATAATCTGAATGACAAATAAAATCTATCTAATACATAAATTTACATTGTTCAATGATAGTGCCCAGTAATAATCTGTACTTCAGTAGTGCATATCAGTAGATAATGTTATATGCTGTTCTGTAAGGTACAAGATTTACTGTGGATATTAATATAGAATGTACTGTACATTAGAGTATAAAAGTAAAGTACTATGCATATGTGCACCTGTGTATATAAATATCTATCTAGAGGGTGTAAAAAGTGTAATAAAACAGCAGGCAATAGTAGAAAGATTGCCAGATGGGAAAAATAAAAATAAAATGAAAAAAGCAATCACTGAATGTAATAAATAAATCCAGGTCAGCAGTCTGTCCTATTTCTGTGAGAAACCTGAGACGTTATTACCAGAGGAGCCCTCTGTCCTGACACAGAGGAGAGTCATGTCAATGTGACATGAAACTGCCATAATGCCGACTTAAAAGTGCAAAGAAGTATTAAGATGATAATTATTTCCCCCAAGAGAGACAGTAATCCTGAACCTTGTCCAAGATTACTGATCCTAAAAATATTAGCAAGAATCACAGAGTAGAAACTC
This sequence comes from Scomber japonicus, assembly GCF_027409825.1. Classification (NCBI taxonomy): domain Eukaryota; kingdom Metazoa; phylum Chordata; class Actinopteri; order Scombriformes; family Scombridae; genus Scomber; species Scomber japonicus. Next base: position 9,044,863 of record NC_070583.1, read on the forward strand.
ATCTACTCATATGATCATACTAGTGTCCTAATAAAGTCGATTAAAACAGAGCATTTCACATCAGTCTAAGGTCTCTGCTCTGATTTTCTGTGTGCTATAGAAAACAGTTCAAAAACTACTGCTGCTTTTCCATTAAATGCAATATATTACTGATTCTCCTTTGCCATGTCACCTCCTCAGGTCAAATAGCAGCAACCTGCTAACTGTTCCCATGGAGAAAAAACTAAGCATGAACAAGTAAATGATTATGCTGCCTTGTAGGAGATGGAAAGACCACCACATATTAACATCAGGTTAATAACCTTGCTGGTCTCCATTGCTTTTAACCTTAAGCACCTATCATTATGTAAAGCACTTTGAATTACCCTTGTGTACTGTATATGAAATGTGTTATATACTAAATAAACTTGCCTTGCCTGTCGACAGCAGGGTTAGCATTCCCACATGATAATCACATCAGCCTATTAGCATTTTCTCTACTCTACTGAAATTTTTATGTGTTAAGCATAGTTTTGCTGGTCATCCTTAGGCTAAACCTCAGGGAGTTGTCTTGGCTTTGTGATTTAATGGAACTACCCTTCCATTTTACTTGTATTTGGATTCTCCCTCAGGTTTCCAATGATAAAAAAAAACATGCCTGATACATACTGGAGGTAGCTCCAGCTCTTCTGTGATTCTGCATTAACATAAGCAATCATTGAAAATTATGACTTAATAAAAAAGCCTATTCCCTCATGTGTTGTGCCTTTTCTGTTGATAAGAAATCAACAAAAACAACTTAACAGGACGTCACATGGAGTAATATAATCCGATGGGAAGCAGGCGTGTGTTGTTTCAGAAATAACAAAGCTCAGCATGTGTTCATTGGCCAGTGAAAATTGAGTGCTCAATAAAGCTGTGTAATAAGCAAGGTGAGTAGCAGGCTGGTATTTGCCTTCATATTTATTCGCGGCCCCTCTATCCACTCTTGCACAGCTTGCCCGCCTTACATCCTATTTAAGAAATCATTCAATCTTTGAACTCCAGCCCCACCGCCGGGCCTGCTTCACCCCCCTCGGAGTGAGGGATTCTGGGGCCGGACCGAACCCTTCACCCACACACGACCTCATCGACTGAGCCTCTCTCCGTCGGCTAAATGATTGATACTAGCCTTTGCTAACTAGACTCCTGTGTCCAAAAACAACTAAGGCTGACTGGCCAGTTGGCTGCAGTGTGTGTGTGTGTGTGTGTGTGCGTATGCGTATGTGTGTGTGTGTGCATGTGTGTGAGTGTGTGTGTGCATATATAATCAGCCCAAGAGACCCGGTAAAAATATGAGGGATAGGGTTAGGGTTGTGTTTGTGTATGTTTGCGAGTATAAAAGTTTAAAATAGCAAGCCTTTTTAGTAGTAGAGGTGTGTGCTTGTGTTTTAGGGGAGTGTGTGTTTGTGTGTTTCTTTTGAATGTGTGTTTTTGTAAGGCTTAACACAGCGTTGCTTTTTTCAGTTTCATGTTTGCCCTCAAATCCCGCCAGTACATGTACATTACATGAGCTCTTTGGTGTGGGAACACATGGATGTGTGTGTGTTTCTGCTCATAAATTTGAGTGGTTGGCCTAAATTCTGCAGGACCACACGGCTCATACTGGTGGAGTCAAGGCTTGGTCATAATAAGGTTACAGTTAGGCTAATTGAATGAAGTGGTTTGTGCTTTGATTCACCAGTTAGCCTCCTAGTGCTTTTTGAACCCATGGCACTAATGGTACATTCCATTAAGTAGCTATAAAGTGCCAATAGTAAACATAGCAAGGGTTGCACAACAATATAAAAGCACAAATTTGAAATACAATGAAATTCCCTTAAGATTTCAAAGCTGAGTTATCAGGAAGGTATGCTCTGTGCTGCTCTGTTTTCTGTCCTTGTTAAGTCTGCACATATTAATAACTATTAATGCTGTATATTCACCATCATTACAGCAGGTCAATGTACCTATTAGGGATATGGCTAGACTATCACCATGGAAACTAAAGTCTTACCGCTTATTAATTGGCAATTAAACTAGGTCAAGAAACATTTCTTAACTAATCATGGAGGTCCTATGACTTATATTCACTTATTCAGTCTCATGGGGATTTGTGATATTATAAAAAAGAGAAGCTGAGTTAATAAGTGCAGCTCTGCAGTGAAATGTGAGGACAAGGTTCGGGTTTCAATTAGTAGTTGAAACATAGAAAACAGAAATATTTCAGTTTGAAAACATATACACAGACAGTATCATAGCTGTGTGTTTGTTTCTTATTACTGAAGAGAGACTAACTAGAGGAGGCTGTTAATTAATAGAAGACAGAAACAGCATCACTCCAGTCTGAAGGACCCTCACTTTACACGGCCTGTCTAATTCTGTGCTAAATACGGTACGGTTAAATATGAATGTTGAATGATTTCTGTGTGCTAATGCCTTGCTCCGCCTTTGGGTCAACTCTGCTACTGCATGACTGTTGTTTATTTAATTATGGGATTAATGACACCTCAGGAAGACAACATGTGGTGAGACCGAGGTGTGGAACAAGTTTTTCAACCGCAAATTACACCGAGTAAAACGCTGCACTATTGATTAAGTTTTGTTATTTTTGAAAGTCAGTCGAAGATTATCGTCATCAAAATCTTTTGTTAATAAAATACCTTTGTTGACTTTGGATCTGTAGTGGCTTAACAGTGACTTACTGAGATTGTTGAAAGCCACTATATCAAGTCAAAAACTTTGCCAGGATCAAGAAGAAACCCACAACGTTTGCATTGGAAAAGAAGGACACACCAGAACTGACAGATTGGGCAGATCATGAGTAAATGAATGAATCTGCATGCTATTAATGGACTGTCGGGATGTTTGAATGTCAGGATGTTTGATGAACATGAACTTGCAAATGGGGAATTATAACGTTGGTTTGAAAAATGGAAAATGGAATGTAAATATCTTGCAATCTAAGCCAGGCTGTGGAAATTGATGTGTTTGTGTAGCAAAGGAAGTTGACAGTGTTAAAGGATGTTGTTGACTGTTCTGTATTAAACAATAAAGGTGGGGAGCACAAAAACATCTGCAACACACAGCCTAAACATATGGTCAGAATAAAGATTATAAACATGACTGACAATACTGAGACCTCTGCTGAGGCATAACTGTTGTTAAAGTCACTCAAAGACAGCTGCAGGGGAAAACTATCATGCATAAGAAAAGTTAATGAAATAAAAGTTTTGCTGTTGGATGGGGAAAATGTTTCTCATGGCAGTGAAGGTTAGGAAGCATTTAATCAATCTTTCAATCATGTTTATCAGTCTGTGCAAATGCTCTTATCAAAGGCCTCCTCACCAGTCTCTTTAGAATGTAAAAAACACAGCTGCTAGAAATGCTGCCCTGCTCACCCAAAGGACAAACATGCACTGCAACTTCAAGAAGCAGAACTAAAAGCAAAATTAGAATGAATAGAGCTGGACACATAAATTGCAGTATAAGTTGCTATAATACAAGTTCTCCAAAACTTTGAAATGGATGATCAAACAGAAGAAGATGGAATGAATGCTTATTTGGAAGCCATCAAATGAAAGAACATAGACTTTTTGGATCCTGAGGTCTCACTTGTGGAGTTAATGCAAATGAGTGCGGTGCCCAAAATACCACTTCAGAAAACTGTCCAGAACATGGACTTTCAGAACACTGTCCTGGACCAACACAGCCCTCAGCAACCAACAAAACAGTCTAAGATGTCCAGAATGCTCATGATAACCTCAGCGCTGTTTTACAAAGACGGAGAGACATTGCTGACCTTATAATCTTGCAACAATGACTAGCATTACTACCAACTAGGGAGATTGCAGTATTTGATGGTCATCCACTGACATAACAATCTTTTATGGAGACATTTGAACACCTAATTGAGGATAAAACCAGTAGAAGTCAGGACAGGCTCTACTGAGCAGCACACCTCCGGCCAACCCAGAAATCGCCACACACAGAGGTTATGCAGAAGCCAAACAGCTATTAGAGGAGCACTTTAGGGATGAAATCAAAGTAACTAGTGCTTATTTGGAAAAGGCATTGAACTGGACAGCCATTAAAACTGATGATGGAAAAGCACTTCATGGTTATACAATGTACTTGAGAGGATGCTGTATGTTGTACAGGATATACAGTATATCGATGAACCTGATGTTCCCAAACTTTCTTACAAGCTGTGGGAAAAATTACAAACAGCAGCCTTCGAGATTTTACAAAAAACCAACAGGAGAACTAGATTCCACCACCTAAACAAGCCAAAATACTCCTGGGCCCTATCTTTCGGGATATACCAGACCATCACTTCTCCATCAAAAGGATGGTCACACAGAAACAAACAGAAAATCTTAGAACACCAAAGAGTAAAGGCAGCAGCTTCTACATCATGTTATTAGAATGTGTGAAGGCAGCGCTGGACTTAATGCAGCATAGAATTGCACATTCAAAAAACAGCCACAAGGTAGTGGCACGAAGACTATGGAAACCACACAGCAAGAACTTAAGCCTAACCCCATTGGCACTAAAGAAACTTCAGTCATCAGTTCACTCTTTTGGCAATTAAGCAACTGGATAAGGATTGTGCACTAGCCATAGTGCCAGTGTAAGTCAAGTTTGATAAAGGAAATAAGTTCATCTTGACCTATATGTTCCTTCATCCCAACAGCTAAGCGTCATTTTGCATAGAGAATCTAATGAAGCAGCTGAATTCTGAAGCACATAAAACAGCAGTTCTCCTATGAACAACGGGCCAAGAAAGAGCTGTAAAGAGTTATGAACTCACATGATTGGAGAAAAGCAATTTAGAGGGTACCACACATATTGACCTACCCACTGAGTATACACAAAGTAAGTAAGATACCTGTCTCAAAAGAAAACATACCTGTCCCAAAGGATCTGTAAGATGACCATTACTAAGCAGGATACAGCTGAATAAAATTGATGCTGACATTTAATTTGTGACAGGAATTGGTGTCCCTAAGGTAATTGAGCCACGGGACATAATTAACGGCCAAGGACATTACGCAGTCAAAACATTGATTGGATGGAAGGTAAACGGTCCATTCTACTCTTGTACTTGTACTCTTGTAATCTGGACCAGTAGAGGCAATGGTCAGTTGGATATCATTTATTCATAGGAACTCTTCCTCATGTAATGTTATTGGGACTTCTCTGCAGAGAAAAGGGAAATGTCAGATGAGGACAAAAATGGAGATAGCATCAACCTCAGTAGTTCTTAAAAATGTCATAACTATAACAATGTACTCTAAATCTCCTTAAGAAGTTTGAGAGGAATGCACTGTATAATATAAAATCTTCATTAAAAGGACAGACAGGTATAGTACATATCTCACCAGTGTTAACCATCAACAAAAGGCCACTTGGGATCCAGTGGAATACTGAAAGTGACTCTTTCATCTTCAAAGTCACTACCAAGAGCAGGTAACCTTTCTACAGTTAGCTCAATCCACAATCCATTTCATCATTCATCTTGAAGGCCAAGCAAATCCTCCAATGACTCTGCAAAGTTATGTATAGATGGGATGAAATCAGAATTCTCTAAGTAATGGCAGAGATGGATCACAACATATGCACATTTCAAGTGGACGGGTGTATGAAACCTGAGAATGTTAGCCCCATCAGGACTGTAGAGCTTCATTACTTCTGTGAAGCAATTGAATTGGGACACAATACTATAAGCTATTTCAGATTCACAAACAGTATGTGAAGGGTCCATGTTGCATTTGTTTTGGGAAAATTCAGATTGACAAATTGGCCAGAGTTACCTAAGAAACTGGGATGAATTCCTCCAGATGATCCAGAGGTTAAAAAAAACATGTTCTTGTTAACAGCTTGAGCACTGAAGACAAACATCCAACCAGCATATTGATTGGGTGTTACTAATCATTAAGCAGACTGCAGAGAGGTCTTGCTTGGATATCAAAATGTAAAAAAAATCTCCTTCCAAGGGTAGCATCTTACAGCAACTCATCAACAAGCTTTTCCTGGTCTTAGAAGTAGTATATTTAACACAAGGAAGTCATGTGCTGGTTGGTTGCTGGTCTACCCTGACTCTTGAATTCATACATCTTTTGTAACCGTTCAATTAGTTCAGTTAGGATCAGAATTCAAACACAGACCAGGAGACAAAGGAAAGGGTAGTTTTGTGGCTTAAGTTGTAGAAGGGTGGCTTAGCTGTGTTCCTTGATTTGGATATGGCAAAGGGGGGCTGGGAATGGTGAAGTGGCGAAAGGCTGAAGCAGGCAAAGGGGCTTAAGGCAGTGCAGAGCAAATAGGAGATCCATGATCCAAACTGGCAAACAGCAGGCGGGGACAAGGCTGATGTGGCAGGTATATTGGAAGCTTGGATGGTGAAACTGAGGCACAGGCAGAAGACAGGACAAGTGGAGTTCAGTCAATCAGAGAAACAAACAAAGCTTATGGCCATAGCATCTGTATTACATTGGTGACTGAATCATTTGGCGGAGTCTGAAGAGATGAACAATGGCTTGTAGGGTTGATAGATGAGTTGCAGGTGGTCAGGTTGAATGGTGGGAGAGGAAAACCAGGAGGTCACGCTCAGCACACAAACAAGCCTGAAGAGAGATAAATAGGGGACAAACATGAAACACTAAGAAGGGGAAACAACAGGAAAATACAGGGAAGAGGGGAAGTATAGCTGACTTCCTAACAACATCACGCATACAAACACACTTCATACATACTTTGCAACTCTGAACCTAAAATCCTATGTTCAAAAGATTACATGGACCATGATGACCTTTGAAAATGTGTGTATATTAATGAGCCATGTAAATCTTATGTAATTGTGTTTGTGTTTCACTTGAGTATATCAACCATAAGGGGATGCGTCAGATCCCTAATGAATTATGAGCTATTGTCATGGTTAAATGTATGAATGTAAAATGATTTGTATAAAGTGATATACAAACATGCTACGCTAAATACACTACAGTTAAATATAAATGTTGATTGATTTAAAATGGTTTATGCCCTTGTGTCAGTTCTGCTACTTCATGACTGTTGTTTATTTCATTAACAAATTAATATTGATAATAATGACACCCGGGGAAGACAACACCTGGTGAGACAGGGGAGCGGAACAGTTTTCAACCTCAATTTATGGAAAGCATAACACTGAATTGTTGATGATGTTTTGTTATTTTTGAAAGTCAGTTGCAAGTTATCTTTGTTCAAATCTTTTGTTAATAAAAAAAAACCCTTATTGACCTTGAATCCACAATGGTTTATTGTTTAGATTGCGTGTCGTCACCCCCGCTAAAAAAAGTGGCTTACTGAATGTAGGCATTGTTGGATGTCACTATAGATACTCAGCTGCTGTCTTACCTCAAACAGAAGAACACTCAAACGCACAAACACACACGTAGCACTCTGCAGGCTGTTGCGCCATCGAGTGAGTTTACGTATGTGTCTGTTGTCCTGGAAGAACCTTGTAAGTGAGGTTCTGGTGATTTTCAGGTTTTTTCTTCATTTGAAGGATTACGTGGCTCCTCTGTGGGTCAAGAACAGTCCATGACCCCTTGAGCTGATGGAATACTTTCAAACCCAACATTGGAAATACTTCTCTTAAACAAGCATGTTTTTCTTAAGTTGTTGAAAACTTGGCATGTTAACATTTTTTTATCAACCATTTGAGTTTTCTTTTTTTTTTTTTTTTACAGAACGTGTTTCCTTTAGTTCCCCTCACTCACTCTCCCCCTCTCCAACTTCTTCCTCTCTCTCTCTCTCTCTAGTCTAAATAAAGTGTCTGCAGGGGTAACTCAGCTCCTGAAACAGAGGAGATTAACGGTGTCCATTGGGGAGAAAGAGAAGAAGAAAGTGTGCTCACTGTGTGGAATTTAGTTCACTTAAAAATAGACCCCTGGCTTTTCTCTCAGCTTTTTTAGTTGAGGGGCAGAACGGCGCTGTAGTTAAAGTATAGTATCCTAAAAGCAAAACTTCTAACTGATGCTTACATTTTGTTTCTAACTGCAGCTAAAGATTACTTTCTCTAACGCTACCTCACCATAACCCTAGAATATTTGGTCAATGATTATTTTTATGATTAATCGATTAATTGGCTATTCTATGAGTCCAACAAAAAGTCCCATTCCAGAGAGCAGCCAGCAAACCCTCATAAATAATTGATCCATTGCCTTATAAATAATTTTTTTGTTTTGTTACTAACATTCATGTTCCCCAGAGGATGAGTCCTAATGACCTTGTTGATCCACTGACTTTACCTACCACTTGTACTACTGTGAGGTTAGTGAAATGTCTCGACAAACAGAGCAGTGGATTCCCATGAAATTGGGCAGATACATTCATGTCACCCTAAGGAGGACGCATGTGAGGTGGTTCGCATGTGACCATGAACTTTTGTTCCATGCTGTTCCCCATCCCCTCGTTTTCTGTAGTCTCTCTATTATCAGCTGTCTAATAAAAAGATAAAAGGCCCTTTGAAAAAATGACAGTGGAGTGCATTGACTGCACTTTGTGTTTAGTGCTGATTAGCAAATGTTACCATGGTAACATTCTAAAGTAAGATTATGAACATGGAAAACATAATATCTGCTAAACATTATCATGTTAGCATTAACATTGTGAGCATGCTCACCAGTTCTAGTACAGCCTCACACAGCTGCTAGCATGACTGAAGACTCAGTGTTACTAAAATATGCTGCTAAATTATAGTAAATTCATGTTAATTCTGTGTTTTCAACAAGTTCACAGTATCTATCATATAGGAAATAGTGCCAACTCACTGACGTCTTATTTGTTACCAGCACTGAGTTCACTCCTCACATTCTCAGTGACTCATTGACACAATCACACTTAAGAGCTAAGCTGCCGTACATAATGACACTTTCCCCATGCCAGGTGCTAAAATGTTACTTCAATAAGAGGTGGTTACCTCCAAGCCACACGCTCTCAACCATCCAAGGAAATCAAACAGTCGGCCTGACAGACAATCCTCCAATTTATTTGGCTCACAGCGTGCTACCAGCGGAAGGCAAAGCTAAAATGGAAACTCAGTAACTGACCTTTAATGTAATACGGCGCCGATGGCTCACCGAAGAAAGCCTCTGCAGCAGCGGCTGCTGTGTGGCTCTGGGTATGTGTGTGAGCTGTGGGCAAGTGTGTGTGTGTGTGTGTGATGAATTATGACCAGCTCTCATGTCGGCATTTGGGAAGTTGAGAGCCAAAGCCAGGTGGATTAGGACAACTCGCCTCTGTGAGAATGCTCAAAGTGGGCTTAAGAAAACATATGTGAGTGTGTATGTGTGTCTGTGCATGTTCCTGCATCTCTGTACTTATGAGGACCAACATGTCATCAGAAGGACTTGGGTTTAGGACATGGGTTTCACATTAGAGCTGGTTTTAATTGGTTTAAGGACTCAGCCTAATAGATAGGCTAATAGGGAATAGGAAATAACAATGCAGCTCTGTGTGTCAGTGTTTGTATGTGTGTTTGTAAGAGAACAGAAATATACTACAAAAACAGAGACATTAAAATTAAACAGAATAAAAGTTCAGAAAGAAAACCACGGGCACTGTCCAGGAAATAAAATGTGACCTATTTATACAGAGAAAAAGTAAACCCTAAACAACCGTAGTGAGGCTGTAAGAGCTGACTGTTGCTTTGAGGCGCTACACTCAAAGATTCACTTCCCCTGCCTTTTCACAGATCATGAACTTTTTGACCTCCAAAAACAGGTGTGTCAGGGGCCCTTATAGAATCCCTTTGTGTGTTGGAAACAAATGATACTTATAAACAGACTTCTTTAAACTAAAAAAACAGGGACATCAGGCTAATGGCAGTGGAGTGGGAAAAGAAGTTTCTACTCACTCATTGAGCTCAAAAGAAAGAGAGACTGACCTGAGAATATTCCAGGAGGAAAAACCATTCAGCAGTGGGGTGAGAAGGATTATTTTCAGAGAGAAATTAATTGCAGTTTCCTGAGTAATCCGCTGATGTATAATGTAGACTGAGTGAACATTTCCTGTCACCTCCATCAACAAAATAAAAATGCAGGCTGACGAATAGTCTCTGTAATATCAGTCAAAATGCCTGTTTTTTGGCAAGCAATTGTGAAATTGAAAAAACACATTTACAGTACATTCCAACCAGTGATTTGTACGCTCCTTATTCAGAGTGATATAACAGCAAAGGCCCTGCTCATTAGCAGTATAATTAATAAACAGTAAAATGTCAAGGAGCAAGTCGGTCATATTCATACTTCTTTTTATGGGTTTATTTAACAAGACACATTAATAACTGCTTTAAATGTGCTGGAGTCATTCAAAGTGTTCATTTCCATCTGTGCCTGTAGCCCTAGAATATCATATAGTCAACCTAAATTAAAAAAAGAAAAAAAGAAAGACATTAATATTCAAACTGTTATTTAAATATTTAATGAGCATAATGGACAATTTTATAAGGATTGTAATGATATCATATAGAATGTCATTATGCTACATTGTCAGATATAAATTAAAACAGAAACAGACCATTGAAAGCATGCTCAGTGATACAATTCATAGAAATGTGTAGTAAACACAGCATTGTATTGCTTCATTAAACTGAAACACACAGGCAGATAATGCTCAGGTATTAACTCAGGCATCAACTAAACATGCATAGAGGCGCACAGACATAGCCTAAAATCACTAGTGTATCTCTTAAGGCTTCACCATCTGTACAACACATGATACTGAAATTCAGAATATCAGGAGAAAAATTGGAGGAAGAACAACAGATGTTTCTAATCTGTACAGTTGAAGATTAGGAAAGAAGTAAGAGGCAGAATTACAGTAAATCAAGCAGCCAAGAACTATTACTTTAGAATACTACAAAATACTACAGAAAACAGAATATAACTAAGAACATTATCCTAACAAAGCTGGTACAATAACACTATTATTCCATCAGAACAATGAAAGAATGAAAGATGCTATAATTACACCGAATTATACATTTGGCTCTTTTTTTTTGTTACAGATTTCAAGCAAGTGTCAAAGCTGACAAAACAGTCTCACCCAAAGGTCCTGTGCTGGAGCTTTCGATCGCATCACATCATTCAAATTTCCACTCTTGTGTAAAAATGTAAGAGTAGAGTAAAGGTGAGGTGAGGTGATATGGATGAAAGACGAGGACGTCAAGCAACTCCATTAAGAGCTGCTGTGACCTTTGAAGAATAATAGAAGTGAACAAATGAAAGTTTTCAAATGTAGTTTTAGAGATGGTGGGTGTTTATTTAACAGTAGCTAGTGTTGGGGTGCTGTGGTAGCCTAATGCTTAAAGGTGTATAACACACTAACTGAAGCATCCTCCACTGGATTCCAGCTTGGAACTCTGATCTCACGTCATACTCTCTCTCCCCTTGTTTCCTGTCTCTATCTCAACACTGACAACCATCACACAAACACGAAGAGGCCAAGAAAAAGTCATTAGTGTCTAAATGACACCTTTTAGCCTTTGTTGTAATCCTGAGATTGTGCTGCTGTTACATGCTGTTACATCAGTTTCTCTCCTTTCAAAGAACACTCTTCACTTTCATAGAGAAAGATGAAAAAAAAAGAAGAGATCCAGTCAATGCATGTTCTCTTCTCTCCCTTTCAGGCAATGAATAGAATGTACTTATTCATCTGTTTATCCGTTCAGAGCCGACACATGAATACATTCATCAAAGCCGGCATAATCCTGTGTTTTGCTCACATGTGTTTTTGTAAGCGCGAGTGATGTTGCATTGGTAAACATCATTATCCCAGGACGAGGTGTAAAATGACAGCGAGAGAGAGAGAGGGAGAGAGAGAGAGAGAGAGAGGGAGAGAGAGATGAGGGAGCTGCTTAGGGGAGATATCATTTGTGTCAGTCGAAGTGAACACCTATCGATTTACATCCAGCACTCCTCTGCGCCGCCACATTGAGACCTCATGCATAATTCATGCAGGACCTATGAAAGAGCCATAAATACAGTCACTCCGCTCGTCAGCACAGCATACTCTCAGCACTTACGGTCACCCAGCACGGCTAGTTAGCAGAGGAAGTGGGGAAATGCGGGGTTGAGGATGAAGAGAGGAAGAGCAGATACACTCGAAGTGAGAATTAGAATGATATAATGTTCCGGTGGCTCGGTCTCCATTAGCTTGCATGCATTTACATTCAGTGTGGATACGTGCTCATGCTCCATAAGCTAGTGTGATCTGTGTTTTAATGATGCTGGAGCTTTCATGGACGTGGAGGAGTTGGGGGGGGGGGGGGGGTTCTTCATGGCTCCAGGAGCCAGAGTCCCCCAGAGTCACGGAGGCCGTCTTCAGCCCGGCCGCCCCTGCTTTGACGACCCGGAGGATTTACATCCCATTCCCCTCCATAAAACAGCCACTTGCCTTTCATTCCTTCCACCCCGCCTTTACGATCTGGAGTGGAAAGGGTGCCTGAGTTATGTGCTTTGTTTGGGACAGAAGGAAAATAAAAATGCTATACAGCCGCGCCATGTCAGAGATGTCAAGGAGGATTGTCTGCCTCGCATGTGTGGTGAATTTAGAGGGGGGTTGACCAGAGAAGAGGTGCACCAGTGTGTGTGTGTGTGTGTGTGTCTGTGTGTGTGTGTGAGCTCATGCCTATGTGCTACACGTGTGTGGTTTTCATCAAACCGTCATTACATCCAATTAAATTGCCGAATAAATCAAGCCAATACAACACGTGTGCACAAATCAAATATCTGTGCTGGAAATCAACAACTTTATTAGGAGGGGGGGCTGGAATTCAGGAAATGGAGTTACTGAAACTGAAATGAGGCTGTGCTTTCGCAAAACCCCCCCAAAAAAACAGTAAAGTTTGAAATGACGACTCCCCCTTTCAACACAATACATACTCTGTTCACCTCTGTAGTGGTGGAGTGGGTGCTGTCTAATGACTTGAAATACATATCGCTCCATTTGTCAAAAGCGCGAGTTGCCTTTTATACGCTCCACTAAATCTCCACAATGCTGAGGTCATCACCTCACAACAGCCATCCCTCTCTCGTCATCTATCTCCTCAAGCTTTGTGACTCCCACCACCCCTTCTCACATGAACACACACACACACACTCACTCGCACACACATGCACAAAGTAGAACAAACTTTCATTTGAGCCTGGCTCCTCTACACCGTAAAGCACCAAACGATTGTTCTGTCCTTGAACGCTAAAGTATTAGAGAGACAGACGAGGCGTAGGAGGAGGACAATACGGGAGAAGGAAAACAAGGTAAAAGAAAGGGCTTTTTCATAATGACAGTCCACCTAATGAAAAAGCAGTTAGGGCTCGTATATCTACCGGCCCCCAAGGTTTGGCCCCCTCCTCTGCTCCCTCCTACTAGAGCTGTTGGGTACAGGCAGGCCAGGCCTGGGCAGAGGAGAGCCAAGCCAGGCCAGTGAGGATCAACCAGGTCAAGTCGGGCTAATGAGACCTGAGCCGGGCCGAGGGGAGGGGGTTGGCCTTGAGCGCGGTGCATTCGAGCACATCAATCCACACCGGCAGACAGGAATGACGGGACATCAGTCACCAGAGCTGCAAAACCGCAGAATGCAGCTACAACACAGCACAGTCATGCACACTCACATAAATACTCCCTCTCCCTCTTTTCTCCCTCCCGTCATCTGCAGCTTCAGATCTCTGCCAACTCTCTACTCCCCCTCTAACACTCAGCTCTTCCAGTAACTGATGCACTGCAGAGTAAAACACATAATGGCTAATTAGCAGCTAACGAATACATCAAGGAACCAAGCGGCAGTAGACGATACATACAGGTTGTAGCCTTTTTTTTTTTCTTTCAACACTACTGGAGGCTGATCTAACAGTCTGACACGTTTGCACCATCCCCCATCCCCCCACCCCACCTCCTACCGGTTGAATGATGTAGCCAGCGAGGCTCGACGACACATGAACATTTTGGTGTGCATGTGATGAGCTGCTGATGAACTGGGCCAAGGGTATCTGCTACAGTCAGATGAAAAACCATCCTGTACACAAGGGAGTCTCTATCCACAGAAGAGCCAACTAATTTCTAGGCCAAGAAAGTTATCGGTGTGTGCCAAAGAAAGAGACTCAGAGAGGGTTAGTATGCGAGAAGGTATAGACATAATGTGGTTAAGATTATAAGTCATGCACAGGGGTTTAAATCAATAAAGTGTGAGCTTGTGTGATGGTGGAAAGATCTTGTTATGTGTGGATTGAGGAGTAATTAGCTCGTGCAACAGCCAGTCGAAACAAATAATGTATCTGAATACTTGTCTTTGGCCTTCAAACTCCAAGGCCTGAATCTATTACACCGATGCAAAATATCTCAAAAGTATTCCAACCTAGAAATAACAAGGCCGCGCTAAACCGGCCGGTCAGGAAGCTTCGAAGCATCCTTTCATCATCAAGGTAAATAAAAAATGCTAAGGCCAAGGAGAAGGAAGGAAAGTAGTTTGAGTCTTCTTTTATTTGCGGCAACCTTGGATGCCTTTCCATCAAAAGCACACCATTTGCAGGCAGCAGCACTATCTCCTTCTTTTTCTCATCATCTCACATTCCAATTCTTTATTTACCTTCCTTAATAGGGTCAGTTCAGCCAAATAACAATGTTACATTACATTTTCTTTCCTCCTCTGGTGGAACCTACCTATTTGCGATATCCCTGAAATATTTGCCTGTACTGCAATGCAGTGGAGATGAATGCAGCTTCATTTGTGGGGCTTACAGTATAAGAAAAAGCAGGAATGTGATGTAATCTTAAATTTAAAAATTCAACATTTCTTTTTAACCCTCAGGGTGCCTATTAGAGTTCTATTATCTGATCCCAAACCTGACAGGTCCCGACTAAGCATCGGGTTAAAGTTTCAAGCTGAGGTCCGGTATGGGTTTGTTTATTTTCAAATATAATTCACTTTCAGATTTTTGTCTTTCTCTCTGTGACTGTGCCAACTGTCTGCGTCCGTGCATGTTGTTGTTGTGTTGCGAGTAGCTACACATTGCCCAGTGGGAAGAGGGAAATCGAGACAGAGCGTGACCAATGTGTTGTCATCCGTAATTGATGAAATAAAGACAAATAGACTGAGTACTTGGGTTGGCATTGGTTCTCAAATTTGGCAGTACGAGAAGACTGTCTTCTAGAGAAAAACAACAGCAAATGTCCAAAAAACAATACATGTATGTTTACGATCAAGTGATAAAACCCTCTAGTGATCGAATGAATTATGACCGTTACCGTTAGGGAGGACAGGGGGAAGATGTGTAAAGTCAGGGTGGTTGGATGGGGGTTTTTTTTAATCACCCAAACCACAGTCTTGTTTTTGTGTATAAACCTAACCAAACCTTAAAGGTAGCTTGTGAGTTTTTGAACATTGCTAACATTGCTATAGCACAATGTTTTCTTGACTGGGTCGGAAAAAATTTGAGTTCCCCCAAAAGACATGATATGGTTGGCACACTGCCTTTAGACGATTAGACAGTAACAATCATGTTTTATTGCTTTGGAGAACGACAGGTTGGTTGTGCGTGACAGGTCTGCACCACTCGTACATTTTTTCGTACCTAAGAGAAAATCCTCGTAAATCACTTGTACGCATGGTTTAAGAAGGAATCTGTGCTTACAAGTGTTTCTTGCATCTGGCCCAATGTGTTTTGGTAGGTAAGACCAAACACAAACATAACTCAGTTGGGCACCTTTAATTATAGTGATGTCAGGTCAGATTTATTTTTTCTAATTGTGATTGGAAGGCAGTGACAAATGATGTGGTCCTGCTGATAGGGGTGTTAGATCAGAAAACGCTTAAAGGTGTTGTTCTGGAGAGAGGTAATGATCGCTGAAATTTGTCGTTTAATTTGGAAGACTTGTACGTGTCAGGTTCAGCCAAGTCGTGCTCTTTACGATGTGCCAGGTTTGGGTTTTAGGCTTCTAGTCCTTTTTACTATGGGAAACAGACAGAAAGGCTTTTTTTAAAAGAGTCTATTTAACAGTAGAAAACTAGCCAGGCAAATAAAACCAAACCTGGCTAGATACTGCTGCAGGTAAGATTTGTTTTTATTGAACTTGAATTAAACAAGCCTTTAAATTCAAACTACTTTTAGTTCTTCTCTCTGTGCTTGGCGTCTTTACCTCTGTTTATGCACCAAGAATGTCGGCAATGACTTTTCCATGCAAGGCTCCTGCATAGCAGCCCATTTAATAAACACTGAATTTCAGCCCAGGCCTTTGCCCCATATGCGAGTTATGAAAACGTGGGAGTGTAATAATATGTAAGTGCACAATAATAAACATTGAGTACATGTGTGGGTTTATGCTCTGTTTCTGACCCCAAAACCTGAATGTGTGATAAGATGTAATGAATTTCTCTGGACTGACATAAAACATAGCACTGACTCAGTGTTTACCCTGCAGTGGAATGCCAGATACATGGAGCGGCTTTCTCCCCAAGGCTGCGCTGCTGCTTATATCGGATGACCGCCATCTCACACCAACACACACACACACACACCAATAAAAACTTTAAAATTCATCACATTTTATTAATAATCTTTACAAGGCTGTTAAACTGAGGACAAGGTGTCTTGGGCGTGTGTTTATGTGTGTGTATATTCTGCATCGTACAGACAGCTGATGCCTATGACTTTGCTTCCTCTAGTATGTTGACTGGAAATATTTCACTCAAACTTTATCTTTATCTTCTGTCTTCTCGTATGCAATTGTCTCTAAATCAATTCGCCTGTGAGTCGACCTTCAGAACTAACTGTATGTACTTTTTCCTCTGCTGCCAGGATTGATAACTGGATTATAGGCTCAATAATAAGTACACAATGGCCTTCTTTGATAAGAGGAGCGCAGTCAGAACGGGAGGCTGAGAGGGGAAACTGTGCCTCATAGAAACCACTGTGGATTACTAAATAAAAGAGCCATAAAACACAGCCCTTTGGCTCTGGTGGAGAAAGGCTTATGCTAACACACAGCGGTAATGATTTTAATATCTGCGTTTAGAGCAAGAGACCACATGCTGTAAATTTAAGAATGCACCTAGCGCTGTGAGATACACCCCTCTATTACTCTGGGACTCCATTCTGTGACTCAGTTTGCCCCGTTCGCCCTCTCTGCCTTCCATCACCTCCCTATTGGGTCTTTTTCTTTGCTTTTTGAGGGAGAAATATGCAGAATCAGCTCCTGTGTTTCTCTTTATTGACACAGGAGCAGATGATCTTTTTATTACTTCGTTTTTCTACTGTTTGGAGTAAAATAAGTATTTCTTCGTAGCTAACGCAGAGGAAAATCTGACCTTTCCCACAGTTGACCCGTTTTAAAAACATAGATTGTGTAAAAACTTGAAATTAAATTTAGTTTCTCTACATTTTCTGTCTCCGTTGAGACGTTTTTTTCCTCTTCCCTGATCAGAAACAGGCCTGGGAAAATTAATCTATTTAATTCTTGAACACACAAGAAGAACAAATCTTATCTATCTGTATCTTTCAAACCGTGGGTCGACTTCGGAGGCCCGTTGAGGCATCTGGCAAGTCACTTCAAACACACTTCAAGTGGTCCAAATGAATTTTGCCAAAATATGATAAGAACTGAAATCATGAATGTAGGAACAGTGCCTCTGCACTTTGCCCCTCTATCTTCTGTCTCTGCATCTGTTCACTGTTAGTTAGATAATGATTTCAATACACTCCCCTCTGCTTTACAGGCAGGGGTTACTGGGAAAGAACTTCAGCTCTGGATTTGGGAGTGGACCGGGACTTATGATGCCGACACTGGCATAGCTTTATACTGGCGTACACCAAAATTTCCCCTGTCATCACTGTAGTGTGCATTTCCAAAACTGCCTTCATATGTAAAAGAAATAATCGTCACTCAAGCTGCAGCTTCCAAAACATTAGTAACTTCAGGCTTCTTCAAATATGGAGCAATACACTCTGGGATGGAATTCTTAAATCGTTTCAAAAAGATCAAATCAAAAAGATCTTTAAAAGGAGGTCACTTCTTCGGATAAAATGCCAACAATTGAAAATGAGACAAACAAGTCTTGAGCAAATTTAACATTAGTTTTACTTTTCTCCCCGTTCCCAGGAACAGAAAGCGTTGGCGTTACACTTCAGGGATCAACTCATAGGTTTTCATGACAGCAGTTTTCACTTTCACATAACTTTAACTGTCAGGTGGGAAGGGGGGGGGGGGGCTGGATTGGCCGGTCCCAGCCCAGTCTAATGCTCACTCCAACAGGCATGACAGGCACACAAAGAAAGCTGGTAAAGAGAAAGTCGGGTCCTTTAAAAACTTTATGGATTTTTTTGATGATCCGCCAGCCACCAATGTTTTTCTATCTGTCTGGGATATTTTAAGATTTGGTGTAGTCTCACTGGCAGGTTTAATGCAAATAAACACACATCCACATCAATATTCAGTTTTTTGCAGTCTTAATAAATGCTAGCCACATTTAATGATTTTAGGCATACATCAGAACACTACTGTGAGTCATAGTCAAACTCAACTTTCACAAAAGTTGACTATTTTTTCTTTTTGTAGTTGTGTAAACTACATCTGCTGACAAAAACCATGAGATGCAGTTGAAAGCTGAAAAAGCTGCTCAGTAGGCTCTGATTTCAATATATTTACCCACTTTTTAATGTGCTTCCAAAGCTTTGCATCAGTTTCTTTACAAAATAAAATATATATAACATTTTCTACTTCAAGCATGCCTTTTAGTCTGCTATACTTCTCAAATGTTGTTTACAGAGAACTAGTTCCATAGTCAGGAAAAACTTTTACACCCAACATGATTTGGGCAGAAGTACTTAGATGGCAGCATGTGTCCCTTTAATTCATCACATCTGGTCATCTTATTGCTACATTTTGCTCTGTCTGTCCATTGATATATCCATCCATGTGGCTGTGACACACACACACACACACACACACACAGTGCTGCCGTCCTCTGGCTATATCTGTCAGGAGTGGTTTACAGTGGGAACCAGGCACCTCATTAGTGGACAGCTGCTTCTGCTGCTGCTGCTGCTGCTGCTACACCTCCTTCCATACCTTTACATCCTCCATTGCTCCATCCTCTCCTTCTCTCTCAGCTGCCCTTACCCTGAACCTGTCCAGTGGGAGGAAGATAGGGAACGACAGAGTAGGAATGAAAGAATGAAAGAAGGAGGAGAAAGCCAGAACTCTACATGGTCAGATAGTTTTGCCTGTACCTACTCGAGTGTGTGTGTGTGTCGTGTGTGTGTGCATGTGCATGTGCGTGTTTGCATGCGTGGGACATTCCTCTTTTTTCATCAGAAAGTCCATTCAAGTATGATGATAAGGAATCTGTGCTCTGTGTGTGTGTGTGTGTGTGTGTGTGTGTGTGTGTGTGTGTGTGTGTGTGTGTGTGTGTGTGTGTGTGTGTGTGTAATACTGTAATGCCCACAGAGCTAGTTAATTGAGTCAAACTGTGTCTTGTCACTGAGCTGTTTTTCCTTCAGACCTGCTTATCCCTCATGGAACACACACACATACACACACACACATACACACACTCTAAAGTGACAATAAAAGAAAGGAGACAGACTCCGCAGCCTCGAGTATTTCAAAGTGACTTGCAGAGAAAGAAAGAAATAAACATGAACTATCTCATATGAAATATTATATCAGTTGAGTATCGTGTTTTCAGCAACATCCATCTGACAAAACACTTATCTGTCCCATCTTGCGGATCTTTTTCACCGCTGGAATAAATCCAAGCTGTTCTGTGCTGAGAGACTTTCACCGAAATCCTCCCCTGAAGGGCCAGGATCAATCCCAGCTCCTCTTTCATGTCTAATCGACTTTTACAAGCCTTGTCCCTCATAGGCTGACTTTTACAACTTTTGCTCCTGATTGGCCGAATGACTGAGTGTCGCCGAGCGGTACAGGTGCAAAATATTACTCCCCTAATCAGAGTCAATTACAAACAGGTGTGCCAGCAGCGCAGGCAGGAAAGGTGACTTTCTAAAAAAAAACTGGCAGCGAGGAGCTTCTGAGGCCAGGGAATCATTACATGAAGTGAACTGAGTCATTTTAATAGGTTCTGCTTATTTCTGATTTTATAAAGCCAGCTTGGACGTATGCTGGTCCAGTTATAGAAGCGACTTCTGCTTTCATCCAACTGTGTTAAAGGCCTGATTTAAAGAACAGGTTGACATTCTTTTCCAAGTCTGTCTTTAACCAATATTCAGGTGTCCATCAGAACAAATGAAACAGGTTTTACTTGCTGTAATAATTCTTCCTCTTACTGAAAACGTAATGGCCCTCAGAAGATCTCTACCTGACATGCTTTCAGTGTAAGTGATGGAGGGCAAAATGCACATTCCTTGTTCTTTGCAAAAACACATTCCAAGGTTTATCTGAAGTTAAAATGAGGCTTTAGCAGTATGAGTTCATCCATTCAAAGGAGTATCATCTTAAGCAAGTCTTTTCCTTTTTTTCCTTTTTGTGTTTTTGCCCAGTGTTTCCGTGCTGAGCCACAGTGGAGGGATAATAACAAAAAGATGAAATTTCCTACTAAAATAGACTGTACTTTGGAAGACTGCCACTCGACTGCTGAAGGTTTACATTCTGTCTTCATTTCTGGCTTTGTTTCTTTTTGAGTTGGTGACATTTGAGAATATTATTACAGATATTTCTAAATTCATAAGTGTAATACCTGTGTAGCTAACTACCAACCTGTTGCACCGAAGAGTGGCATTTGCATTTCAGTAAAGTTATGACAGTTTTTACCTATTTTTAGGAAGAAAAAAAACACAGAGAATTAGACTAGATGTTAAAAACATACAGAAAAGTCTGCTTTCTGCTTCATCCAGACAGTCACTAAACTCACATGGCAACTCTTCTTACTGCAACATTCTGTATATCTAATTTAACCTTCTCATAATGTCTGAGTTTTACTTGTCTGCTATCACACCGCTCACCTGAACGCTGCTATTTATACAGCATTTCAAAGCCCTATACACCACCACCACCACCACCACCACCACCCCAGCTTCCCCTTCCAGGCTCTGGGGCTAACGTTCCTCTTGAGTTATTATTTTCACTCCCCGCTCCCTGTTGTGCTGAGCTCAGTGCTCTCATGTGGGGTGCGATGAGGTCAGAAGCATAGAAACCAAACATTAACACTGTACGTATTCTACATTCACATAATAATCCATTTCACATGAGTCTGCTGAATAAACTAATCTTGCAATAGAACACAGAAGAGAGTACTGTGCTAAACACCAAAAATGCCAAAAGCTAAACTCTTACATTAGTGTATCAAATGCTTTGAAGACAGAAAAGTCAGAAACACTGAAATGTCTTTATTGTTTTGTTTTTTTTTAAACTAAAATTAGGCTAAAATGAACAATAATCCAATACATACAGTGAAAAGGTCACTGCATCTTGTAGCTCAGTCTCAACAAACTGTTCCATTTGCACAACTGCTGCACATTAGTAGTAGCAACTTGTTTATTGGGACTATATACAGTGTCAACAGTAACTAGCTACATGGAACGGCATTATGTTATTTAATTACAAAATAAATGTATCTGTCATTCATTACAGTTACTGAGAAAAAATGTCATTAACCTTCGTGTCGTCCTCCCGGGTCAAATTGACCCCATCTGTTTTGACTGTGCCTTCTTTCCTCCCTTCCTCTTTTCCTTTTTCCCTCCTCCCTTCCTTTCTTCTTTCCTTCCTTCCTCCCTCCCTCCTTCTTTCCTTCCATCCTTTCTTCCATCCTACCTTCCTCCCTTCCTTCTTTCCTCTGTCCTTCTTTCCTTCCTTCCTCCCTTCCTCTTTTCCTTTCTCCCTGCCTCCTTCCTTTCTTTCCTTCCTCCCCTCTATCCTCATCCTTTCCTCCCTTCCTCCCTCCCTCCTTCTCTCTTCCTTTCCTTCCCTCTTTCCTTCCTCCCTTTCTTCCTTCTTCACAGGAAGGTTAAATTACAGTTACTGATGAAAATGTTGATGATTACAAAGGAGGTTACATCTGAAGTCACACCTTTAAGATTTTACTCAGGAGGGTTTTTTCCTAATTTTTGTTACTGAATACATATATTGCTGTGTTTTACTCTTTTAAATCAATATTTTTTATATATTTTATAAATAAATCATGCTGAGGGCTTATTTGGAGCACATGTGGGCTTAATAGGTGTCACAGTACCAATTAAGCTCATGCCAGACTTTCAACTTTTTTCATCAAATATCTTTATTTTATATTCCAAAATCTAAATGAACTAATAAATACATTTTCCAATGAGAGATAAATGTTGCTTTATAAGAAATGATCTCTATTATAAATCATGTCAGTATCCATGAAAAACACCTGAACTTAGATTTAGGTGCTTAATGGGAACACTTACCCTAACAGCTGGAAACGTTTGTTACATACAAATTACATTACTTATTACATTTTAAATAGGATAACTATCTCTAACCTATTACATTTCCAAAGTAACCTTCCCAACCCCGAGTGTTAAACATAGATGTTACTATTTGATGTACCAGAGTTAGTTTATAGCTAATTTTCATCTGTAGTACATTCAGTAGTTATATAACTAATCCTAACCTCTGCTGTGATGTAAAGTAGAACCAAGAGTTTCAAATCACAAATGATCAAAAAACAAAACAGATGGTGGCTGTTTGATTAAGTGAGAGTCAGTGCTCCTCAAGAATGATTCATCACATCTAAAAAATGTCTCAAAAACAATATATGTCTTTGCTTCCCATGCAGTCAAGATATATTGATAACTCTGGTAGAGCATTCTCTCCAGGTTACAATAAGAAAAAGTGAAAAAACATGAAAATACCAGTCATCATGTTAGTGCAGTCATCTCGAAACTATTCCATAAAGGGCCGTGTGCCTGGAGGACATTCCTGTGTTAGTACAATGGAGACAAAACATCTCTCTTTCCTAACTTCTTTGTCCACAAGCTGAAGTTTCATTGGCTCTTGCTGGTGTCTGTCATTGCACAGAGACGTCAGGAATAGTATAAATTAAATACTGTTTTCCCATCAGTGCTATCAAATGTGTGGTGCAACCTTTCCAAACTAGCACTAACCTTGTTTAATCTAGAAAATGAGCTGCGGTGGCCAAATTGCCAATAAGATGTATAGCGTTTTCCTGTTAGCACCGCCAGTATGAAATGAGTCATTTACTGTGGAAGAAAGGAAAAACGGTTTATTTTGGATTCAGAAAAGACAAACACGACACGGAATCCAGATGTAAGTGCAATCAAGATGTGAACTTTCTCATCAATAAAATCAGAGGACAGTGGAGGAGGACATTGACGCATTTGGTGTCATGTAGATGGAAATAAGCTTCGCTGTGTGGATCCAGCCAGGTAACAGGCGGCTTAGTAAGTCTAACATCTTAATCAGTAATGGATTGTTGGGATCATGCCACGAAATCAAGACAAGGTGTTTACTGGCGCTTTTACAGCAAGTAAATATTAGGAGAGGAAAAGACATAAACAGCAATCTAGTTTTTGGCAAAGGAAGAAAAAATCCAGTTTGGCTATGTTGGAGGCAGATTTGAATGTCATGTGAAAGTGTAACTCCAGCTTAACAAGACGATGTCCAGGCACAGTACAAGACATGTGTTCAGGCCAAATACAGAGGGGCCAATTCTCAGGAAGCAATCTTAAAGAGTGTTCCAAATCGGGAGCAAGAGTTCAATCAATGCAGCCATACAGTATGAAGGTAGTATATTACAATGTTATATATGCAGACGATCCAAAAGGTAGTATGTAGTTTCCACTGGAGATGTATCCCCTCATTTTTACAGTATCCGTGTCCTTTTACTGTTTAGTTGCTATGATTCTAAAGTTCATTAAGTTTATTACGAATACAGACATGAGAGTGCCAACTTCTTATATAACTACCGGTAAAGAAATTGATCAAGTGCGTTTCCCGAAAAAAACGAACCTCTCCTACCACTCCTCTATCAATGAAACAATGGTCTTAGTCATGTCCAAACTATTCCATAAAGTGTGCCTGCAGGTTTTTGTTCCAACCAATCAAGACCACACATAGTTCAAGCAATCAACTGTCTGAAGACTGAGATCAGTTAATTAAATGAGTCAAGTCTGGTGTGCTCCTGCTTGGTTAGAATGAAAACCTGCAGCCACATGGTCCTTGGACACCGCTGACTTCAGGTTAGTGCATTCATACCATTTACATTGTAATTAACATAGTTTATTTCTTTTGTCTGACGATGCAAAACCAAGCAATCACTTACATCAAAAGCATTACATCCAATTTCATAATTATTTTATAGTTATTTGTGAGATGAAAAAGTACTTATTTTGACAAACACCATGACTTCACCCAATTTCTGAAACCAAACCCACGCCCCTATAAGTCAGACTGGGTCTTTAAAATCATGACTTGTGAGTCATGCTGATTCTTTATAAAGTCAAAACTGACCAATTACTTAATTAGTTGGGTACGATACTGTAATTTATTATGCAGCAGATGTATAATAGGTTTTTTTTCCTGCTCTATCAGTAAAGCCTGTGTGGAATCAAACAAACAGATTGACTCATTCGCTGACTAAGGCCTGCGGCTGTGTGAAGCATAAGCGGTTTTACAAGATTGATTAATTCTAATTCCTTCACCCTGATCCGACTGGCTTTTAACTTAGGTTTAAAACAGATTCATACAGTAGTGAATGATGTGAAGATGAAAGCTACAGAAGAGTGTGTGTGTGTGTGTGTGTACGTGTGTGTGTGTGTGTGTGTGTGTGTGTGTGTGTGTGTGTGTGTGTGTGTGTGTGTGTGTGTGTGCGTGCTCCCTTTTTGTAAGGCCAGAGGAGGACAGTATACTTTACACAAAGACCATGCCAGAACTTGTATAAACACAGCAGTGGCCACAATGACTCCCCTGCCAAACTCTGGGCTTCTCATCAACCTTCACTCAACACACACAAACACAAGCGCGTAAACACACAAACAAACACACACACATATGATAGGGAGGGAGACAAAGTGAGAAAGCAATGTAAATATGCACATAAACAAATAAAACATACAGGTAGGAAAATACACAAAAAAGAAATGCACAAAACAGAAAACACACACACACACACACACACACACACACACACACACACACACACACACACATGTGCTAACAAACTGACCTTGCGGCTCACATCCCATTACATTACAACAATGTGAGATTTAGCAGAAGCCGAGCAAATCACTGTCAGAGCCGATTCAAACTAAACATGAAACCACATCTGCCTCTGACCTTCTGGAGAGCCATCTGAAAAAAAAACACAAATATAGAGATCCACATGTCAAAATGATCCAATCTATTCCCCATTTTTGCACACACTGATTTAGACAAAATGGACCACAACCACCACAGCACTAACAGGAGAGAGCAAGTCATACATAGATGTGTGTTTTCCGAGCGAGAGGTGGAGGGATTTCCCACATGTTAGTAGTGAAATATGAGGATAGGGTGAAGGAGGTAGAGAAAGGGAGGATGAGGAAAATGGAGTTGTTTTGGGGAGGGGGGCTGACATCCATCCAGCGAGTTCTTGGGACAGGAGAGAGGAACAGGGAGTTGGAGGCTGGCCTTCCTTCACCTTGACATCCATCCAACTCCATCCTGGCTTTGAGATCAGAGTGAAAAATAAGGTTGGAAGCCCACAGGCCAGGATTCAGGCCTGATGGTTTCCTGAATGTGCATGGCCAATGTCAGGTGTGTCCCTCTGGGCCTAACAGCTGGGAGTACTGGGGGTTTTCTGGAGGTGGAGGTGGAGGTGGAGGTGAAGTGACGATAGCTTGGAGAGGACCCATGTCCTGCGCTGTTAACTTTCACTGTCTGGGGTTCTGTAGAGGGAGAACTATTGGCAAGTATGCATACATAAAGCGTGTGAACATTCGTGAGCTAATGTTCTATATACTGTACATATAGTGCTAAAATAACAACTTTTGGAACTTATTTTAATAGTTTCAGCCATCATTGTTAGCCATTGTTGGATTGTAAATGACCAAACACACTAGCTGTAGATGATCTAAAGCAGTTTAGAGGTCAGCTGGCAGTAAACATACCAGCAAAATATCTTGCCAGTGGTGGTGACAGCTTTGTTTCCACCCACATGAACCCTCGTATTGTGGGTCGTAGAGGTCCGTTGAGAT
Source organism: Scomber japonicus (assembly GCF_027409825.1). Taxonomy (NCBI): domain Eukaryota; kingdom Metazoa; phylum Chordata; class Actinopteri; order Scombriformes; family Scombridae; genus Scomber; species Scomber japonicus. Next base: position 9,071,076 of record NC_070583.1, read on the forward strand.
TCTCCTTTAATTTCCACTGATTTTCTCTGTCTAACACAGGGCATTGTTAAAAATCTGTCTCACTGCCAGACTTATCAGGTTTCTTACCCAGTGTTGGAATTCAACACAATCACCTCATTCCCAGATCTCAGCAATTAACTTGGTCATACAAAATAAGTCTTAATAAACCAGAATTATCTTTTAAACATCAGTTTTCACTGTTAGTTTTAGTGTTTGGCTGTATATGTTAATGATATAATGTTGTGAAACCTTTTTTGGGGGAGGATTGATGTTGAACTTGGCCACCTCCAGCATATTAATGTTTGCAGGGTTGTGATGGAAAATGGAAAACTATGCAGCCATCTTCTATCACACTTTTCTCCTCTTTGGCAAGTGCGTCTCTCTCTCTCTCTCTGTCTGTCTGTCTGTCTGTCTGTCCCTCCGTCTTTCTCTCTCACTTTGAGCGGTGGCAGGCTGCTCTCAGAGGAAGTGACGCAGTCCATCTGGGGTGGTCGTTAACATGCTCAATGGAAAGCAAGTGTTTGGCAGGGGATGCATGAAAACATCTTACGCAGCGTTTGGCAAGGGACACATGAACACATCTTACACACTGTATCCACAGCAGAACCCAGGGGTGCGTTATAATGGGGGGGAAATAATTGGGGGGGGGGGGGGGGGGGGGGGGCATCTGGAAAGACAACAAAGCTGTGGGAAATCTTTCTGAGACAACTGTGAGACCACTTTATTTTCTTCTGGTTAGTTTCAGGAAGCTGGACTAAAATTGTCCATGGTCTTATTGTCTGTGAAAATAAGTACTTAGATGTTTACGTGTCTGTCGCTCTGTCTCTCTGCCATTCCACTTGATCTACATAATTGCTGCAACAGATGTACTCAGCATGACTTTTTCGGTATACGGTAGCACTACGTCACTGGCTCGCACTCAAACGCCCACAAACTTTTAACACTGTCCCACTCTACCATTCAAGATCAAATGACATAATGATGATGGTTGAACACTGACAATTACAGAGGCACACGTGTCCATTTAGCTGACTAAATCGAGTGAGACGCTCCAGGAAAGGTGATATACAATGAGGTCATACAAGCTGAAGTTCCTTTAAGTCGTATGCAGATTTATGCTTATTAAATGCAGGTTCACTTACATAATGAGCTCAGTGGTGTGTCACGCTTTGTGCCGGTATCTGCCATCATAAATCTAGTCTCAACTGCAAGCCAAGGTGCCACACCGCTTTCAAGAAGAGTGATGTAATGTCGGCACTTTAAACAACACCCTGCATATTAAAACCCGAAAAACGAATACATACATAAACAGTAGATAATGCACTTTTGAAGGAACAGTGTGACTTGCTTGTTGAGTATTAGATGAGACAACTGACACCACTCTAAAGTTTATATGGTAAATATGTAGCCTCAGCAAATCTGTTAGCTTAGCTTAGCATAAAGACTGGAAATAGGGAGAAATGGCTAGTCTGGCTCTGTATAAAGGTACTAAATCTGCCTATGAACACCTTTAAAGCTCAAGGGGCTTACGGGGGGGTTATGTGCTGCACATCCTGAATTTGGCAAGTGTTGTCCTTCTAATGTTCAACAGTACCCTAGGAGTTGCCTCAGCATATTGGATAGATTTTCGACCCTAGCTTTTACTGTTGCTTGCCTATAAAATTGCTGAATATATCACTACCCCAAACTCAACCAACATTAATAATAGAGGGAAGTTTATGCTTAGTTATATTAAATAATATGAAAAATGCTACTCTAAAAAGCAAATATGCATTTTAATATCCTAATAACAAGAAAGTTGTAACTCTTGCACAGTTGTTTTCCCATACTATTTTTTCTTTTTTTGCAGGCATCAGCAGCAGGGCATTCTATGATGACAAAACGAATGTTGATTGGCTGAGGTAGTTGCTGTCCCAGGGTTATCGTACAAGATTTTGGTCTCAGAACAATAACCACTTGGCAAGATCAGGATTTGCGTTATGTGCCGGACTATTTCTTGGCCAAAGGCAGTCATTTTTTATGCTGAAAGCCTGGAAACTAGTCCCGTCCAAGAAATAGTCCGGCACAGAAGACCTCATAAAACTGTGGATTGTCCTTTTTTACTATTTGGTTTTTGCAGGGATTCTTCTCATCTAGCATAACTCTTGGCAAGAAAATGCCAGTATGTATGAGTGCATCACTGTCAGACAAATCATTGTTTTATTAAGTGTATAAATCTCTGTCTATAGCTTTGTCTGTATAATATGTGTTTTTATATTGTCTCATCTTGTCTTTTATCACTTTTATCCTTTCCCTGTCAGAAATGTGTGAAATAAAGTTAATTGAGTGACATTTCCTCATAGTCATTTACTCCACATGCAAGGCACTATATTCACACATGCTGACTCATGGAGCTAAAACGATGCATGATCCTCAGTACTTTACAGCTAACACAAGGGTATAAGAGCCTTTTTATGCTTTCATGTGAGTGTGTGGTAGGTAAAAGAAGGCTAAATGATATATTAAAAAGTAAAACAGGCTGGAATATCTATTTATATGGGTTAAAGCAGCTGTAACTGTGAGCTAAGTGATTCATTAATACCACCATAGGAACGGCACTTTCTTAGCCCAGGGGAGCGCAGTAAATGTAACATAAGCAAGTGTGTGTGTAGGCACGCCCACATCAACACGTACACACACACACACACACACACACACAGACACATTCTCATTCCGCAGGAGACGCATTTGGAGGTGTACAAATTAACCTCAAACTATCATTAGTCACAAACCGCACGTTTGCACCGTGCTATTGAGAGCACTTGCTGATTAATTTGTTCCTTCCATCAGAGTAAAATATATAGGTAAACACTAAAGAGTGAGGTTGTGGGCGGCAGCGCTGGTAGAACAAGAAGAATTATCCTCCATACTGTGTACTCCCCGAGGAAGCCAGTCGAGGCTAACATTAATGGGCCCAGTTATCAGTGTCTACTCAAGGCTAACATTACTACTGAGGGTATTAGGGGCCATGCAGTAATGTTCTGTACATGTGTAGTACACACACACACACACACACACACACACACACACACACACACACACACACACACACACACACACACACCACTAGCAACATAGCAGTGACACATGTCTGGGGCAGAAGGAGCCTTGAGTTTAGATAGGGGACTGGAACAGATCCCTGGACCAGGTGCAAGGCTGGATTAACCCATTAGTGAGGCCTCAAGAAACCGCCTCCCCACCCCTTTGCCTGCTCTTTGACTACACCCACACCCGGTACTCGCATGCCACCTGTATGTGGATACATAATGTGGATGCTGACAACTGAACATAGCATTTGCATTTGCACCTGTTATTTTTATTATCTCAGTTCTACTCTCATTGTGATTGGATCTCAGTATGCACATTGGGAAGTCAAAACTGGCAAGCTTATCAATGTACACATGTGAACATGGTGTGTCCCAATGCTACTTAAAAAGACAAGGCTTGCTTGAGATAGCAGGAAGAGTCAGGGTAACAATAGGTGGCTATTCAAATTATTTGGCGGATTTCTTTCACACATAGCGAAATGGTACAGGTTGCATTTACGCCTTGTTGTTATCCAATCACAATGCAAACTAGACCTGCTCCATATACGGGCTGGCTGATGCTTTTTTGTGAATATTTCCACATTGCATTAAAATCCTGTTATGTGTTATGTTGTGTTTAAGCACCCATCAGATACAATGCAGACTGCAGCCTACACATGACATTTCAATTTATTTTACCCAAGAACCAGCCAAAAAGAAACCAACCAAAACTCCTACTGTGCCCAGTTTCAGTTATTAACACAAACATATTTAAGAATGCACCATTACTGTATATATAACTAATAATGTTCTTAAATCCTCCCCCAAGCAGACAGGATATGAAGGTTTGGTATTAATAATGCAGGATGTGAAAACCAAAAACAAATTTCCTATTTTCTTGCTACAAATAATTAGACTCGACATGATCACAAAACATCTACCAGAGTCAGAACCATCTCGTAATTTTCTTTTCCTCTTCTTCTTGTTCTTCTTTTCTCACTGGTTTGAAGTGGGCAGGGTTGAGTTGGAGAAAAGGCAGTGTCACATACTCCCATGCAACAATCCCTTGAATCACAAATTCACAAAGATTGTGGGGTAGTTGCTTGAGTTGCTAGGCTACTGTCAATTAAAAGTTATCAAATCAAACCAAACAAGTTGCCACACAGTGCACAGGACAGTTTCTGCTTTTCTTTCTTGGTAATTGAGTCTTGACTATGTAGGATAGTACATTCACACTGCAGGTCTACAAAGTTTCAGTTTTGGCCAAATGATGCTTTTTCCCCAGCAAGGAAGATCATTGTATTATGTGCAATTTTCTTCTTTAGGTTATTTCCTGAACACCAGACCTAACATCTTTATGGAACACTGAATTTAATAGAAGAAAATAGAGAGGAAATTTCAACCTTAATTTGCCACTGAGGCTCTCACAAACCCTCAGCCAAATCCTCAAGCCTCAACTTTTCCCCCCTTTGCTCCATTGTTCACTCCCCAGCTCCCTCCCCAAATGGCTCAGTATCATTTTGTAAATCCATATTAAAGCTTGAATTAATCTGTCTCCATTTCAAGCAGGAACATGACAATTTGAATTAAATCATCGCCAAGCCTCCGCCCATTTTCACTCTTGTTCCTCTAATGTCTTTGTTGGGCTTTCTCTCTGTGTTTATTAGTTTCCGTACACCCCGGCCCCACCAGTTTCGCTGAGGGTTCGATAATCTGCTTAAAAACCTCTGGGTTGTGCTGTCTTTGCCGTGCGACCAACCATGGCCAAACGCACCAAGACAAGGGAGAATGGGGCGAGGAGAGACTAACGGGGGTGTCTGAAATTAATCTGGATTTCTGCGGGGGTTGCGGGGGGGGGGGGGGGGGGGGTTCAGATAGATTTCCATTTAAATACATCTCACTCGCAGGATTTGGCAGGTCGTTTCGATGGGAACAGCGGCCCATCTCCGGATTGTGTGCATGTGCGTGTGGGGAAGTCTTATTGTACTCTGTGTGTGTGTGTGTGTGTGTGTGTGTGTGGATGAGTCGTGATCTCTTAGCTTGACACCTTTAGCTGGTTAGTTTCGCTGCAGAGGCTGGGGCCGACCAGTCGCTCTCATTTCAAAGGAGATTTTCCCGTTGCTCTTTTCTTCCACAGTAAACATTACTTCCACACTGCTGAACTCTGAGGTATACTCTGAAACACTTTATTCTCACTACCAGTATTTACAATTAGCACTTTGAAATATACCTGTCAGATATCTGTGATTAAAAGGTTTGATTTGGAATCTGTTAATGGATCAGACCTGACAGGCATGAAGGCTGCAAGGCTGCATTAATACTCCCCTGGGCCCATGAGCTACAGGCCCCTGGGCACTGTAGCTCATGTCCGCCAAAAAACTTTTATTTTATTCTGATTGGATAATGTTGCTGTTGGGGGGAAACCTTGTAACTCCTTTTGTGTTTTGGGCATACTAGGTTTCCAACAGTGACTGTAATTACCAAAAACAAGAGAATGGGTCAAGCCTTGTGTTGTATTTCTGTGGAGCCAGACAAAAAAACAAAAAATTAAACCAAAAAACTAAATGCATGCCAGATTTTTAATTCCATCATTGAGGACCCCTTTCTGCTCAAGGTCCCTGGACATTTGCCCAGATTGCCCATATGTAGATCCAGCCATGTATATACTTAATATATACTAGAGCCCAACAGATATATCGGTCAACCGATATTATGGACTGATATTAGCCTATCACAGATATATCTCTATCAGTGTTTATACCATCTGATGTGCTGATATTTTTTGTAATTTTCTGTATATTTAATCCTTTTTCCTGATTTAAGTTTACATACATATTAAACTCCCAGTGAAGTTTACTGTTTCAAAGCACTTATAATATCACAGCCTCTTTATGTGTTTATGTACATGTTCTGTACATATAAGATTATCTGCCAATAAACCCTAACATTGGTATCAGCATCAGCCCTAAAAAATGTGTGATGGATCGACTGATGGATGGAAGAATAGATAGATGGATAGATAGATAGATAGATAGATAGATAGATAGATAGATAGATAGATAGATAGATAGATAGATAGATAGATAGATAGATAGATAGATAGATAGATAGATAGATAGATAGATAGATGAACAGATACAGTGTGACTAATGTATCATCTACCAATAACACATAACATATTCACTAAATGATCGTGTGTGAATATGTTGGGGTATTGCATGTGTGGTCATAATCAGTCCTAATCACTGCTCATGCTGACTAATCAGCTTTTTATTTAGTTTTTGTTTTGTTTTGTGCTTCTTCTTTTTTTCCCCAAACAAATGGTAAATCATCCCTTGCTGTGCACCAAATGATTATTTTATCCCAGAAACATCTGGAGGTTTTGATTAGCAAATTGGTAAAAGGCCAAATCTCTCATTATCTTAGTTGGAAACATATAATAGTTATATGCAGTTTTCATAAAATGTATCCACAATGAAACAGACAGCACTAGTTTCTCAGCTCGTTTCCTACAGTCAACATTGGTTTCTTTTAACCATCATTGCAATCTGTCTGTAACATTGAGTAAATAGTTTTTGCGCAAGTCCAACCAAACCTCAACCATAGTCATGGCTGAGCAGTAAACAGTGATATGACTCATTTCAGTACTGGTCATTTGCATTTTGGAAGGCAGAAAGCATTGTGCCTCTCCCTGGTATTCATTATAATGACAAACAATGAAGAAGACGTCTAAAATAAGTCACAGAGATATTGGAACAGAAGCAAATGAAAAATTGGTAATGCGATCATTCAAAAACAATCCCTCATTTGAATATCATATTTGGAGTTGATTATACACACCCCAAGAATCACAGTCCAATCCAGCAGATGTTGGAGCATGTAACAGAAATTGACCTGGCTTATTCAAGAGCCTGACTGAAAAGACTAAACCAGGCGTGCACTGATCAGTTCAGCCCTGACGCCTCTTAAACCCATGGCTGCAAAATCATGAGACGCTGCAATGAGGGCAGGCAGGAGGGGAGGCGAGCAAACGGGGCGGGAGAGGGAGGGGGGGGTTTCCAGTGTGATAAAGGCACCAAAATGGAGGCCGCGTGCACAAGCTAAATGGATTACTTCCCCTCAAATTGAGAGATCATTGTGTGTCAGGAAACTGGGGCCCCATGCTGGGTTTCGAGCCAGGGGGTGCATTGAGGGTAGGGGTGCGGGGTGAGTGGCTCGGGCTTACTGATTTGCAGACAGAGCGAGGGGAGACAGACGAAGCAGGATCTGACTGACTGCAGGAAGGCAGAGCTGGGAGGGAGCGACCTGACAGAATATCTCAAACAGAGGAGAAGCTCATTGAGCCGGCGCTGATTGAAAAATCCACTGATCCCCCAACTACCACCCCAAACCTCCTGCTGCGTGGGTGCAGCTGTGGTGGTGCATGTTAAAAGACTGGCGAAGAATTGGGGTGGGATGGGGTGAGTTTAGGTGGAATGTGAGATGTGGTTGTGTGAGTGTGTGTGTGTGTTTGTGTGTGTGTGTGTGTGTGTGTGCCTGCCTACATGAGCTCACAGCACCAGTGTTGAATGGTAATGGACTCAGTATCAGTAATATCAGAACTTTCTCAAGTCAAAGGAGAAAGTTCAATCAATCTCGGGAAATAGAGTAAACTGTCAGTTAACTAACTACTAGTTTTAAAAAAGGAAATGAGTTGAGACTTCTGTTTTCATTGCCTCTCAAGTCAAACTGGAACTAAATGATCCAAAACCTATATCCTTATTTCTTCCTTATCTCCTCATTGTACTCTGACTTTTACTGTCTTTGGGTAAAAGTCACTACATTCTGTTTATTGCACAAAAAGAAAAAGAACATTGGAGTTCAATTTGTTTTTCATAATCAGTCTTAAGAGAGGAAACAACAACAAATGTAAAAAGGGAAATAATTTGTAACTTATAATTGACTATATTGCTCTTTGGATTCTTCATGTTGCCACGTACTGCCTGTATCAAAGCATTTTTCATTTGATTTCTTCCCATCTTAGAAATATAACACAAATATGTCCTCCAGCATACTGAGAGTGTTTCCTTCATTACCTCTCATTTAGATAACTGAACTTCTCCTCTTGCATTTGTGACCCAGTCGTCTATGAACAATCTTAAGTTTGTTAAAAGTTCGGGAGCCAGACAGCATGTCTGCTCATATTACTCCAGTTTGCTTCTCCAAGTCTCTTTACATGGATTCCCAATATGTTTTAGAACTATTCTTAGGCTACTTTTTATTACCTACCAAGCACCACATGGCATTGCCCCAGCATACAGTATTGCCCTTAGCTTCCTTTACTGTACTTTGAGGTATCATCAACTCAAGAACTAACCCACTTAATTGCTAATAGTGTTTCTAAATATCTATAAATGTAAATAGAGTCATATTTGTTACTTGTGAACAGACTTTGAGATATATCCAGAAATCATATTAGAAAGGTATGTTATAATTAGATAAGTCTGAAATATTGAGTTGATATATTAACCACTTTCTAAATGAGTTGTTCTCAGTGGTGAAATAAGTTCTCAGATCTTTTACTGCAATAAAAGTAGTAATACCACAGTGTAGAAATTCTGTGTACAAGTAAAAGTTATGCATTCAAAATATAGGGGAGAACGGGGTTGGTTGTCACATTCATCAGATCTCACTCCCTACAGGGCGTTGTTAAAAATGTCTAAAAATATGACAAAAAATGCCCTTAGATAAATGATTTTTCCTGTTTATGTTCTCTTGGTGCAGAAGATAGGTTGGTAGGTTGTTTTTTTTAAAAATAAAACTAAACATTTTAATAAATTTTTATTTAAATTTTTCTTCATTAAAATAACACAGGGACAACCAACCCCATAGTGTGTGACTACCAACCCCACGATTGGGAATGACCGTCACAAGTGCACAAGGCATATTTGACCATATCTTTTGAACAGAATAAGCTGAAGGAGAGTAAGACCTCTCTATTCCTACCTGACACTTTAGGCTTCCATTTTAAATTAAAAGGAAATCTATTCAGTATACGGTTTATGTGGAATTCAAAGGAAAGTAAAAAGTGACTACTAACCCCGTTCTCCCCTACTTAAAATGCTAAAAAAATAAAAGTACTCATTATGTAGAATGCCCCCTTTTAAGAATATTATACTATTGGGTTATAATTATCAATGCTATAATGTGTACATCAATTTTCAGCATCATCTGACCTTACAGCAGGCCTCAGGTGATTGACAGCTGTGAGCAGGGAGGAAACAATAGGGCTCCAGATAAAGTGTGTATATCCTATGAGCTCACAGGGTCAGATCGAGGGGCCACCTGTGCGGGCTCGGCGTGCCATTTTAGTACTTAGCCCTAACACACACACACACACACACACACACACACACACACACACACACACACACACACATGTACACACACATATACACCCACATGCAGCGGCGCTGAATGACATGGTTCTCTTCCTCGCTGGAATGGCAGCAGACAGCGGTAAATTAAAAAGCTCTTTTCCTAATAATTAGCCCCTCGGCGGGGGCAACCTTTGTGCCTCCCACAGCAGGAGAAGCACACAGGTAATTAATGCCCCCCCAGACCCCACCCTCTCCTCCTCATCATCACAAGCACACATAACCTGCCCTGTGGGGCGAGGGCTACACGGGCCAATGAGTTCCCCCTTCTGAAAATGATACCCTGTCCTCCGTGCCCCCTTCAGGGCATCCCACCTGGGCATCCATGGGCAATGGCAAGGAAACTCTGTGTGTGTGTGTGTGTGTGTGTGTGTGTGTGTGTGTGTGTGTGTGTGTGTGTGTGTGTGTGTGTGTGTGTGTGTGTGTGTGTGTGTGTTCCTGGGAAAACACAAATATTACGTGCATGAAGGGGTTATAGTAGAAATGATTGTGGTTTTGAAAGGAGAACAGGGTGTCAGCTATTACTGAGTGTGTTTTTCTGAAAGTGTGTGTTCATGTATGCACCAACATCTCTGTCTGCTCATGCTTATGTCCATATGGGTTGTGTATGCATACAGAATTTGTCTTTGTATACTGAAGCAAATCTATTGAAGCATGAATCCATATGGGCTGTGTGTGAGTCTGCATGATGTGTGTGTGCGTGTGTGCGTGAATGAGTGTGTGGAGTGTGTAATGGTGGGTTTTAGGCTGTCAGAATAGCTGTGTAATGGTGCGTGGTCCCTTTTGATAAGTCTTACCGTTGTGACCGCGGCCCCGTCCTCTTATCTCCAGAGGACAATGTTGCACTCAGAGCAGCTGCCGCCTCAAGCTCAACACACACCACCTCACACACACAGACATACACACACACACACACTCCTGCTGCTTCACGGGATTCCCACGTGCAGTCAATCACAGAACGCACACCATATTCACAGTCTAAACAACTTAGTTCTTATCTCTTCAACTCTTTCTGACTTCAAATTACTGCGTCATTATCTGGCACTCACCTCTTTAAACAGTAATAATTGATAAAATGAGATTGATTAAGCATGCTATTAGTGCGGGATAATTGGCTTGATAATGAGCAGATTGCCTGCTAATCGCTGAACAGATAATAAGTCTCAAATTTGCCTCAGGCGAAAACAGTGAAATAGCAGATATGCACTCTTGTGAAAACCATCAAATCAGAGGAAAATGTGGCCAGATATTCGTTATAAATTACGCCTCTGCTTTCCAACCTTCCAACCACCCAGCTCAACAACATGGACATTTACTGGCGTTGCACCTGTCACAGCTCAAGCAAAGTGAGTCACAAATATAAGCACTACAACAAATATACAACCTACATGTTAAATGTTTACGACAGCAATAACTGAAAGGTATTTGTGTGATGCATTTCTATATAGACCATACACATCAGGAAACACTAAGCGCTTGACTACGAGTTTTACTTTACTGTTTGTACTCTGGCAAAGTTGGAGATGTATTTTGCTTGGAGCAGCCATTACTTCAAGCCTGTTACACTGGATATAAAAAAAACTAGACGTTTTTATTGTAACATTAATACAAGCCTCTCCTACACCTGCTAGGCTTTTTCACAGCAATAGCAATCACAATAGTATCATTGTTCTATTCAAGAGTCCCAGAAAACCATGATAGTGTGACCGTGAGCCAAAATGTACAATATTAGGACCCTGAAACTGAAGCAGCTTCAGCTTTCATTCATTTCGATGACGCCTCTCAGTCCCAGCAGGGATCTCGATGAAGTGAAAAAACATAACTGTCTCAATGGAAGGGTCTTCATTGTTATTTCAGCACCTAGTTGCGTGGTGCAGTCACAGAAACCTAAATGGTAAGAAAAAGAAAAGAAAAGAAAAACAGAGCTGTTAAGAGCAAATAAGTTGAACGTGGCTCAACTTTGCCACGATGTAATCATCATTGTATTGCTGAATGCACATTTTATTCCAGGTGTATTCTATTGTTTACCTTCCAAATGTGTAAATGGAGGAAAAAAGTGATTGCTGTCTGAATCGTCACACTATATTATAAACTCCTCTATGAACATTTGCCTTGTGCTCAGCTTCAAACTCACAGATGTATTATTCAAACTCCATCTTCTCACAGGTGCCTGTAGCAACAAGTCCAATATCATTTTTTAATGGACTACTACTTTTGGTCTGAATATATAAATTTGAGGCGAGAATATCATGCATGATGTTTCACTCTGTATCTATAGTCATGGCAACCTCTAAACTACTGATGGTACTACTGCTGATTGGTTGCCTTCCAGCTTCTGGGCACAATCTGTTCTCAGTGGATGTTTGTTTCTTCCAGATTAATATCTTATATTGGAAACTGAGCTTGTGAGGTTCAGGGTGGTTATGCAAAACTAAATTTCGCACTAATGTTCTCCCTAAACTAATGATCACTTTGTTCCCGGAAAGTTAGCTGAAGGTTTTGGTGGCACCAAAATAACAGCTACGAGCACTTTGCCTTCGCTCAAGTTTTAGTGAATTACAGCATTTCCTTTATCTCCCTCTGTCTTTTTCCTTCCATCCATTGGAGGTGTCTTTCAGCATCCCTGTCAATACATTGACCATCAATGGCTCTCTGTCCTCCTGTCTGGGCCTGTTTGCCTTAGGGCTTCCCCCTCGCTATGAGCAGCCTCCCTTTGTGTAGAAGAATCACTGAGAAAGAAAGCAAAGATGTCAGAGGGGGGAAGAACAGAGGGAGAATTTTGGTAAACAGAAGCCTGTCACAGCTCAGCGGGAGGTGCTATAGCCATTGCCTCCTCTGCTGCCACCGGGGAGATTTTTAATCGTCGGGGCGTCTTAAAGAGCCAATTAGACAAAGGAGGGTTTTGTGTCGTCTCTGCAGAGCGAGCTGGACATTGACAATCAACTGTGTGGGAACTTAGAGATGTTTAGGGTGGCTGAGAGGGGGTCTGTTATGGTCAAGAGCTGTCTGATTAATGCCTTCTTATACACTGTACCAACAGATGGGCCGGGTAGTCTCGACAGGCCTGCTGAGAGAGGTTTGGGATGGTGTCACCTATAGAAACGACTGAATATTTAAGGCTTGAGGGCTTGACATGCTCTGTTTTGATATGTGGTGGGCAGCAGGAGAAGGTATGTGAACTTACACAGCCGTCATGCTGGCTTCTTAACTGCGGCATTTCCCAGATGCTAAGAAAATAGGACACTTAGAGGCGTTTGCTCCAGGTTTATCTCCATTTAAAACATGATATTATGAGGTTGGAGTTGCTCAGAGCTCATCAGCACATACGATAAGAAGAAGAGGATGTCAGATGTCCTAGTCTGGATTCCAGGCATGTTTCCAGACGCCAGGCCATTGTGGCCAATGCAAGTCTCCATTGTCATTAACCTACATCGCTCTAAATTACCCCCTATTCCCAACGAGGGGAGCGCGTGGGGGTGCAGGAGAAAGAAAGAAAGAATGAAAGAAGAAAACGAAGAAGAAAAAGAGGTAGATGAAGTAACACTGGCAGGAAATTCAGAAGGTGCAAGCAGGAGAACGGAGCTGAGGATAGATGAGGACAGTGATGGAAGGTGACAAGGAAAGGGGGAAAAAAAGAATGAATGAGAGAGGTAAGGACTAAACCATTAGGAAATGAAAACCCAGCATAAAACTGTCATATTTTGTCACCGGATCCTGCATTAAATGTGAAAAGCATGATTTATTAGTGTTGTGTTTTCAGTATGAAAATGTAATTCATTGGACTGTAAATGCTTGGGGCTGCTTGTAGGGCTTACCCATTGGTCTGAAGGCCCATTATTCCAAAACCTCAATAGTTTGAAAAATGTCCCATGGGTCAAAAAGCCTGTGAGTCCAAAGGTCTGTTATCCTAAAAACAAACTTCCATTGGTCCAAAGGCCCCTTGCTCTGAAAAAACACACTCAGGAGTTCAGTAACTGTTGGCCTTACTAGTTTGAAGACTCTGTTAACATATCGCTCAATTTAACAGGTCTGGTCTCCCCGTTACACAGATACTCCTCCTAAATCATAATATATAACTTTGTAGGACTCCTAATGAAAGTCTTTTCATTTTAGCAGTTTTAACTTTAACAGCTCCTCTGTTAAATAAAGGTAAAGTTAAATAAACTAAAGTAAGATGTGTAAAATTACTGTTTAATACTCCCGAAGTCCAGTCTGCACATCAACGCAATTTTTAAAAACGTGATTTCATTAAATCCAAGTTCTGTTTTGTGAAACATGACACCAAATTCACCAGAAGAAGTGAGAAAACTGAAAAGTCTGTTTCATAAGTTCATTACATTTAAATAAGTGAAGACAAGACAGCAACACACAGAAGTCTTGGTAGGACTTGGTAGTCTGGCCTACAGACACCTGCCCACTAACAGCCGATTGGAAAAATAGAGGTAAATAGTGTCATGCTGCATTCAAATTGTAACAGCAAACATTTTTATCAATTAGGAACAGTTCTGGAGAGGTAATGTATGAATAGATGTGGTTGTACTAAATCTATACAATGCATTTCTTTTTCATTAGTCTCTGCAGATTTGGCTTTGACCATGTAAAACTCATTTTTACATCCTGGAGCAACACAATAGTGACCTCCCTTTTGTCTTCTATCCTGTGGCTCATCAGTCTTTATCTTGCACTGTCTCTGCTGTTGTATCTTTTGAACTCAGCCAAGACAACCAACCCTGAAACCTCACAGGTTATAGATGTGAGATGGTGGTGCCCTTGCCACAAACGATATAATAAGACTTCTTGTTCTTTTATATGTTTACATTTGTCATTTTTATTACATAATCTTTGATTAGAGTGGAAATCCATTCAGTAAATCATGTTAACCTGATTGACTGTTTCATATCCACTTTAAGGACAAAAAGAGACTCATGGGGGATTGTGTATTTTCAGAGCAATGGGTGTTCTGAGCAGTGGGCTTTTGTTTTTGGGATAACGGTCTGTCAGACTAATGGGCTTTTGGTCCAATGGGAAGTTTTTTTAACTATTGGGGTTTCGGAAAAATGTGCCTGTGTGTGTCATTTTCACAACATTTGGGAGTTCTGGCTTTTAATTAAAATGCTGAAGAGGGAGACAGAGAGAATGTGTTCTGTGTGTGTGTGTGTGTGTGTGTGTGTGTGTGTGTACTGTATATGTGAATATTGGCATGTTTTTTATCAAGTTAATGTGGTGTTCCACTGGATCCTTTTCTGTGCACAGTTTTACCACTGTGGTCACACAATACACACACACACACACACACACACTCACTCACACAATGCGAAGAAGGAATGTGAGACATACAGATAGAGTTGACTAGACTGTGAAGAAAAACACACTCACACACTCCGTTGCCTCAATTACCAAGCAGAAAAGAACGAAAATGATTATTGAATTCCAAGCCAATTGCAACTGAGGCAAACAGTAATAAGTAATGGGCATGTTGTGCAAATTGATTACGGGGAAGAAATGGCCATGAAATTGAAAAACAACAGTAATCAGAGAACATAAAAGCTGAAACAAAAGAGAGCCTGTTCAAAAGGCAAAGAAAGGAGAGGAAAGGTAGAGATAGTCAAGGGGCGGAGTGATGTGATTGACAACTATTGACAGAATGATTGGCAGGTAATAAATGGCCCCATACACCTGAAGCCTCTGGGCAAGTGGGCAGGGCCAAGAGCATATCAGGTGACACTGCAAGGTGGGAGGGGAAGATTTCAACCGTGATATAGGTCCCCATAGATAGTGACCACACATGAGGGGTCACAGATGCTCACACACTCCAGAGTACTCATGCATGCACAGATATCAACATACCCCACCCATGAATACAATCTGTTCATGGTGTGTTTCAATATAGCCAGATACAGATGTGACACAGAGCTGATGTTTTAAAATACTAGTACTTAATGCTAGGTACGTGCCTCTAGGTCAGGCCACCACTTTGACCCAGATTGAAATTACACAACAACTATCAATTCGATTGCCATGAAATTTTGTGCTTTTTGACATTCATATGATGTATCTTAATCACTTGAAGTGACACTCTACAGGGATGTTTCAACAACAGCCAAGGTATGGAAATGTGACATGACATCATAGCAATTTTCATTGATGATGGGATTTGATTAGTATGATCTTACCTAAAACTTTATTGAGAAGCCAATTCCCTTTTACTGGCCAGGTATATCTGCCTGTCTTGATACATAAATACCAGTCTCAATTAGAAGCCGAGTCTAGATTAATTGTTTTTGTGGTTACCATGGATGCAGATTTGTTTTTCTTTTCATCATCATTTGTAATCATGAGTCAGTAATGAGCAAAACTCAGAAACGCAGCAGTGAAACATAGCTCTATTATCTCTCTCTCTCTCTCTCTCTCTCTCTCTCTCTCTCTCTCTCTCTCTCTCTCTCTCTCTCTCTCTCTCTCTCTCTCTCTCTCTCTCTCTCTCTCTCTCTCTCTCTCTCTCTAAAACCAATTCAATTCAAAGGGATTTTTGGAATGAAAGTTTCAACAACAATATTGCCAAAGCATCAAAATACAATTTGTCCAAATGTTTGGACAGTATACAATAACAGGAACATGAATTCTCTCTATCTCGCTCCAGCTGATATAGCTTCATGCACAAATTAGTGGCTCCAATTACCTAACCCTCTCTCTCTCTCTCTCAACACAATATAAATCGATCTACCAGAGACCTGCACAACATAGGGTACACACAGCAATCGTCCATGATTTAACACTACTCCTCATCATCACAACAGTTCTCGTTATTACATCATGTACAAAAGTACAGAAAGCGTGCCTACGTGACAACTATAGGATTTATTCAGCATTACTAGCGAGACTTGGAAAATGGAGTGAAACTTCATCATAGCCAGTCCTCCCAACTCTGTGTGTGTAAGATTGGTGAGTCAGAGTTTGATATGTTCCTGACTCTTTGCTGTTGGTTGGCAAGGCAGCAGCTCAGGAGCAACAACTTGCAACACCACCCCCACTGCATTTCAAATGTTGTAGATATATCTTTACATTCTGTGAAAAATCCATCTATGTCTCCTTAACTGAGGGAAGATTTGTTAAGCAAATGATTGATTTAAAAAAAAAACCTATTCCTATGTATCTCAGCTGCCATATTTGCCTAATTCATGCTCATGATCCTCTAACATTTCATTTAAAACCAACATGAAGTTCATATTTGTGCTTTTGAGTGAAATTCCTTTACAACTATAAATTGTGGCTTGCCGCCACCTCTCAGGATGAATTGTAAAAACATTAGTTAGTTAGTTAATTCCCTTACATTTATCATCTATTTTATATGATAGGTATTTACTCATTCAACCCACAGTTTCTTTTAATGTGCGTGCATGTGAGTGAATGAATGGATGGATGAGTAGAGTAGAGGGTACAGTTTTCCTTTTTAAGAGAGATAACAAACATTTGGTTGTATGTTAACATGCAATAACAATACAGACATTCTATTCTGTATTTCCTCTAGTGTCATTATTAGGTCAAAAATAGTTATTTGTCCAGTTAGTTGGTTTATGACCAAATACATGCAAAACTAGTGGCATGGCCATCAGCCTTATCTATGCTTTGTGTTATTAAATTGTGAGAATTGATGGCATGGCTGCAGATTTGTTCTCTTTTTTTTAACCCACAATGGAAGAACCCCAAGTAGATCTGTTGAATTTTAAAGGCTTGTAACACAAGGGAAATATGTTGAAATGTGTGCAGGAGATTTAGATATGTAAGATGTGATATTTTTTTGTTACTGTTGCTCAAGCATGTCTTTTGCATACTGCTGTAGGTTTTTCCCTGAAAAGGAACACGAGTTACAACATAGTAGATATAAACAGTTATCAGAATCTGATACAAGGAGCATGTGTGGAAATGAACATGAACAGCCTCAGTGCACATTTCAATACACAAGGGAAGGATATACGGACAGGATGCATGTAGACATAACATGAATTTACACATGCAAGACAGTTTGAAACCTTATATCCAAACAAACTTATATTTTTTGAAAAGCAACACCTTCTATCCCCACCTGTTTGGAAGTCTGTGCATGCTGTTGGACTTATATCAACATACTGCTAAATGTACGAGGAAGCACATGTCTGTCAGCTCTTCAAGAGCCAAGGATGCTTCAAAGCTAGCAAACGCCCCTCTGGAGGATAACTCTATATCCTTACATCTCTCTCACTCCAAACAACATCCTTCAAAACAACTCTTCATCCTCGTCCTTTCCTATCCTTTCCTTTCCTTTCCTTTCCTTTCCTTTCCTTTCCTTTCCTTTCCTGTCCCTTCCTTTCCTTTCCTTTCCTTTCCTTTCCTTTACTCTCCTTTACTCTCCTTTCCTCTCCTTTCCAGTCCTCTTTCTCTCCATCTTTCCTCGTACTTCACACAGGGATGCAAATGAAAAACAGTTCTAGCCTGTTCGCCAGTTCTAACGTTACACTGAGGTTCTTTCAACCCCCCCTGCTGGCATTTTGTTCCAAGCTTGCAAGGAAACTCAGCAGGACAATCTCTCCCACTAATGCTTAGTAGTTAGCTCATGCTGTGGGTTTGGGGAAAACTAACATGGTTTTTTTTTTGCTGAGTGTAGTGGGCGGAATGTGTGTTTGTAAAGTTCAAACTGTGGTAGAAATGCAAAGATTAATAAGAACATACTACGGAGAACTGATGCACACACAATTCAGAAGTGATGTTTGATTGCCCTCCTAAGCTTACGGCGCCATAACAAACAACAGGAAGCCATTCCTCTCAGCTGTATATATGAAAACAGGCGCCTGAGTCTAGCTATTGCTCATATATTACACAGCATAAGTATGAGGGTAATATCAGCACCCCAGTGAACAAAAACAAGTACTTTATGACAAGGTTGACAGGAATTTTCGAAACAGAGGAACACACAATAACCCAAAGTGTCCCAAATCAGTCACATGAATGAATTTGTAAGATACTCTGTACACTGGTGGAGGTATATTGTGGGTGGTGTATTACAAGCTGTTATTTGAACTGTTTTTTTAAAAAATGGGGTCATTGGAGTTGACAGTTACGGTCTACAAAAAGTCCATAAGGAAATGAAGAGCTGGGAGGAGGGATTTTTCCTTGATTGGTGACTGTTAGGCAAACATACCTGCTGTAACAGGACTCATAAATCACAGCTACGGGGAAACGTCTTGGCAGCGTACAGTGTGTAAACTGCACAATGGGACTCACCTGGAGCTTAAGTATAGGGTGATGAGAGGACAAGCGTGATGGCAGAGACAAGGAAGGAAAGATAAAGAGAGGGAAAATAAATAAATGCGCGGGCAAAGATAAAAGATGAGGACAAGGGAGGATGAGAGAAACATGAAAAAGTTTAAAAGGATACCAGCCTTAGAGGGCACAGCGGTGGAAGAGACAAGTACAAAAAAACAACAGACAGCTAGTTTGATTGAGGAATGTGGCAGAAGCAGGGTGAGAGAGAATTAAAGGAGTGAGAGGACAGCAAAGGGAGGAAGGGGAAGGAGTGATTGATGAAAACCCTGAGTTACAGGCCCTTGGAGGAGGACAGGACACCTCAGTTCATCACAATCACACGCACACACACGTCTTTGTCAATGCCGAACTCCTGAGAACACCCTTGACACGCTTTGATCCGACACACACCTCAAAATCACTCATCAGTCGGCCTAGGACATCCATGTCAATACATCTCTATTCACTGACTGTCCTTGGACTAACCCGTCCACAGCCCCCATGTCTGAAAGGTATTTGGGAAACTTTTTGGTCATGGAGCTCTGAGTCTGTAGTTTTGATTAAACAGTTCCATTCTTAAAGTGTTTATTGTTGTTCTGAACATTCAACCTCAAAACCAGGGTAAAAAAACAACTGTCATAGAAAGGGGAAATATGTAGTTAATTGTTTAAATATGGAGAACATGGCAAGCACTCTTTCTCCTAGAGGACATTCATAGTCTTGTATTAGTTTGTACATATCAAAATAGTGTTAAGAGAAAAAAGAGCTTGAGAGAGAAGGTCAAACCCTAATTTTGGCACAGACGCTGTACGTTCATGGTCTCCAGAGGAGGAATCTTAATGAACTTGGTGATCCCCTGACTTTTTCACCCTGAAGTTGGCGTCTGTGATTTGAAGTGAAATATCTCAACAAATATTGGATGACGTTGCTATGACGTTTGGTGGAGACACTAATGTCAACCCCAGGATGAAATGTTAACACTTTTTGGTGATCCCCTTTCCATCTGCTGACATCATCAGGTCAGAATGTGCCCAGTGTTTTACAATTTATGGTAGAAAACCTGCTGAAGTAATGACAACACAATTTGCCTCTTATGGTTGGTAACTATGGTTATGGTGAATAGTATCTCTCTCTCCCACATCCATACTAAATGTCCTCTGACAATGATTAGATTATGGTCAACTATGCTCTTGAGAAAAGATGGTCAACTCATAACAGTTGGTAATTTGTGTACAAAGTTGTGATCAGCTGGTGCACCAGGCTGCAAATAACATTTATTTTTACATCTAATGTAAAAAACATGATTTATTTTGTTTTAAACTGTAAGAGAAAATGATTAATAATTGATAATCAGTGACTGTGTATTACAGTGTTTGGACTTAATATGGAAAACCCTGTAAACACCACTAACAGCATTCCTTGTATATACAGTATTTGTACTGTGTGAATTTTATTTTTATGAATTCTGTTGTTTACTTCTTAAATGTGACTTCTCAGCATCTGGCATCAGTGTTTCTGCCAGCTGATGTCATCATTCAGGTCATGGGAACTGATGCACAACCTACTGTAGGAACATATAGTGAGAAATTCACTGACTTGTAAATCTCTATGAACAAAGATTAAACAGCATTTCAGATTAGACTAATCCGATGCTGAAATGAAAGCTGAGAAAATGGCGATTTTAAAGTTCGACAGCAACAAGCTGATTGGCTCACACAGGTTGTCACAAAACCTGATTGGTTGCACTGAAATGTATGAACAGCCTAAGTCAGATGTTTGAGTTGAAAGTGTAAAAGGAGAAGAGACAGAGAAAAAAACTGAAGAGAAAAGGCATGAAGATGGTCTTTCTGATTGTCTGATCTGTACAGTATACAAAACCCTGTATCTTACAAAATCTCTCAAACAAACTAACAAAAAAATCAAGAAGCCACACTCAAAAGCAGCATTCATACAGCAGGAACAGGCAGCACATGGTAGGAGAGGATGGAACAATACAGTGGAGACAGCAAATGCTATAAGAACAGGAATATTCAATACAATTTCAGGTCAGGATATGATGCATGTAATTCCAGTTCTCCACAGAAGCAGACAGGTGGGGACAGCATTTGCTTTAGTGGAAGAATTATTTCCCTCTGAAAAGCACACTAGATGAACATAGTTGAATCATTTTGGAAAGGAATTGCAGAAATAAAGTGATGGAGACTGTGTGGTTGGTGCTCTCATAAAACTGATCTCCTTCCCCCATGTCTCAGATGTATGTTTTAGCGATCTTCTCTGAGTAGTGATCATGAACTACTTTATTGAGCCAATTCAGAATTCTTCTCTGAACGCTCTTGTGTTTTATGGTTATCCGGGTTTCCTCTATTATGTCATCGGCAAGACATGCGTTGTCTTTGAAGTCTTCCTGTTTTTCAGTCTGGATTGCCTTTTGCCCTGTTTGGTGTAGACAGATACTCACCAGTCTGCTCCGGTTCAGTTCTCTTCTGAGTGCTGGATTCTTCTACTGCCTTACCTATAAGAAGGAACTGTGATACCCTTAAACTCTTCCAGTTTTTTATTCTGGTTTTCCTTTTGCCATGCTTGTTATTCTACTACTAGTGGCATCTGTGTGCACATCTTCTTTTGTGCAGCATTGTTCATTTGTGCCTTTTTTTGGATCTCTATCATTTTGGCAGTTCTTTGTCTGCTCCTCCATCTTTTTTCTCCCTCGCAGCTTCTCCTAAATCAAATTTAGGGAGGTGAATCTTGCTGCGCCCAGCAGGTCTAGGCTTCCTCTCACTGGGCATGATGGCAGAGACTTTATCTGGGCCTCTAGTCTCTGCAGCAAAATATCTACTCCAATGAAAACTGTTTGAGAGCGGAAGATGTCACCCTGGAGCAGATCATTGTTAATGGTGGTCTTGCATGGAAGGGTCTCATGTAAAGGCTTCCATGCAGAGCGTCTTTTCGCTTCCTTTTAGTATGTCAAAACAAAGTAGCAAGGGGTCTCTTGTTATGGGTCTACTAAACACCAAACTGCATATAAATAAAGTTAATCATGGTGTTATAATTAGACATCAAATGATTCCGGTCCATTTATTGATTAGCTTCCACTTGGCTTCCGATGTTTAGGAGAAATGGAAGGAAAGTATAGGTCTCCACACTATTTCTGTTTATCCAGCAAAGTAATGAAGAACCAAATGGACCTGTGACCTCGAGTGTTGAGATCTGTACTGCAGCAGAAACATACTGCAGTTATATTTAGGCTATGCTTGTCATTGTGTTATGGACTGTATGAGATGATTCAATGTTGATATCACTATTGTATGCTTGGTTTTGCATAACTCATGGTGACAATACAGTATAGGATGTGGATGTATGAAATTCACCATACAACTTACAGTATGTCTCTACAACTTACCATATAACCACATACTACCACATAAGTCTGATGCACTTCTGATTCATTGCAATTTGATGACATGTACCCAGAAGTCCAATTTATACTTTTTCTTCTGTTTTTTTCTCACCTCTTAACTGGCTTTGCCTTCTCATAGAGACTAATGGCCACTCTGCCGCCCAAGTACCTCCTATCCTCATCCCCATGCCCCCAACAGTCAGAGTTTTAGTTCCTCTGAGTGTAGGAGAAGAGCTTTCTGGACTCTGAAGGGAGACATGTATTTCCAGGTGTGAAGAGCTGTGTTCAGCTCATGGTTCTACTTCTTTCAGGTCTTCAAGTTTGTAACATTTGAACTCTATCACCTTGACACTGAAAATGATATTTTTTTAATGCGAACATAGCAAATGTCTTTGCCCACCACATACCTTTCAAACTCTGTATCTACAATAATGTGTCAAAGGTATGCTACAAAGCACAGCACCAACACCTTATACCCAGAGCAAATGTGTCAGTATGCTGCCCCTGAAATGCTTGTCGGATGGTCAAATGACATCTGAAACCCCCTCCTCCCACAGGTTTTCACTCTCTTTTTAAATTCTAAGCTAACAGGATGGTTCAAGGGATGGCAATATTGGTCTTTCTGTCAGTTGTTGGCCAGTCCACCACTTGGTCCACAGTGAAATACCTCAAAAAACATTGGATCGATTCCATCAAATTTGGTGCACACATTCATAGTCCCCATATGACTGCTAACGATTTTGGTGATTCCTGAATTACCTCAACATGTGAAATATATCTCAATATTTACTCTTGGCTTGGTATCAGTAGTGAGTAAGGACTTTAAAAGTAACCCTAGACACTATTCTAACATAATTTTTCTTACAGTATAATATAGATATGGTCTCTTAGAATATTTTAACTGAACTGTTGAGTCTAGAACATTCTGGCTTGCACCATGTTAGTATTTTTTGTTGTGGGTGTTGATTTCCAAATGGCACTCGAAGGCATCATTAACGTGTTTGGTTGATTGACACAATTTAAGGACTAGTATAATAGGCCCATCTCTTTGCACGATGTTACAAATTCAGAATAACCCAAGGCAAAACTGGCAAAGGGTAGAAAGATGGATACATCACAGATGATACATTTATAACCCTGCTTGCCAGACACACGTGTTTGAAGCTGGCTGACCAGTCTAATGCAAGATCAAACAGCATGAGACACCTTTATCTTTTAAATTTGGTGTAGCTTGCCTGCAGGTGGACTGGTATACAGAGAAAATATCTATCACTGTTTGGTGATAACCCTGATGGTGGCAGACAGCAAAGATATAACATAAAAATACCCTTAAATATATGGTGGTCAGCTGGCCAAGTAGAGCACTTTGCTCTCTAAAAATCCTATATTGACATCCTCATGATTTTAACATTAAGAAAGACATGTATAATGTATGAGTGAGATAGTGACTTGTGAATTGATTTGCCTACTAGACAGGGACAATGCTTCAGTGTACAGACACAAACACATACAGACACACATACAGTGTTTGCTGATGTTCCACATCAAACAGCGTCTGTAGACAGGTAATGCGTGTGCAAAAAACACTAAAAAGGAGCGAAAGAGAGCATGAGGGAGAGGAAGCATCGGAGCTAAACAATATTTGGGCTTTGATGTCGTTTGATGTCTGATGCATAT
This sequence comes from Scomber japonicus, assembly GCF_027409825.1. Lineage (NCBI taxonomy): Eukaryota > Metazoa > Chordata > Actinopteri > Scombriformes > Scombridae > Scomber > Scomber japonicus. The sequence goes on from NC_070583.1 coordinate 9,094,907, forward strand.
TGCCCCATTCTCTTTATTAGGGGAGAGAGGGATGAAGGCAGAGACACTGAGGGAGATGAAGAGACAGACAACATGAAAGCATCATTAGACAGCCGTGGATTTAACCTCTCACAAAAGGCATATCCTCGAACACAAATCAATGCCAGCAGATGTGAATGCCACACGTATTGTACCTTTGGTAATGAAAAAGATGACTCACAACACTGTCTCGTCCCGTCACCGTGAAACATCAACAATCTGCATGGGGAAATTAGATAACCTCATATGTTCAATGTTTAAACTGGGTTTAAAATCTAATTCACTGCAATCGCCACGGAGCAAATCGCATTGTGAGTGTTTCTTAACGGCAGATTCTCTTCATCAAACGAGCACAGCGCTCAGCATTGCGAGGCTGCTGGAACAAATTCATTATTTCCCCATATTTTTCTAACCTTCACCCAGAAATCAGTTGCAAAACATTTGTTAAAGGCTGCAAGACACCCCCAAACACACACATCCCCTTTATGCACACACACACACCGATTCACACACTCAGACACATATGCACACAGTGACCCTTTGATCCCAGCGTCAATCCATCTGTTAACAGACCCTGTTGACCTCCACCTGACTGTTGATGCATACACAAGCCCAGAGATTCTCAAGCCACCGACTGTGCCCTCTTTCTCCCTCACGTGCACACACACGCATGCACGAACACACAGACACACACACACATATGATCACATACTATAGATTGGTACAGTGTAGGATTAGAGAGGTGTTAGTGATGTAGAACATTCCTGGCCTCTAGTCTAAAATAAGGGCTGGACTGTAATCCTCTATAGGGGTTCTACTCAGGCCTTCTAAGCTTTAAGCTCACTGAGGTTTTGGCTAAACTGCACTGTACTCTATGGGAATCCGGTGGTAGGAAGTGTATTATGGTAATCCAAGTGCTATACTTACTATGAAACAAGGGCTAACACCACGATTAGGCTCGAGGAGAGTATAGGCACACAATTATTGTACACACACACACACACACATACAGAGAAATGAGAGAACTTGACAATTCATGCACACATTCATCTTATCTTATGCCATAGTGCTACACTCTTTTCTCTTTCTCAAACACACACACACACACACACACACACACACACACCACTTGACAGCCCCCCTGAGGCCTGAAAACTTTTTCCCTCCCTCTTATCAGCAACTGATTATCAGTGCCTACTGTATTGTTGCGAATGGGCATCCCATTCCAGGCCTAATAGGCTGCCTAAGTGATTTCGTCTGTGTCCTTTTGTGTCCTTGCCTTTCAATCAACCCCCACTGATTGCAATCTAGCCAACCAGGTGAGTGGATTCATCAGGATAGTGACAATTGGCTGCTGAGATGGGGCAGATCCTTTATCTCAGTGGGACTTCCTGGATTAATTGAGATGGGTTAAGTGGAACAGGGGAGCGACACATTGTAGGGAGTTAAAGATTGCAGAGTTAGGGGATGGTGCTGATACTACAGTGTGTGGTTAATGTAGAAAGAGGAAATGAGATGTTAGATTTCAGCAGTTCTCAAAAATAGAGATCCTTGAAAGACATGGAAAAGTTGACTTTTGTATCATTTTGGTTAATTTTTAATGTATTGGTTCATTGTTTGATTGCATTCTGTCTGCTTACTAGGACATATATCAACAGTAGATTACTCCTCATGGCTCAATCACCAAGAAAACTCATGAACTGGAAATCGAGGAGCACCACACATATTGCACACTGGAAAAACTCACTCATAGATTACATCTCTATGGAAAACACTGCAGTAGAACTCAACTCCATCATTAATTTCTTATAAACCTGATTCCATCCAACTGGTTGTTTATCTTGCCTGTCTATCAATCATAATCTGAACAAACTCACATCTGTTTCAGTATCTACATCTAAACTTCCATTAAAATCTACATACATATGCATACATACCATACTGTGGGAGTGTTTCTGTGTCTTTATGTTCAGTTACAGCCTCTGACTGAACTCAGAACTCGCCATTTCCCTCTATTTTCTGTCCTTTCCTTTAAGTCTAGCCACATTTATGAAATCTATTCATAACAGCTCAAGTTGAAGCATTTTCAACTCACATTGACCACGTACCTGGGTGATTTACGTGTACTCATGTCTTTGCATTTACTTTATATGATATCTAAAATTCACTTTGAATTCTGTCACATTCTGAACAGTATGGAAATGACAAATGGATTTACTAAGGAGACTCAGTTAGTGGTATCACTTCAGAGCAGTGACATGACCATGGTCAAATTACTCAAATCTGTCTAAATCTGATATAGATTTTTGTCAAAAGACTAATACTACAAATCTCTGTGCGTATGTGTGTTTTTATCTAGAGAGACGGCCAAGACGGCAGCAGACTAGGGGAGCATGTTCAGAAATAGCGTGCGGAAAAGTCATTTCTAAAATCTCCTCTCCCCTATGTGGCCCGTTTTGCCCTTAGGCTCAGCATGGCCTGGCATTTACATACTGTTCAGCACAGGCTCTGGGACACAGTGCTAGGTACAGAAATACACAGACGCACACATATACACACACACACACATACACACACACTATAAAACACACAAACCCATGCAAACATGCCACTGTATATTTATCAAGGGAACTGAAAGCTTCCACATCTGTTACAGCACATACACATTCAAATATGCAATTGTGCCAGATTAGGTTTTGTCCTCTCTTCTGGCCCACTAAATTGTCATCTGGATTCAATGATTCATCCATGCCCTAAATGTTGGGCAGTGCTGTATCTAGGCAGGTGACCGCTTCACGGATGGATGTTTCTGCTTCTTCCCGGAGCCTGATTTCTGTGCAGCTGGTGTGTGCATACAGTTTAGAATAGTGGCGTGTCTGCCATGTTTCCCTTCACAATCTGCTCTTCCAGCAATTGTAAGGTGTGTATTTTTATAGTTTTCCTGTGCTGCACATTTATAGCATGTGTCATTGGTGTTATATCTGCTGCTGCTCTCTTGTCGAGAGCCTTTGTTAACGCAGCATCTTTTGTGTGTGTGACAAGGCAGTGTGTTTTCCCCCTCTCGCTGTGGAGAAGCTGTACCTTCGTTTGCATTACTTTTAATTCAGGTGTAGTTTTATGTTGGTCATTTCTGTGTTTTTTGTGCACATTGCAGGTGTTTTTGAAGCCCGGCTGTGCATGACAGTGGGTGGCCCTTTCTAAAAAACCCCAGCCCTATCTCCCTGAGCAACGGCTGTTCTGTCTTTACGTCAATACATCAGCTGTTTCTACTTCTCTACATTTATGCGTCAGCTGTTCTGTCTCTGCTGTTTTATCCCACTGCAAAAGGTCTGATTTTACTTCTGTTGTTGTTGTTTTTTTGGTTTTGTTTGTTTTGGTTTTTAAATCCCAACTGAGCTGCCCATGCAGGACATTAGGAATGCTACTGTTTTAACTGTCATAATATATATATCTCTTTTTCCCCTTTAGGTTTATTTGAATAGGTAGACTTTTTAGTAGCGTTCACCAATGGAGGGCATTTTTACATGTGTGTGTTCCAGGTCATTGTGTTATTTTGTATTAGAAAGCTAGTGAATTTCCTGTCATTTTACACACACATGCACACACACACACACACACATACACACACACACACACACACACACACACACACACACACACACACACATTTTTATATATATATATATATATATATATATAAAACACACACACACACACACACATTTTTATATATATATATATATATAAAACACACACACACACACACATTTTTATATATATATATATATATATATATATATATAAATGTGTGTGTGTGTGTGTGTGTGTGTGTGTGTGTGTGTAAAATGACATGAAATTCACCAGCTTTCTAATACAAAATAACACAATGACACACAATGATATATATAACATATATATAACATATATTATTAATAAAATAAATATTTGTAATTTGAAGAATTATGTCTCAGTGGAGCGTTTGGAGGACTGTTTGTTTTTTTGGGGCCCCAAAGTGATTCAATTCAAGAATTTCCTTGGGTTGAAATTGACACTGTTAACCCCCCTCACTCTATGCAACATTAACATACATACGTCTGGGGAAATACTGCAAGAATATATCTGCCGATATGCACAAACACGCACACACAACAGTCCACACACAAAAAGTCTAAACAGACAAACTAGAACCAGAGGGTAGAGAAACAGGATGACAGCCCAGAGTAAATGGAGGGGAAAAGAGATCACATTGTGGTTTTCACTGCTGCTCCCCCTCTGTCATTCTTGACTTATGACAAATGGTATGTCACAGGCCACAAGTTAGCACAGGCAAACTTCCCGTCCCAATCCCAAATGTCTCATAGGAGCTTCTCTGTTTTTTATCCTTCCTCTCATCTTTAGGTCTGGGCTCATCCATCTCTGGTTCTGTTTTTGTTTCTGTCTCCTCCTGCACCCTGCATATACTTCTTCCTACCAGAGTGTCTGACCCTCCCTAAACCCTGCAAAACCTTGCCCACATCGTCAACATGTCCCTGGCTCACATGCAACGTTAAATCAACTTTGCACCGACATTGATCCAATGTTTCCCCCAGAGTTCCCACAGCCTTTGTTAAATCCCAGGTTGGCTTTACGAGGCCCTTCTGCTTGGCCTCTCATTACATCCTCGACCCTGTTGTGATCCACCCCAGCAGCTTAAAGACCAGGCAGAGACCCTAAATGCTCTCTTCCTTATCCATAGCCAAATCAGCTGTGGATTAATACTATGTTTTGAGGTTACAACACTGAAACAAAGGATGCCTGTGTTTATGTATGTGTGTGTCCTGCATGCATATGAACTAACCCCTACTGCGCAGTGCATGCTTTCGAAAGTAAACGTCACCCTTGACTCATGATCAATGGTGTGTGACAGTCACGATCTCAGGTCTTCCTTATTTAGATGTACCGCATCGCCTCGGCTCCTCTGCTGGCCTCCATCTCCCCTCTCTGGCTCATCCCAAAGTAGAGGCACAGCTCTGACCTTACAGCAATAAAAACAATCGCTGACATCTGTTACGCCGACCCCACGGCTCTGTTACGGAGGTTTTATGTGGCAAGGTTCAGGTACAAAAGACTGTAGCTAGGACTGACAGGATGTGGACAAAGGATGGATATTATATCTCACCAAGGAGTATTAAAAAATGCCTGCTCTTTTATTGAGAAAATGATCACAGTGTATAATTTTCTATTCTTTATTTAGGCGGGGGCATTTATAAAATGCTTCTGATATAAAACAGTTGAACTAAAACAGGAACATCCTGCATTATAAAATACTACATATACTGTAATGAGTTACATAGTAAATGTATTTTTCTGAGTTGGTGCACTTAATGTTTGAAATTGATTGGGTGAGTTAACAAGACCATGTGATGTGTATTTAAAATAGACCAGTCCTGTGATCTTATTAGGTGTACTGAATTTAAATGAGAGATGTGGAATAAAAAACACTTTTATTTATTTTGCAGCAATAAGGCATCTTGAATGAACTAGCTCTAATTTATTCATGCTTATCAATCTTTTACTAACTACTTATACAAAAGCCATAAGCCATTAATAAGACCAATGTTGCCAGTTTTGGCAGAACTTTCTCCAACATGGTGTTTTTCTTTTTTCTTTTTAGCTCTTTGATTCATTGAGAGGAAGCCTAACGGACCATTAGACCTTTGACCTTCTCAAAAAGAGCCACAGAACACCTGGACCAAAATGACAGTACCTATTAACAGCCTATTAATATTCAAGCCAGGTATTTAGTCTCAAAAGGCTTTCTAGTCTGTACAGAATTACATTGTGTTATAAGGAAGATGAAGGCGATTGACCTGGCTAGTATAATGGAAAGGAACTGGAGAGAATTACATTGAAATTAAAGGGAAGTTACTTCAAGATGATGGGAGAGAAAGTGGAAAGAACATAGAGTCTATTAATATATAAACACACACATAGCTGATGAATATTTATGTCATATACTGAAAGAATGTGAAGTTTTCTGAACAGGGTGGAAGAGGCCTCCGTAGAGATTAAGAAAGTTGGCAGTCTTACAGATTTTCTTGCAGTAACTTTGGTTTATGATGATTAGATTATATCTATATACATATATTGATCAAAATGACACTACCATAAATCAAATAGGGACAAATTATTCAATAATTAAGAGGTAATCAAAAAGACACATTAATCAAACTCTCTTGTGATTTCAATGTGTGTCAAAAAATATTTTTTCAATTTTATTTCTCATCAACTAAAATAAATGTAAGACACTTGTGAAATTTCTGCTCCATGTACAGAATCTTCTGCCCCCTACCAGTACTAGTAAAACTTCTACTTCCTGTATAACCATTTCATTCAAGGAGGGAAAAAACAACCTTGCAACCCAATAAATGCTTTGTAGTTATTCTTTGGAGATTTAGTGACTGTTTTGGTAACAATTGTTAAATCTACAATTTATAAAAACCTTTACAATGAGTGAATTACTGTATTAGAAAGTGTTACCCACTTTGTTTTATATCTCAAACTGCCTCTGCCTAATAAAGTGCTGTCTATGATCCACAAAACGCTGCTAACCTGCTCCAAATCATGTCGTAAAAACCGTGGCTGCCAGACAAGGCAGCTTAGCATAACACCTAATTCATGGAGAGAACAATAGAACAAAATGTGCTCACACCGTGCCAGATTAACAGCAGGAGAGACAAAGGTAGCTGAGCAGCCGGACCAGTCAGAGCCAGCTCTAGCACACCTGGTCCTCGTGACCTCTCACCTCGGCTCCAGACGTCCTAGCCAAAGCCATAGAAACAGGATATGCAGAAATTACGACTGGCAGGAGGAAGACGATCAGAGGGAACTGGAACGACCCACTGCTGGGAAAGGAGGGAGCGGCAGAACGGGGTTTCATCTGGAGCAAAGAAGAGCATAAAGATGAAAAATAGCGCAAATTACACCGACCGTATCCACACACATACACATATGCACTATATTTTATTCTACAATGTTTGTCAAACTACGGAAAGCCCACGCATACCAGGAGAGGTGATGTATTGGAAACAAGCAGCGATGAATAAATGAGTTCACCAACACGTGTAAACACATATCAATGCATTTAAGATTGGTGGGAAATCCTCCTTGAGCTCTAAACTAACATGTGCTGCAGCTAAAGCAAACATGCATGCAACTCCCTTACACACACACACACTCACACACACACAATCACTGGTTGAGTCAATATAGAGATGGATGACAGGAGCTGGTGAGAAAAGAGAGAAGAATGGAAGGATGACAGGTGGAGGAACGGTCCGTCTGGCTACGTTGAACACACAGAAAATGCCCTAGGTAAACACTGGCACTGTGCCAAGGCACGACCGTGAGCACGTGCATGAGCTCAAACACACGCACACACAAGCCGATTTACACAAAGACACTTGTGCAAAAGGTAGATGCCAGGAATGCACGCATATAAGCACACACGCACACACACACACACACACACACACACACACACACACAAACCCCACTGTAAAGCTGTCATATGCTCCGCTCTGCCGCAGTGCTGAACCCAGCAGCCCTCTTTTCTTTGGGCCCATCTGTCATTCTCCCCCTTATCTCTTCTTTCTCACTTTCTCTTCCTCCCTCCTGTCCACCTTCCTTCTTCTTGTAATGCATCCAACCTTTCCTACGTCCCTCTTTCTTTTCCTATTTCTTTCCTTTTCTCTGCCGTCGTCTCTTTTCTTACACTTACAGAGGTAAGAATCCAAACCCAGATAAAAGAGACATGAAGGGAATAAGAGGTAAGGAGGGAAGAGGAGGAGGGGGGTCGGGAGGGGGGGGTTGATAGAGACACTCAGAGCACATGTCAAACACTGAAATTTAGAACTACTGTCGGAAAAGAACCCCAAAATCTGACACTCTTGACATCAGACACACAGACTCTCTCATATACACACGCGCTGGGATTACGGAGCTTGGGAGGAACTAACTGCATTTTTCCCTATAGCTCTGAAATCCACCCTTTGATTTTTTGCGCCGAATGTCATAAGATGTCATTAAAGTGCGGTCAGTAGCGAGATGACGTGCTCCTCCAGCTCTCTGTCGATGAAAGTGCAGTTTTCGTTTGATGGTGTTCAAAACACGAGTGTGAAAAGCTACAAAGAGCAGGCTTTATATATGACTTTCTACCATGATTTGTAAAAGTAGAAGAAGAACACTAAATTATATTGAACTTATAATAGCCATGATAGTGACTGTGAACAGACTACATTCTATTGGAGAACTAATCCATGTGATATACTAGTTTTGGATTTGGAATATGTTTTTTTATGTAATATTTTAAATTTAATAACATCATAAACAAAATTCCATTCACTCTAAATAACTCCAGCACATGTCTGCAGGGTTTTTACAGACGTGTGGGTGTGTTTATTTTCACTTTTGAACGTACCCGCAGTGAAATAATCTTTATTTTATCTGATTCGTGGCTTTGTTCTCATCAGCATTGCTCGCTCTCTTCATTCACTCCCTGGCTCGCTCGACCACAGCCTCTCTTTCTCTTTCTCTCTCTTTCATTCTGGTGTCAAGGCGGAGGGGACAACTTCGAATGCTGTGTGTTCACAAACACCAACTGACAAATCTTAACAGTATACCTTTCACAATAGAGATGTATGACTCTAAAAGCATGGTGATTCTCAGCCTTATTAGTTTGTGACTCATTAAAATGAAGCAGTGTCCTTCAAAGGTTTCAGTCCTTTCAAAACAAAGTTTGTGCATCATGTTTCTTGTTTTTATTTTATTTTAGCGGCCTCGAGAGATTCGAGTGTTTCAAAAGAAAACAGAAGACAAAATTCAGAAAAAAATAAACATCATTTTATATAACAAAAAAACATTTTCTTACTCATTATTTTATTTAAATAGTTTTATGAACTCAATCACAGATGATGGACTACAGCTTGGAATATCTAATGTTTGACTTTGAAAGAACTATCCCCTGAAATTTAAAACCAAGACATCTCCTGAAATCTAATCTAATCCTCCTTGAAGTGAGGAGCTAACTATTTCTTCACCTTTTTACACCTTGTGAGGACGTTTTGCCCTTTTTTTTAAAGAGTGAAATATAAGAATGCACTTATCCAGTCAATTTCCCTCCCTGTCAGATACAGTATCACAGATAAGCCATAAGGTACATGAGAGGAGTGGGCGGGATGGGGGTGTGGGGGGGGTTTGACTGTCCATCTAGATAAAGTCCTACTATTGGTGACATGAGGAAGTCCAAATGACAGGCCGCTGACAGGAGGGTCAATAAGGGAAGGAAGGGGAGGAGGGAGGGGGGGAGGTGGAAATGGGAGGACATTGTCAATCATTAGGGCTAATGACGGGGGCAAACACTCGCACACACAGGCACACATCAACATACACACACACACACACACACACACACACACACACACAGGCTACACATAATCAGAGGTTGAGTGAGGATGTCTGACTGGCTGGACAAATGAGAACCTATTGATCGCTAGTGGGAGGGAATGATGTGGTTAAACACGGGGTCACATATAAACATGACAGACAGAGGGACGGGTAGGGGGGGGGGCACCCTGCGATAGAAAGGTCACGGAGCCCACACGAGCTACAGTATGTGTCCATCGACCGGAGGGCAATGTCAAATTATGCAAATGCTCGTGAGCTGAAAATCTCAAATAACACCTTTTATGCCAGTTGGGTTGAACTGAATGAATGAATCATCTTTCAGTGTCAGGAAAGATAAATGTCTCTGATAAAAATAGAGAACAGCTGTCAAGAAAAGATGACAGCTCAGTGATGATTATTGCGTCGGGTTATGTTTGTCCTGAATCACAACTTTAATTCCAATAATAAAAAATAAAGTCACAAATATGTGTATTGCCTGCAGCTTGTGAATATAGACATACAGTAGCTGGTCACACTTGTATACTATGAATTCCCTTTTCTTGCCATATCTCTTTTTATTCTATACTTTATATCTATATATAATATATAGTTTAGTATTTAAAATTTCATCAGACTGTTTTTCATATTTCTGGCCAAAAAATGTGCATATATTCATATTTGTCATTAATACAGATGTTGTTTTCTGACCTTTAGAAACAACTTGAAAAAAACAGTTAACTCAAGGTGTAATTACTTGTGATGATCATTAGCTGAGGAAGATTTTTAACTTAACTTACTGTGGTTGAAAGCTCCTATAATACATTTTGTGTTTTATCAATACGCTTTCATAAACTTTAATGTCATATACTTTTACATGTATTTGTTTTATTTAGTTCAGGGGCGTCAAACTCATTTTGGTTCAAGGGTCACATACAGCCCAATTTGATATGAAGTGGGACACACCAGTAAAACCATTACATAATAACCTACAAATAATATATAATCTATTAATTTTACTATAATAAACCATAAACGACAATTTCAGCAATATTATGTCTCATATGTTTTTTGCACAGAAGCTGCTGATAAGCAACATTTTGCACAATTTTAACCCTTACATACTGTTCAGGGTGAAACTTGATCCAGTTTTACAAATGACAGCTGTAAAAACACCTTATACACATTTATTTTAGCCAATCTTTTCCTAATGTGCCTCACAGTATACAACAATGGAAATAAAATGCATCTTTTTTTCTTTTGTGTGTGTGTGTGTGCAGTTGATACACATTTTTACATATGCAAATGTATAAAATAAAAACATGTTTGTTGTATTCTTTATATACTCTACAAAATGTTCTCCTGGACCATAAAAAAGTGATTGTGAATGTCTTTTTTTCCATAAATGTATAGAATATACTCTCTGCCAGCTTCATTAAAGATTAATCAAACATTTATTAATGAGTATGAAATGGTCTAGAGACTAATTACGAGTCAGGATATGAACAGTATGTAAGGGTTAAGCACATGTTGGTAATTATGTGAATGTGCCTGTGAACATGTTTGGATGAGTGTATATGATCAATTATGTATATATCTCTTGAGTTCTGTTTTTAGGCAGTTTATAACATTTCTCTGATCTTAAATCCTGAATCTTGAACAATGTTCAATATCTTAATGGTTTAAATATGACCCTGATTTGTATGTATTGTTTTGTAGAGGATTGTATTCATGGTCAGGGTGGGAAAAAATCACTGAAGCAGATTTTCATAGTTTACAAAGTGATCCAGTGGGACAGATTGGACTCCTGGGCAGGCCACATGTTTGACACCCTTGATCTAGTTTATTATGATCACTTGCATTTCATTTTCTTCTTGTTTTCTGTCACAAAACTGTTTTCCTTTGTTCAAACTTTACAAGCTTTTGCAGCTGCAATGCTTGGGTTGTCTCATGGGGGACTTCATCTGTGTGAATCTAAAAGTAAAATCCAAGCATCTCATGTAATCAATTAAACAAAGCAATGAAACTTAGAATATTTTAATCTGATTTTATTTTATAGTAGTAGCTCAGTCATATGGCTACCGTGCTCCTTTTTCATGTGTCGACTTATGAGTGGATCAGCTTAAGATTTGCCAAAAAAAAAAGAAGCTAAACACACAGAGATGTAGCGATGAGTGAAACAGGAACAAGAGGGAGATGGAGTGCGTTATTTCCAGCAGGATATGGGGAAAGACGTGCAAAGAAAGAGAGCGGAGGGAGAAGGGGGCGCTGACAGGGCGAGATAAGGCGAGATGGGAGGGGGGGCGAGGAGCAGGGAGGGAAAGAAAGAGGTGGAGAATTGGTAGTGACAAGGCGAGGTGAAAAAGGACAGGGGTGCAGAGACTGCAGAAAGAGAGAGAAAGAAAGATGGTGGAGGAGAGGAAGTGGACTGTGAGGATAAAGTGACATGGTGAGGAATGAGAAGGCAGGAAGGCAAAGAGAAGAAGTCTGAAGTGAAAAAACAATACGACATTAATTGTGACAGGTGAGGAGAAGAAGTGTGTGCTTTTTGTTTGAGCATCACTATATGTGTGTCCGTAGGTGCAAAGGTGTGTGTAGGCCTTAGTGTGTGTGTGTTGTAAATTGGTGCTGACACGGCTAGCAGGTTGTGACATTAATTAGCAAGCCTCAGTGATGGCTGAAACCTAATCTTCCAGAGAAAGGATACACGGAGGAGGGGGGGGGGGGGGGGGGCACATCAAAACAGACACACACACACACACACACACACACACACACACACACACACACACTGTCTCTCTCTCTCTGTTGACCTCACTTCCTGTGACTGGGGACGAAAGGTAGACATGGGTAGAGTTACTGTCTTAATGTGGACAAGATGTGTGTGTGTTTGTGTATTTGTGTGTGTCAGTGTGTGTGTGTGTGTGTGTGTGTGTGTGTGTGTGTGTGTGTGTGTGTGTGTGTGTGTGTGTGAGAAAAAGTCACAGTTAAGCCTTCCATAGCAGTCTAAATGTCTGTTCAATTCGATTAATTACAGTTTGGATCATTCAATTATGAGAATTAAGACCAGCTTTGACAAAGTATTTGGAACAAATGATCAGCATTGTATGGATTTGTTTTCCCTCTGTGTGTGTGTGTATGCATGTGTGTGTATGTGTGTATGCGTGTGTGTTTGTGTGTGCGCGTGTGTTTGTGTTGATTTGGCTCCCAGCGTATTCACATCATCTTCCAGTAACTCAGTCTTTATTGTCCCTATGAGGGAAACTTGGGTGACAGCAACATTTATCATAACAACAACAACAACAACCCAAAAATGAAAACATAAAATTACAGGGGGGGAAAAAACAAAGAATAAAAATACTTAAAGCCCCTTAAAGTTCATGAACTGCCTCTCTTCCCCCAATTCCAACCACACTCATGCAAATTAATAGTCAGTCTGGAAGTGTTTAGTGTTCTTTTGGAGGTGACAAATATGAAATGTGAATGTTGTTCTGCTCTCTCGCTCATTTACTGTGCTTTAACTTTGAAAGTCACTGGAAATCCCTTTAACTTTATACCGCATGGTCTCAGATAGTGTTTTGGTATTTTTGATCCCACTTGATCCCACCAAATGTTTGTAATACGTAAATGGTAGCCTGCCATTTGTTGTTCAGTATGTACTAAACAACTTGTCAAGCAAGAAGTACAGCCTCTTTGCTCTGTATCATACATTTGTAGTCACTGAAGAACTATCATTTTTGTTTTTGCAATTTGGAAGCATTTGCTGTAATTAAAGCTGTGGCGCCACTATAAAGTGTGCCTACCATGCAACCCTAACGCCATATTAATACAGTATATGCCACAATTCTGCAAAGACCCCTGGATTTGCCAACAATTTTAGCATCAGAGCCAATGTTTATAAAATTGATTCTTTCTGTAATGTTTGCACAAAGCAGCTATGGTATTGTTAAGGTCTGGGAAACAGCAAATAAATCATGGTTAAGTTGAGGTTAGTGTTAGGCAACTAAAACCAGACGCGTACTGTAGTTTGCTGCTACACAGCCTTATATTTATGAACGTTGGCTTTCTAAAGTGTCACTATTGTACAGAGCATAATTTAAAGATATGCAGGGCGACCCTATGCTTTCAAATGACATTTATTTTTGGCTGGATGTGGTGTTACCAAAAAAGAAATGTTTGAGATGATTTCTATTGAAGTGAAGTTTTTTTCTTTTATTGCACTCTTTACCCTGATACACTTCCTGCTGGACTCTGCCACACATCATGCCAAATATCTTCAATTCAGATGGTAAGTCAAATGTTACTGTGACCAAAAATTGCAATGGATAAATATATGTGAATAAGACCCATGCTATAACCAGGAATTTATATGGAATATTGCAACTCTCATTATGTTTTTATATTAATCTACAGAAAGTTTAATTAAGATCGAGATTTAACTTTTCGTGGTGCATTCAGGGTAGGGACACAATCATGGCAACAATAACCTCTTATGATGCTCGGGGCAAAAGATGTGGTTGGGTCTCTTTTGACCCTCACTATACAGTACAAGATAGTCATCATAGATGGAAAATTAAATGGTAACAATTTTTAAGCAAAATGCAAAAAAAGGGTACTACCCCCTGTGAAAATGTGAGGACATGTTCAAAGTTTTCCTGATAATAAACTCAACATGTGTGTTTTTGACTGTTAGTCAGACACAACAAGTCATTTGAATTTGTTAACTACAGCTTCAGGGAATACTGATCTGCACTTTTTATTATTACTTCTACACTAAACAATCAATTTATCATTTAAGAAAATTATTGTCAGTACATATGATAATGAAAATAAATATTAGTTGCAGCCTTACAGTATTCATATAATGGAATTATATACGACCTCACTCTGGTTTTTAGTGAACAATTTGACAAAACACAAGTTGACAACAAATGACCTCAAATAGATTTTGAGGCAGAGTCCCTCTTTAAGACCAGGACCACAAGATGGGAGGACATGTCATAGTTAATATTTTACTTCATTGGTACAAATTATTACACATTTTTTTGGTGAATACAATTACATAAACCCAAATGAAAATGAGTAAACTTGGACTTTTTGGGTGACTGGGTATACTTTGACCTCAACCGTCTTACAGTCATCAGTAGTGGACAACAGCGGATGTGTATAACCCTTGGCCTGCTGGGATCACATGTCACAGACTTACTTAGACATGTGTGACAAGACCACGCGCTTGTGACGGTAGAACAGAGGTCAAAGGCCACCAAAGAGACAGAGAGCGAGAGAGACATAGACGGAGGGAGAAAGAGAGAGAGAGAGATAGAGGTAGCCTTTCATTCAGAAGTCTGAGAACTCGCAGGACTCAGACATACACAACCAGTTAGCGCTGTTTACGAAAGCCAGCAGCAGAACCAATGCAAACCATACGCAGCGCGGAGACACCAGGGTGAGTAAGTTTGAGCATGTGTGTGTCTATGAGAGTGTGTGTGTGTGTGCCGTGCCAAAGCAGCGGGTCCTAATGCATCAAAAGCAAAACAGAGTTGATGTTTTGTAAAATGTGCATACCTCTCACTGAGCAGAATCCAGTTGCCGCGCCACCCCCCCCCCCCCTCCACCACACCCCCCCACCACCAAGTTTCTCTCATAAGCATGTCTGGTTTTGGTTCTACTCAACCTTCCTGTGGGTCCAAAACCACTGCCACATTTCACAGAATCCATCCCTGCCGTGCTAGCTATAGAGCTGTTTTGAGTTGGCTTTCATCGCCTCCAAACAAAACCAGAACAGACTCGGACAGGAGAGAGCAGTGATGCGCACAACTGGGGTGTTTAAGAGCTAAATATCATATGTGACAACACGGGTGTATTACATTTACATACACATTAGCACAATGTAAATGCAGCTGGGAGCGGGTGTGGATTTGAGTCAACAGATATACAATAAAGCTGTGTGTATAAATACTTATATTACACACACAGCTTGCCATTTAATTGAATTATGATGATGAAAGTTGCATATCCAGTGTGACATTAAAAGGTTCTACTGAAGTGTTTCTAACCTTAAACCTGCATTAACTCATTGTTTTGCTTGTGTGCTTGATTATTATTTCTTCTTCATTCTCTTAGTTATGCTCTTTCTATGTTTGCTATCTATTTGCTGCTGTAATACTGTTAATTTCCCCACCGTGAGACTAATTAAGGAATATCTTATCTTGGCAGCAGTGGAAACATGTGAACACAACATTGATATATCACCTGTTGGATTGATGTGTTGAACTTGCTAGCTAACAGTTGCTTATTTACACATCCTGCTGTTTCAGAGAAATCACAGCATTTATATAGAGTCATGTTTCTATCCAGCTAGTGAATATAAGTCCAATATTCACTCTCTTTTAGTTCTTCTTAGTCTCTATCAGCCCCTGAAGGAAATATCTGATCATTTATAGCTGCTACTCCATCATCTAGTTAACTGTGTTTGTTTGCTTTTTGGTGCTTTACAGATTTTTCTCTGAAAGCCTAAAACAACGCAATGAGAGCAGTGAGAGTGACAGTAACAATGCAGCCAGGCAGCTAAACAAGGAGCTGAAACTCACCATAAATGATGTGATGATTCTATGTAGGAGATTGTAAAATGACACACTGTTATTAAAAATAACGACTTTAACCAAGTAGAGCAACCTCACACCCTCAACTGAAATGATGCTCTCGAGGCTATGCTTGGAAATACCATTTTGACAACTACGTCTTATCACAGGGTCGATTTACCTGCTTTCCCCATAGTTTGTAAGCCTTTATCAGCAAATAGAGTGTGATCTGCTGACATAGAGATGATTAAGTTATTACAACATGATAGGGGAATATCTCAGCACCTCACGATTTGATTAAAGTCAGATTCAGAGTGCCACAAATCGATTCTAAAACGTTTATTGATGCATCTCAATGTATCACATCCTCATTTTTCTTTCTTACTGCGTGGCTAATTTAAGAAGTCAGATAAATATGAACTCTGTTTTTTTATTTAGAAAGTACTTTAAAAATCTTTAATGTTAAACATAAATGTCTTCACATTAAAATAAGTAGACCAAAATAAGTCAACGGTAGATAGATAGACAGAGATGAGATTGAAAGCTCCAGAAAGAAACAAGAAATTGGCCCTTTTGATACATTTTTGTATAAAATTCAACCAAGTAGTATAGGCTGTACAAATGTCCTCCAGCTGATAGGTCAAAAAACGGTCATTTTTGAAGGCAACAACCTTTCTTTTTTTAATAACATGTTGGTTAAATTATTTTTTAGTATAAACAGTCAAATTGAGAAATCGTAAATTTCAGTACAAACATTGTGAATTTAGATCCAAAACTGGGAATACTGGCGTCCTTAGAACGGCCCGAGCACGCTTCCAACTGAACACACATCATCCTGCTATTAAACACAAAATGCACAAGCCTCATGATAAATTTCAAGGGTGAAACACAAACTCTGTCCCAGATCACAACAGCACAATCACGCTGGATGAAAGCTGCCTTTGGTACAATGGCAGGAAATCAGCATCGCACAGGCCGCAGCTTTGACTTGGTCAATTTCACGCTTCTTTTTTTCTGGGAGGGGAGAGGAGAGGAGAGGAGAGCGGGACCTAATTCAAAAGTGTTTGGGAATGGCCTGCGCTGGGTGTAGCTTCTGGTTCAAACGCAGGGCTGGATTCAGCTCAATTTCAAACTCTGTGTGTGTGTGTATGTGTGTGTGTGTGAAGGTCTCTATGCTTCTCTCTCTGCCAGGCAGTTCATTTCTGAGGTACTTGGCACTCTTTTTTTCCCCTTGTTCTCTGCAGCCCTCTCCCCTTCCTCTCAAGCCTTGCTTTTTCTGCTCTGCATCCTCATGGCTCCTTTTACTCAAATTCCTCCATCCTTTCACCACTTTCTCTGTCGTCTTCTTCTTACATCGCCAACCTCCAACTCAAACCGCCTCTATCATCTTACTTACCCTTTTTTCTACCCTTCATTACCCTCTTTTCTCCTCTTACACAGGCTCTCAGCCTTTACCCACTATTACTTTCAGCTCTCACTCTGTTTCCTGTCTTACCTTCCATTCTCCATAGCGCTATATTCCCTATGGAATGGGCCTATGGATAGTAAGACCGGGATGTGTGTGTGTGTGTGTGTGTGTGTGTGTGTGTGTGTTTGTGTGTGAGCGAGGGAGGGAAAAGAAGGGACAGAGAAAATGAATCCCTCAAGGCTGTGAAGATATAGAAGGACACTCAAGAGACCAAGACTGAAGGACTTCTCTCCTAATGAGGAAGACAGGATAGCGCTGGAGGGATATTTGTATGAGGGGCCATTGGTGACATAAATCAGAATTATTAGTAGCTTGTGTGAAGGCGTTTCAGTAGTGTGTGAGAGCGTTTCAGTAGTGTGTGTGAGAGCGTTTCAGTAGTGTGAATGAGAGCGTTTCAGTAGTGTGTGAGAGAGTGATTCAGTAGTGTGTGTGAGAGCGTTTCAGTAGTGTGTGAGAGAGCGATTCAGTAGTGTGAATGAGAGCGTTTCAGTAGTGTGTGTGAGAGCGATTCAGTAGTGTGTGTGAGAGCGTTTCAGTAGTGTGTGAGAGAGCGTTTCAGTAGTGTGTGAGAGAGTGTTTCAGTAGTGTGTGTGAGCGTTTCAGTAGTGTGTGTGAGAGCGTTTCAGTAGTGTGTGTGAGAGCGTTTCAGTAGTGTGAATGAGAGCATTTCAGTAGTGTGTGAGAGAGCGATTCAGTAGTGTGTGTAAGCATATCATTTTTCAGCTGTTTGTGTGAGAGCGTTTTAATAGTGTGTGAGAGTGTTTCAGTAGTGTGTGTAAGCATTTCACTTGTATGTGTGTGTGAATTGCAGTATATTATGTGAGTATTCTTGGTTTCATATGTTTAAGTGAGAGAAAAAGTATTTGTATCCGAACGGTAATTCTGAATTATGTCCCCAACGGCTCTTCATAGATTTGTGTGTTTGCGTGCGTGTAAGTGTGAGAGCAAAAGAGAGGGAGGATGAGTATTATATAAATTATCCTCATATGGGTCTGTGTATGCAAACACACTGGTTGTATTATTTAAATTGAACTCATGTGAGACACGTGTGTGTGTGTGCGTGTGTATGTGCATGTGTGTGTGTGCGTGCATCTCTACATATGGTCCTTGCTGGATGGCTGAAACCCAATAATGAATATGAGACAGCTGCCTACTAATGAGATATGGAATGAGTGTTTGCCTATGTGTATATGTTTACAGTACACTCATACAGTATCTTATTTGTGCATTATATTGCGTATTTGTATGTTTTCGTGTGTGTGTGTGTGTGTGTGTGTGTGTATTGGCTGACCCCCTTGGCTGTTTGCTCTAGTGTAGTTAACAACTGCATATGGAGGGAGAGAGAGACATCTCACTCCCATGTCTGACACTTTAGCCTGGAGGCTGGACAGAGCTGACACACACAGATAAACGCACACACACACACACATACACACATACAGAGACATGGACATGCACATTCTAACTAGACCCAAGAGACAGAAAGTGGCATAGATGAAGTTACAGATAGTGAAATCAGTGGAAGAGAGGGTGAAAGAAACAAATGGAGACAAATATTTTCAGTACAAGCAAAGAGAGACAGATTTGATGCTATCATGATGACATACAGTACAAGACATACTGCAATACAGTATGAGCTGATGTGTTCACCATTGAAAGTTAATGTTTTAAGACATTTTGCATTATTTAAATGTGTAGTGTTTACTGTAATACTGGGTGTCTGGATTTTTCTCCTTTTCTGATGAAATTTTTTTGCCAAAACATGACCAAGATATTTTGGAAATGAAAGATCTCAGCTGGCAGGGTGGGGGTGGGGGTGTGTGGGGGTGTGAGTGCTACAGTTACAGGTCAAGACAAGGTGACATGTTTGCCAGTGATTGAAATAGATGAGGGGAAAGGAGTGGATCCTAGTGAGGAAAGTCACTTCATACTTGTTTTTCTTTCCTTGCATTCAGTGTTATACTATAAATAATATTATGAAACACTTAATGTAGAAAGTTATGGAATTTTTTTTTTTAATTTCCAAGAAGTAGGAAGGAAGTGCCTGTTACTAATAATTTGTCTGCATCACTACAGGCATCATTCTGGAGTACAGCTGACCATATTCAAAATAATATTATTGTTAGTTGTAAACTTCAAACTTTAACAAAACACTTGTTGAAATGTTTTATGTCCATGTAATGAAAGTCCAAAACATTACATATAATAAAAAATTTCTGTGTGTCCTTGATTCTTGTTATTTTTTTAAAAATGTATTATCGTTTTAGTAATTCAAATCATTTACTGTTATTATGCCCTAGTAATTCAATACAAGGTGACAAAGTGTTTTGTCACTTCTTAGATATTTTGGGGCTGATGCATATTCAATACATTTCAATATTAATTTGTTTATCCGCATGAATCAATTCAAAGCATGTGGTTGGATCATGCTTCTTCAAGCACAAAGTAAAGTACAAGCTGCACTTTATTATAAGAGTGCAGATCATATTTGTCCTTCATTCGCCCTCTTTAGCATCTTGACAAAGCTTGCTGCATAATCCATCACCAACCTCGCTCTTATTCTACCTATTGTTCTTCTGTACTTTTCCTATTCCCTCTATTTTTGCCCTCACCTTCAGCCGTGTCTTCTGCTCGTCCTGATGTCCCACCGCTTATCCAATCTGTCCAATCCTCTGTCCCGGCTCTGCTCTGCCAGCTGGCCACAGACAGCGCCTCCCTGAGGGGAGAACAGGTGTAGCGACACACACTCCACTGAGCACACAGCTACCTGTGGCATCGGGCGGGCGCAGGCCCAACGATGAGCAAATACACACACACACACACGAGCACAGAAGCACACACACACTTATGGTGAAACATGACATGCAGCTGAGAAAGTAGTTTTCTACAACATGACAGGTAAAGCTACTTTGATAAAATACTTAACCAAATACATCTGCTGTCATGATGCTGTTCAAATAAGATACACATACCTTTGAACACACTTTAGCTGACACATTTCAGTAACACACACTGAGATGAACACAGGCTTCCTTGGCACACACACTGATGAACACACGCAATGATAAACACAGGTAGAAATAACCGATAAGTCATCCTCAGCTAGCAATTGCACAGTAGGCGGAGAACAAGTCTAGTCATAAAGCTTCATTTGCCGCTTTTCAAGTCACGCAGGAGCGGAGAACGCCAAATACCTCGAGTGATTTAAATGATTGCAACCAAAATACCGATCACACGGTGATCCTTGCTCCCGCTGCTTTTGCATATTAACAATCGGCTTTGTCTCCTCCTGCTGTGAGGGAAGATCATTGTTTGTGATTAATTTGCATTCAATCATTGGAGAAAGAGAGAGAGTGGGAGTAACGGGGAGCTTTGAAGGATCAATGTGTCTGTGTTTTGAGCTCTCCGTCTGGTTTGTTACAGCTCGGTGTGTTTTCAGTCTCCTTCTGACGAAAGTGAACCAAAGCGATAAAAGGAGGTTGTAAAAATGACCTTCACATTCAGAAGTGTTGTGAGTAGAAAAAGAGGGCAGAAGGTCTGACTGAAAAAAAAAAAGTTGTTTCAACAGCAAGGATTCTTTTGAAGGGGATGTGCAACATTTGTAGAAGGCAGAGGCAGTAAACACAGGCAAGGACATTCAGTAACTACGTCTCGCATTATCTGAAGGAAAAGAGTGCTCTTTTTCCATTTTTGAAAACTATTGAATTTTATGTTTTCTTTATCCTTTCATTTCAGACTTGGAAAGACATGAAGGCTTGTGTGCATCCAGATAATCAATCTTGATATCTCGCTAGAAGGAGAAAGATTGATTTGTTACGTCTTAGAGACGCCATTTGATTTTCCTTTTTTTTCTCTCTTTTTTTTTTTCTCCAAAGCCAGAGAGAAATGGTTGTTTTGTCTCATCTGTCTCCTTAGCTCAAAGGAACATTGACCCCTGACAAGTCCAGTCAGTGACCTTTGACCCTCACGACCTGGGGAGCCATTGATCATTCTAACACGAGGATTAGAAATGCACCATGGGATTTGAAGTCCCTGAGCAAAGATAGTTGTTGATTCCCCTATAAAGGCTCCTTTTCTGTAGGTTTGCAGGGCTTAATATCTGGCCATATGGGACATGTGGGAATGGGATAGCTAATCTAGAACAAATTAGTGTCATGTAGCGATAGCCGCCACTTTTGAAGTTTGCGCTAATTACATTTCCTGCGGTAAAATTAACGATATGATAAAGGGAATCTGCTGTTTGGGAATAAATGTTATCGTAATTGCCGGGCGGGATCCCCTTTGGGTTTGGGTTTTGATGTGGATCACTGAAGTCCACTGGTTTTTGTGGATGTCTAATGAGATCTGAGCAGTTAGCTGAAGCACGGTTTGTTTTTGTGAAGGCGGTAATGTGATCGGAGTGGTTAAGGCAGGCGAGGCTTATGGGTCTTTTCAATCCAAAGTTAGTATGTGCTGTCATGAGGAAGAAGGTGGGGGGGGCGGACAGGGGAGGGCCTTGAAATGGATGTGATGTGAATCCACTTCAAGTCTCTGGGGGGCTGAAAGAGGGAAGAATTAGATTAGTGGGAGAATGCAATCAGTGTGACTACATTACTGAGTATGATGAGAGAGGGAGAGAGGGGAGATGTGAGTGACAAGATGCTGGACAGCAAAAACTTTTCAAGATTGTGCTGTGAATGCCAAAAGAGGGAGGGGGGGAGAGGGGAGGCGGGGATGAGGGAAGGGGGAGACGATCCATAACCACAAATGTGAAATATCTCAAAAACCAAAGCCAGGAAATCGATTGAAAGGCTCTTTAAAAATATATATCATTCCCTCTCTCTCTCTCTCCCTTTACTGCGCTCTCTTTTTCTCCAAAATCAAATTACCCAAATACCCGAGCAGGAAAAACTCATGGTCCAACCAAACAACATTATGGAAATTACATATGACTTTGAGGGGAAAGAAAGCCTTTTTATAACAGCGGATAGGGGGAATTGGGAGGTGGGGGGAGAGGGGGAGAGGGGGGAATGATGGCCTGGCACAAGTTTCAACATTTTGTCCTCCTGGTTAAATAAAAGAATAAAAGTCGGAGTAAATGGAGGAGGTGGCAGTGAGTGGGAGAGATGTTGCTGAATGTGCGAGCGGTTTCCTTTTACACTATTTACCCTGACTACAAACCCAATTAGCTCAAATCAGATTCAGTGTTTACACTAGCATCAGGAGATGATTAAGTGAAACCTAGCATTCCAGTCTCACATTCCCCCCTCGTCGTCTTTGGACTGTGGCTCTCACACACACGCACTCGCGCACACACACACATGCAATAACATCACCAGCAGCCAGCTATAGTCCCCTGAAAAAACACACTGGTTATAAAATGGTCCTGTAGAGTAAAGTTCCAGAAAATAGGACTTTTGTACTTTTTGGATGCTATAACTATTTAAAGCTGTAACAGTTTGGATGTAAAAATACACATCCCCAAGTTATTGAGAGTATTTATCCAAATGATGCTATCTCCTCAGCACAGTACAAACTGTCCCTTCGACAGCAGAGTGGCACTCTACCCACTGACGGCTGAACTCATCAACATTTCTTTTTATTATGGCTTTTTTTCTCTTTTGGACCCTTTACTCCCTTTGGTCTTCTTCTGATTTAAAAAAAATACACCACATACTGGTAAAAATAAGGTTACTATGTGCAATTTTCTGATGTCATCTTACAAGATTGCTGTCATTTTTTTTGCCCACCACTGAAGGTGAAAGTGCAGCTTTCAAGTTTTAGTCCACCCAAAATTCATCTATCCAGTGAAGCTACAAAATTCATAGGCTATATCCTGACATATCTAGCAAAAATGTGACTGAAGACGGGGCTGCTTTTTTAATTTGGAAAAGATTTTGGTTAGTCACTGCTATAATGAATAATTGAATTGATCTGAAAATTGGATGGAGTGACTGTGTGTACTTTGTAAAGGGTCACTCATGTTAACAAACACACTCTATGGAGGGCTTCAGCATCTTTTAACTTGTTCTTTTGGTGGTTTCGTGGTCCAGAATTTAGTGTTTTCATTCACTCTCACTGCTCTCATTACTGCTGTTTACAGACACAGCTGGCAGATGGTTTTTAACCAACATGCTCTAACCCACTGTACACTACATGCCAAATATCAAGCACAAAACAGACATAGTTAACGGATAGCTGGTGAACATAGTGGAGCATGTAGCAGCTTAGGAGACACATACAGCTGAATATAAATAGGGAAAATGAATATTGGACAAAAACATGACTCCAGATGAACTGTGCAACTGTTTTCTAACAAGTTCACTATATCAGTGTATTGGTTTTTAATAACACAAGATATATTGTGTATAGTTTCTTTCTATTGCCCCCAAAAGGCTGAAGAAACCAGTTAATTCAGGTTTAAGACCCCCTGTAGTGCTTAAAACCAACAATAGTAAAATAGTTAGCAGGTTTGTTTCGCTATTCAAAAAAACAGACTTTATTTGAGTCATTACACGTAAACCAGGTCTCCCTATAAGAGAGAATTTTAACTACCCTTCAATCTTTATGTACAGCTTAAATCTCTCAGCTCAAAATCCACCCCACCCATTTAATCCCAACATCTGTCCTTCTACCCCCCACCTCCCCCACCCCCCAAACCACCCAGTCCTCTTTGCCTACATACGCTTTATCCCACCGCCAAGTTACAACCCCCACACTTCTGCTACCCATGCCAGTAGTGAAAGCAAACAAAATGGAAGTGAATGGGCAAACACGGTTCCAAACACAGATTGTTTGGTGTCTGAACCTTTTTCCGCGTGTGTTGTTGATTTTCCACAGCGGATCAGGTTTTAGCTGTTTGCCTCCCCCAGAAACGCGAAATCAAAACAAATCTCCCGTACACGAACGAAACTATACGTACACGTGCAAAATATGTTAACAAATGCGAGCAGGAATTCGATTGATGTTCATATATTTAGGGTTAAACAAATGCCGTTTGGATTAAATGATCCGTTAAGAAAACATTCGATAGAATACATTTTCCTTCGCCTGCCTCTTTATTCTAAGAAGTTACCCCATCGACAATCATCATTCCAAAAACCATCCCATAATGTCCACTCACTGACTATAAACACATAATGAACTCCCCGCTAATTTGTTCTCTTATCTTGTTAAATTACACCCTACGAGTTCCTCTGGGGAGCATAATGACAGCTTCCCCTTGTGGTTAACCAGGATCAGAGGGTCTTATGTGTGTATGTGTGTGTGTGTGTGTGTGTGTGTGTGTGTGTGTGTGTGTATGTGTGCGTGTGTTTGTATATGCAACATGTGTGTTTACGCATGATAAGGTGGACATTGTGTGCGTAAGTGTTTATGAACTGTGAGAACTCGCAATCCTTTTTCACTACCACAAGACACAGACAGGCGGGGGAGGGGGGGGGTCTAAAAGCAACAAACCTGTCATTGTTTCACCCACATCAGCACCTTCTCTACACCACACACACACACACACACACACACACACACACATATATATACACACACTGCCAAGGCTTTTCCTGGGCCTTAGATCAGAGACAAGAAGAGGGTGCATGACTTGGACTCAAAGGGTGACAATAGCCGCACACATTATTCATCTCTGCCTGTGCGTGTGCGTGCGTGTGTGTGTGTGTGTGTGTGTGTGTGTGTGTGTGTGTGTGTGTGTGTGTATGTGTGTGTGTTTTCTAGCTCTGGCGGAACTGCAGCGGTCCTTCCCATGACCAAATCCTACACAAACTGGGTTACTCACTGGATGTTTTATAAGGGAGCGGAATCTTGGACAGACCGGTGGAACGAATAAGGGTGCCAATGCATTTGAGTTTCGGTTCCAGTCTTGTAGTCTTGTGTGAGTATGTGGGGGTTTGCGGGCTAGAAAAGAGAATAAAATCTTCTTAAAATGAAGACATTTTGTTCTACGCTCATTTCAACTCAGGGATGAATTGGGTTATAGTTTAGATTTAAAGGTCAGGGGTGTCTTCAGAGCTATAATTATTATGTGAGTGGGTTGTTAAATGAATCTGGTATCTCCAGGATCTTTCTGTCTCTTCCTCCTTCTTCCTTCTTGTTTATGACCCTCCTAGGAGCCAAGTAAAACACTTAGTGTGTTAGAATTATTAGAATTTAATATGCTGTTAAAAAAAAACTAGCTCTGATAAATTTTGTGTCATCTTTTACGACTTTTTGGGACTCACTGAAAGTTTTACCACCAGTGTAAGCCCACTAAAACCCAACCTTGGACCTGAGTCGAACGGGATCCAAACTTTAGTAATGAATGAATTTATTTTGGGCACTGTTTAAAAAGTTTTGTTAAAATATACATTTACAAAAGGTTCAAAATGAAATATGTTCTGGTAATATAAAAAATATGGTCTTCAGACTCCTGAACTTAAACAGGACTTTAAATGGTATCTTGAAAATAGGAGTTACAGATACTGTTTGTAATATCAGGGTTAGAAACACCAAAATACCCAAGTTTACTAGAAGATGCATTATAAAGACTAGGAGAGAAATATGAGGGTAAGCAACCTTTACAACTGCTGGGAGATAAATATCACATTGTGTTTGAGTGTAAGAATTAAAGAACAATGCCTAACAGGGAAAAGTACCTTCTGTCAAGTTGATTGTGTTACAATTTCTAGATAAGTCAAAAGTTTTATGTAAATTAGGTGCCTTTTTAAACTTGCATTCAATCATTTGGCAGATGCTTTTGTCCAAGGGGACATACAAATGAGAATGTTTTAGCTCTTATATTTATAGCTGCTCAAAGTAATATTTTTGTAATAACAAAGAATCAAATGACTGTGCAATATGAAAGGACGTCACTCATAGAAACAAAGCCGTAGATTTATCACCAGCTCTACAGTTCCCCTCTGCTCTATTATTAATAATATAAAAATATTAATTAGTCTTTCACCTCACTGTTTTGATTTTGGGTTTCAGCTGGAAACGCAACTGTTTTGCTTGACTCTTGCTGTTTTCAGCAAAAAAGCTCACTGTATGCTACCTGTACCAGCAGCAAATGAGACAAAGATACAAACTGGCTACATATTGGGACTTTTACAGCTAAAGCCACATTTGTTTTCCAGGAGTTGTTGGAGACCAGTGAAGAGCTAAAAGAAGAATTCATGTTGGACTCCATCTGAAAATAAATGCTAGTGTTTTTCTTTGTCTTCTGAATGCGTAACTAACACGTTTGCCATCTCAGCTTTATAAAGTAATAATATGTGAATGGTGAGCACACAGTTCGCTGCACTGCCTCCAAGTGGCCAAATCAATGAATGCAGGTTGAAGGTATTTAAAGCAAGTCATTCTTTGTTTTCCACTATTCAACTGGAGTCATACTTTAGTCTCTGTTGCTCCAAATTCCCATCTAGTTTGTCCTGTCTCCATTTCTCCTTCCTTTTCTTTTCTGCCCCCCCGCCGTCTGTTCCCCTGCCCTTCACCCATCCATTTCTCACCCTTCGCCTCACACCCAGCGAGGGTCATCTTACCAGGGTCGCCCACCTTTCACCTCGTGTATTCTTCCCCTGACACAGAAGCAGCATCGGCGGTCTGGGTCGGTTTCACTCTCTCTCCCTCTCTCTCTCACTCTCTCTCTGATCTGTCTGTCCTCTGGTTGTTATCCATACACCTGCTCCCGTCAAACGCTCCCAGGTGAAATACGGATAGAAAAAAAACACATCTAAAAATATATTATAGGATTTAAAACTCTGTATGCAATGCAAAGATTTACCAGACAGGAAAAGAAAATGAAAGGAGGGGGAAAAAATCTGGAATCAAGAAAGTTGTACAAATGAAATGTAACTGAATATGATATATTGTAAAGTATGAAATAGGATGCATATGTGCACAAATCCCCCACGGTAGACACGCTGAAAGCAGAAAGTGAACATGTCAGCAAATGTCTTTTACTCAATTATCATTCGCCTTGCTCACTGGAAACATGGGTCAGAATGGCTGGTGACTGATCTTATGAACACACACACACACACACACACACACACACGCACTGACACACGAGCATCATAGTGAAGTGCAACTCTCACTGCATACAAGAGCTTTGATGTTCCTGCTTTTCGTGGACAGCTTTAGTCTCTTCCCTCCATCCCTCCGTTTGAAGAGAGGAGAGAGCAGAAATGAAGGGTCCTGACAGTTTTCAGCTAATTGTACTGTTCACTCAAGAAACAAATGTGGACAAATGTGTGTGTATGTGTAAGAGAGAGAGAGAGGGAGAGAGAGAGAGAGAGTGAGTGAGTGAGAGAAGGGGAGACACACTGAGAGATTAAGGGAGACACACAGGTATATAAATATAGAGAGATACACTCCTGCTCTCGGTTATATATCTCAATCCTGTGTTCAAATTGTCTTCACCACCATTACCCCCCCCCCCCCACCCCTTTTTTTCCTCCTCTTCGCCATCTCCCTCTTTCTCTGACCTCCACCTTTGTTGATTCTCCTCCACAAGATTCTCCCACTCCACCTCCTCTCTGTACATCTTCCTCTCATCTCCTCTTTGATGTGGTGAAGCAGGGTTATCTGGGGTTCTCTTCTAAGGGGAAAAGGTAGGGGGAGTGAGAGAGACTGAGAGCAGAAGCGGAGGGGGGAGGGACTGTAGAAATGATGAGGGTTTTTTTTTTTTCCTGTCTTTGCAACACTAACATCTCTTTCAACTCAACCTCCCCCTTCACCTATGAAAAACTAGCAGATGAAAAGACATGGATGGATTTTTTTTTTTTTTTTTTTTTAAACATCCCACTGTCCCCTCCGGAGAAAAAAAAAATCAGAGTCTAATTCCGGTCTGAAAATCCCATTGCAGCAGCTTAAGTGTGTAGCGAAGCGTGGCAGAAAACCAGCACAACCTCAGTCAGTATGCTATAGTGAAAGGGCAGAAGAAGATGTCTCTTTTTCGGTGTATTTATAGATGTTTTCTTTTTTTGCCTAGATGAAGAGCTTTGCCTTGTCTCGTTAGTGAAAGGGAAACTGTGTTGATTTTCATACAGCATTGTATCATTACAGAGTGGGTAGCATATGCAAATGGGAAAATGCTTAACCCAGAGCTTACTGCTCATTTGCTGGAAAATCTGGACATGGAGCTCTGCAATACACTACAAACTACATTTCCTCATTTTCAGTAGCGGTGCCTTCAAGGATGGAAAAATGAGACACACAATATACTACTTAATATTTTAAAATATCAGTGTATTTGGAGGGAATATCATATAACAGAGAAGCGACAGAGAAGCTAAGCTGCTAAATTGCATCCAGAGGAGCTGAATCTAACACAGAAAACAACTTTACAATATAATGTCAGAATAGAGTTGTTCTATATATCACTGTTACATCTTATGAGGCTAAATTAGTGTAGACTGGAGGAGAAAGTAACCCACGCAGCTACAGTACAGCCTGACATACAAACTGCTGACATTCTTTGTGATAATATTAACCCTAACATGAACCATCACCTATAGCTTAATGTCTGAACAGAACTCATGAGGTAGAGGGTAGAGTATAGTGCTGTGTAATCAGACACAACCACGGGAGCTGTAACAGCTGGAGGAGGCTGATGCAGCATGACCGCTAAGATGCCTGGTGAGCATCAGAGAGAGAGGCAGAAAAGCTCTGTGTTATAATAGTGAGTCACGTCTCCATCCAGTGGAACCTGTACAGCACTCTCTGTAATTTGATCGACATATAACATAATTGATTCTTTGAAAACAGGTGCAATTTATTCAGACTTGATTAGGAAAAAGTAAGCCTCACTAAAGAGATATTGTGCTGCGAACTTTGTCTGTGGTGCTCAGCTGGACATGAACAAACTGTAGGTATAGGGAGTCTGATTGGATGGGATGCACACAATGTGTTCTGGCATGTCTGATTTCCCCTTAAGGCTGATTTGGGGAATCTATCTTTCTTAGTTATATATAGTCATAAGGCAAAAATAATAATACTAATAATTGCACATCTCTATTACATAGGGAAACCTACTTTAAAGAAATCATCATATTCATGGCAGTGATTTTTTCTTTTAAGTCAGGAAGTGTCTTCTTTGCAAATTCTCATTTTTTACCCTGGCAAAGCTGTCATATCCAACTTGGCAAGAAATACATGAGGGTTGCAATATTTTTAGCAAAGAAATTCCTTTTAAATTAAAAATAACTGCAATGAAAGCAGATTCCCCTGATTGAATAGTTGATTCATTGAGAGGCAGAAAGAGTGGGAGAGGAGACATGTAGTTATTTTGAGGTGTCTTTGTTTATTGAGCTGTTTTTAAGGAACTTGAGCATGCCTGAGAAAAGGGAGAGACTATCCTCTGCCAGCTTTCTCCCTTCCGGCTCCACCAGGTCACGATCCTGCCAGCCACCCCACCATGTAGCCTGCCAACTCTGTTTAAACACACATATACAAGCAGAGCCACCTACACACTTGCTGCTGTTGCTGCCACTGCTGTACACAAATGCAAATGCATATAGTTAATGGTAGAGTGAGCGGATACATTCGTTGAATATCTCTGTCTTCTGTCATATTTAAGTGTAATCTGAGTAGGCAGGTTTTCAACTTATTTATATCGACATTGATGGATCAAGGCTCCCCAGTCAGTCTGTGAGCTCGTCTGTTTCACTACAGGCAGATTCCCCTTACTCATTATGGTGGGCGGGGATATAAGATCAATAAATCAATAAATACAAACACTGTTGATTTCTCCCTGTGGAGCTGACATGCACAATATTTTGGTTTTGGTATATTTCTGCTGTCAGTGTTTCTCGGATTTTTAGTAGGTGCTCGAGTTTGATTCAAATGTCAAAGTTCTTTTCTCCAGAATCCCTGACTCTACCTTAAACTCTCAAATACACACACACACACACACACACACAGGTCCTGTGCTGTGTATGTCTGGAGAGAATTTGCTAATTAATCACTTAGCTCTGTGCAGGGCAAAGCTGAGAATTAAGGGCTATTTGGTTAATTAATTGATCTCTGGATAACATGGATGTGATCAATACCAATATCACTTCTCACATGGGATGTCTAGAATATAATTAACGTAAACATACACTTAGGTAAGAAAGCTGGGAGAGGCTGAAAAAACTATATATTATTTACTTTTTAGCCATGCTAGCAGGAGTAAGTAGATTAGTCCTCCACTTTAGTCCAGACTGAAATATCACAGCAGCCATTGGACTGATTGCCAATTTAATGTCAAACTATCCAATTACTCACTTTGATAATCTGACTTTTTCGCTAGCTTTGCTGTGAGATTCACATATTAGATTCAAAGTGAAATGTCTCAATAACCATTGGAAGTATCGCCTTTAATTTGGTACACTCATTCATGTTCCTCTCGGGATGAATTGTAATAATTCCTTGACTTTGCATCTAGCGCCACCATTAGGTAAAAACATTTCATTAGTTTAATGCTTTAGTTTATTACCAAATACCAGGTGTACTTTGTGTTAAGTGCTAATTAGCTGATGTTAGCATGCAAACAAGCTAAACTACGACCGCATTAAGTTCAAAGCACTTCTGTGACTCTGCTGTGTCACAGACATGCTACCAAGCTGCAGAATCTTAAGTCTTGTATTTCAAAGAAGGTAGAAATGCTTGTCTCATGTTGTGTGTGCTGGTTATATAAATGTGTTTGTGTCACTATTTTTCTGAGGTGACAGTATTGAACAACCTGATCTCACAGAAATACCTGAAAGGACCACGACCTCTTAATGAGATCACACACACATACACACACACACACACACACACACACACACACACACACACACACACACACACACACACACACACACACACACACACACACACACACACACACACACACATAAACACACACACACACAACAGCACTCCAGGCACTTTGGTGTGGTCAGACCAGCCCATTGCCATGGTAACCAGTCCACTGAGAGGTTGATGTCACATGGAAAAGGCCACTGGATGACACAGGGAGCCATTTACAGTCAGCAAACAGAGAGGCATATTTTTGTGTTACTGTAAATATTAGTTTCTCATTCCCTGAAACTCTTTAATAGTATCAACAGGCAGTGGCCTGTTTGCGCCACCTTAAATCTGTTTGAGTTCACTCATATGTGTCCACATAGTGTGAGTGTGTATGAGTGTGTACCTCATGCCAACTTGGCTGAGCTCAGGTGTGTGGGGTCTTCCTGTGGTCTGTCAGCAGGAGGGGTCCCCTGTCCCCTGCAGGATGCGTTGATTAGTTTGGCCCTGGCTGAGCCAGGAAGCCTGCTGTGTGCTCAGTGGACTGTACCAAAGTGACATGGGGGTGAACCTGTGTTAGCAGAACATGGAGACCTGCTGCTAAACAGCATAAGGACACAACCAGATCCTATTTCTTTGAGCAGAAAGGCAGTTAATGATGTGTTATTTTCAGTTTGGCCAAATCAGTATATAAAACAAATATTTACCATCAAATCATCAGCTGTAAAAATAAATATTCTCAGAGTAAAAGTAATTGCTTCTTATTTACTTGGTGGCTAAATATACAATCGTTTTTTTTTTTTCAGGGAAGATCTGCTGTAGTTTAAGTGATTCATTTCTCAGCGGGTTTCTTCTAATGGGTCGCTGCTCCAATTGGCAGCCGTACTGGGGGACAGCTAAATTAAAGTGGATTAGTAAATTCCCAACAACTCAACAATCTATTCACCTGAACAAAAGCTGACTGGTTTTGTACAAAAAGCTTGTTTATAGATGCTAACCCTGAGGAAATAAAAACTGTACTGACAATTACATGTTGCATACTTGACCCTTAAGCTCAAGTTAGTATACTTTATCACAAAATAAATTAACCTGTCATTTTTTAAGCAGCCTCTGTTGTTGGTTGAATGACTCTACATGTCAGTACAATCCACATCCCAGCATATTCCCCTGTGAACTCAGATCCATCAACCTGTTGATTTACCACATGGTCTGATCCATGTTTATTTGAGTGAGGAGAGGGCTGAGCTGAGTCCAACAAAGATCAGATTTGATTGTTTGATCAAACTTAGGTCATAGTCTACAATGAAAATTAAAATTCTTGAAAACTGGCATAATTAGTTGCACTCCTCTGTATGTAAATTATGGTATACAAGTTGGTGCCAGTGCATATGTACTGAGTGTATGCACAATGATTAATTGCAAATATGAATTATGCTGTACAAGTGATGTTTGGCTTATTGGAAGGTTTTCTATGGCACCATGCTCAAATAAACACTATTTAACACCAATATAATATTTCTTGTAATTCAGTAGATTTCTAAGATTACAACCAATCAGATAAGTATTTCTAACATGATCATTGTAAATAGAACCACTACATGAGCTAAAAGTTTCCCTGAAGAGCCTCTGCTTTTCTAAGTAGAACTATGCAGGCATGAGGGACTCAATGAATGAACAGAATAAGAGAAAGTGAGATCGAGAGAGCATATTTAAGACAGATAGGGACAGATAGATGGGGGCAGACTGAAGGAGTGATGAAAGAAAATAAATGTATGAGAGAGAGAAAGAGAGAGAGAGAGAGAGAGAGAGAGAGAGAGAAAGAGAGAGAGAGAGAGAGAGAGAGAGAGAGAGAGAGAGAGAGAGAGAGAGGAGAGAGAGAAGGACAGAGAGAGATAGGAATAGAAGGAGGGATGGATGGAGGGAAGAAGAGTTTTGCAGTACCTGTGATGGATGAGCCTTAGCTCAGGTGTGACGGCGCGACCAAATTAAATCACTGAGCAGACAGCAATGAACGAGAGACAAGGTTATCACTTTCGCCACCCCTCCCTCCCTCCTCCACCTCTCGCAGTCTCTCCCTCTCTCTCTCTCTCTCTGTCTACCACCCTCAGTCTGAGTCTCAGCAGTCTGTCCTCACTTTACCATCATCAGCTCCCCGCTGCCGTCCTCGCAGTCTGGAGGGAGGATCGGCCTTCACTTCTGAGTAATGTCAGACACATTTCAATCATGTACTCTGGGAGCCTTTTTTATGACATTACTTACTTTCACTCAATGACTTGAAAGGTGCGGCTAGAGATGAGAAAGAGAATCACTAAAGTAATACAAAAAAGGCACATTTTCAAAAAAAAAAATCAGTTCACAAACTCAAGTCATGAATACATGATTTAAGTACATTATGTGGCCAAAAGTAAGAGGACACCATATTCTTTGGTGTACTACTTGGTTTGAAAGTCCTGTTTAGACATGTCAGCGTCCCCCCCTACACAGATCCAGGTCCACAAAGACATATTTTGTGATATTTGGTGTGGAAAGGACTCGACTGGCCTACACTTTAAGCCTTAACCCCAACCCCATCCAACACCTCTGGGATGAACTGGAGCACCAGCTGTGAGCTCGGCCTTATCATCCGCCATCAGTGCTCGACCTCATCAATGCTCTTGTGGCTGAATTGGAGCAAATCCCTGCAGCCATGTTCCAAATCTGGTGGAAAGCCTTGCATGGAGAGTGGAGATTGTTACAGCAGCATATTAACAGCAGTGGTTCCCAACATGTCGACATGTGTGTGTAATATGCTGTAATATGTCCACGTGATTTCTAACAATCCACAATCGTCATGGCTACAACAGGTAAAACATCTCATATGTGCAAATGTAAATAATCAAAAATGTCTTTTTGTGCTTTAGTCATCAATAATACTGTTTGCAGATATGTATAAAGTGAGATTAAACTTTATTTTGAAAGCTGCAGCATGAATAATTTAGCATAAAAGAACAGGATATAGATTTGAAAAAGGAACCTATAAATGAACAGTCCATTTTTATTTTAACAAAACCGGCTATTAAAACTTAACAAAATGGGAAAGAAGTCATTAAAAACATAGAAATAATTAAAATATGAATATACTGTATGTCAAGCTCATAGCTAGAGTAACCTGACAGAGCCCAAATGACAAAAATGAGCAGCTGGGTCCCTATTAACTCTCACTCTGTGGGCAAAATTTACTTTGTGATAATTAAATTTAACACATTAATTTAGGAATATAATGGAAGTCGAGCACAGGGAGACAGGGCCCTTCTTTAAGATAGGGCCCTTAAAATCAAGTAGAGTAATCAAGCATGTTCCACCTTAAATCCTTTGTCCTGTCAATGGAGATTATGATTTATAGTCAATATGGTAAAAACTGAATTTCAGTTAAATTAGCACAAGCAGGTAGGTGCAGAGTAAACAGAGAGCTTTTGGGGCCCCTGGAGGCCTGTGTCACTGGGGCAGTTGATATATTGGTGATCCAGCTGTGGTTAAACTCAATTTCAAGCCAACACAGACCTAAAACTGTTTATGATAATAGGAAATGTAAGCGTCTACAGTTCCATGACTACAATGATGACTGTGCAATATGATTGAAACTTCCAGAACAAACCTTGATAAGTCCCTGGAAAGTCTCAACATCTACAGTTACATGACAACTGAGCAAACTGTATCCTCTGATGAGGACCCTGTGATACGGTCTAAAGCTCCAAGAGATGTACTGAAAAAGAAAAAACATTATAAAAGTCTTTTAGGTGAAATGTGTGTGGCAGGTAGGTGATACTGAACGAGAAGGAGAAACGAGAGGAAACAGTGTCTACAGTATTAGAACGTACTGTATTTCATTTCCATCATCATCATTCCATTTCCATTAATTTCCCTCCATATGATTGCACTATTCGCCACATGACACGACAAACTGATTCCAGCACTGATGGGAAAAGCTCTGTCTCTTCCTGCTATATACAAATGTGTTGACAGAAGAGGCTCCTTTAATGGCGACTGTTCCCTAACCTCTGACCTTTCCCCTTTGACCAACCCTGTGGCCAGACATAATGATCGGCTGCCGTACTGTTGGTGTTGACATCGAGGTCCCCTTGTCCACTGTGTCACACGGACAATGACCGGTTTGTGTTAGAGGACAATGGAGAATGGTATAGATTAAAGGGGTTGTGACTCAAAACTTTAAAAAGATGGATGTCACAGATAGAGATGAGATGGATAGGTGGATAAGAGAAACATAGAACCAAGCGAAGGGATGTTAGAAAATGTTTGGGTTTTTTTGGTGGAAATTGGAACAAGATTTGGGAGAAACTTCGAGATCATTAAATGGGAATGCTGTTTATTTGCTTCAAACCAGCTGTGGGGAAACACCACTAATCTCCCTTTATTTTTTAAGACATTTCAAAACTTCTCAGAGTTTGCTCCCCTGCTGCAGAAAAACATAACTCATGTCCTTTCCTCTGACAAAAACACTACATAAACATTACACATGAATCCATCGGTTAAATCCAGGCTTAAGCTGCAGGGATGATGGTTCCCATCACATACAAGATCTCAATCCGCCCAGATATCTTATGCAACTCCTCCACTACTGCAACGGATAAACAAGTTAGGAATAAATTAAAGGTTTCAGCTCATAATGTATTTTTGCTGTGTGTTTCTCATGCTGTGGTAGCTCTCATGAGTTGGGGCTAATTCAAACTCTGATCTGAGCAAGTAAATTCCAAGCAAAGCACTTAAACCGCATGTACACACACACACACACACACACACACACATGCACAGACTCACATTGCACAGAAACACCGAGCTCATCATCAGCAGTCTCATTATGTTGTTGATTCTTCGTCTCCCTACAGACAGTGCTATTTACCCAGTGTCTCCGAGTAGGGGGAGATGGGTAATGAGACTGATGTGTGCAGGGGTGCGTTCTGGGTAATTTGTTTGATACGAGATCTGATGGGAAGTGAAAGGATCAAAAGATTAAAACAGCTTTTTTTTCTCTTCTCTTTTCTTCTTTTCCTCACCTTCCCGTCATCTTTTTTCCAAGCCAAAGTAAAAAGAAAAAAAGTTGAGAAACAGTCTCTTTACTTCCCCCCCACCCCCCCTCCTCCTGATTTTAATTCATGATTAAATCTTCACCTTGGCTGCGCTGTCACGGTACGTATTCCCACACATACACGTGCATTCACAGTGAAACAGAAACATATACCTTCCTGAGGCGCTGTTCCTCACCTGTGACCTCTTACTCCCTCATTAGTTCATTCTGACCCCTGAACTCATCACCAGGAGCCCCAGGGGGGGTGGGGGGCGAAGTTTCCTCGACAGGTGGACTCAGGTGACAAACAGGTGTGGCTTCCTGACTTCAGTTCGACCTTTACTCTTTTATGTCTTCAAACTTTAAAGTCCCACTTATTGCTGCATGTGAACTTAGGGACTGTATGAAAATGATCAGGGGCAGAGGGTGGAGGGGTCAGGAATAGAAGAAAGGTTATGTACTTTTGTTTTTGTTGAAGGGAGGGTAGTTTGTTTTTTTTTGGGAGAGCAGGGGAGGGTCTTCTAATGTTTTCTCATCCATGTTGTTATCACATCTTCCCTTGTGAGAAAATCAAATAGATGCATTAAGAAGATGTTTGCTTGCGTGTGGGGTAACAAAAGTGCTGTTTAGCCATATCCAGATGGCAACAGTCCTTTCCCGTTATTACTCTAATCAAATCAGTTCCTGGTTTACTAATTTGGTGGCTCTAATAGCTGTTTAATTAGCAGCTCTTTATTTAAAAGAATGGCTGTGTTTTTGTCATGTTGTTGTGTTATACATAATATTCTATTATGTGAGGGGTGTTTTAGTTGTGTTTGTTTGTTTTTTCTCAGAATGAATTGTCAGTTCAAAGTATTCATAATGTTGGAGCAGGATTTTATAAAATGATATTGAAGTATCAGGACTCCTCTACACCCCAATCATTTTCATACAGTCCCTTACTGCTCAAGATTTGATTTAAATAGCTGCAAATATCATATGTTCTAATATTTTTATTTATTTATCATATGTTCTGGTGTTCATGCTTGAAAAGATGTTACTGGAGAAAATATATCTATTCATATATAGCCTGTTGCCACTTTGACATCATAAGAGAATGGTTGGGATGGATTAGTTAAAATAACTTTCTGAAAATATATACATCTGATTTATAATTTGCTTTGTGATACTTGCAATCATAGTTGAGGCATCTTTGGTTTTTTTGATGTATTGTTTCCTGCATAATTTGGCATTCTCTGTAATAACTGTAAGTGTAGGACGTATATCCTATATCTCAACTCAAGGTCCACTTACTCTCTACTCTTTACGTCATCAACAGAAGGAGTTTACTCAATTTACTCAGTTCCCCATTTTGAGGAGTCAAAAACAGGAGCCCTATTTACATAGATTAAGGAGAAACATAGATATAGACATACAGTAAATATAGATATACATGTGTGCACTTACCTTCCAGTGTAAATGAATCTGGTACACACACTACAGCCTCAAAGCCACAGTGTGATCAAGTGAATTAACACCTCTGTGGCGAAACGCCAACATAAATGTGGAATTTGATGATTCATAAAGGTAAAATTTATAACAGGACTTTGATTTGATTACAGTTTAAAATGATTGCATTTGTTTCCTGGTCACTCTGTGTATTTCAACACTATGTTACATTAAACAGAAAGTGTCAGCTTATTTGCATGTAGACCAAGTTAATGTGAATCACTGAGACTTAATACTGTCTAAAGAAGCCACTACCAGCAGGAACAAGAGCTTATAAGATGTCTATCACTGTATGAACTTTGCAAAGCAGCCAAAGGCAATTTTAGCCGAACAACCCAAAAATTAATGCACGGTAGCTAAGATGTATTCACAGCAACAACATAAAAGGTGACATTTGAAAGGTAGCACATTAGTGAAATGCACTGGATACATTAATTCAGTGTGGCTAAAAGCCTTGTTAGCATTCACAGTTTGAGTCTGAATGTACAATTATGAGACAGAGGGGAAGGATGGGGAAGAGAGGGAGGAGGGGAGAGAGAGAGAGAGAGAGAACAAAAGGAAGCAAAAGAGAGGGAGAGAGGGGAAGAGGAAAGGGGGAGAGAGAGAGAAAGAGAGAGAGAGAGTCTTTCATATCTCCCCTGAGTTTGAAAGAGCTCCCTTTCATGTGGGCATTGTCATATTTCCTCTGTTCTCATTCCATTTGCTCCACCTCTCTCCCTGTGATAAAGACATCACTCTTTTAGTACAGGGAGGGCAATACAGAAGAGTGGTAGCGTGTGCTCTCGCTCGAGTGTCTGTGTGCAGGAGAGAAGTGCAGCAATCACATTGATATGAGCATTAAATGCATATGCAGGCGTAATGACTCAGAAAACTCAGTCTCCAAAGAACTATCCTTATATACGACTACTTGGCAGTATCAAATTGATTGTGTAAGAAGGGTAAAGTCATCTGGATTACATTTTTTAGAATGAGGAAACATTTAACCTATCAAACTGTTCACTGCCATGAATTCTATTAGGTTTACTTATATTATCCATTCCTGAGGCCCATTTCACATAAGTGATCTGCAAACATTGCTTTAAATAGATGTCTTGCATGCTCATACATCACAAATATCAATCAATCAAACCTTTCAAACGTCCTTTCAAGCAAATCAAATGCAATTTAAAGTGCTTTACAAGTGATTGACAAAATGTAGGATGTTAAAAATGGATTTAGAGGGTAATGCACCAAGACAACTAAAAAGCAGAAGTATGGTCAAGCAGTATTTAACTACTCAAGGCTCTTTTGTGTCAAAATGAGCAATGAGCAATGAGCTTGCAATATTGCAAATTTGGTGTGACCGGCCTCTGGCAACTAAAGCATGAGTCACATTTATGTTTTTGTGTTTAACGTTTGAGAAAATGTCAATGCTAAAGTATGGCAGCCTGAAGGACGACACCTCTTTGCATTGCATAGTGTGACGTGAACAGCGCCTTTAGCACACACTGTACGAGCCACACAGACAGACAGAATAATACAGAATGAAGAAAGTGAAGACTGGGGAAGGAAAACATATTATTTAAATAAATGTGGAAATCACTTCAGTGTTAAAACGACCCTTTAACTAACTTAAATTAACTTATCTCTCTTATTCTTTTTATTGCAGCCCCAACCCCATTTCCCATGGGTCTCGTAGGAAGTGAATTGGCCTGATTGGTCTGGATTTACAGGCCTGTAGACACGGAGGTCGAGCGTGTTGTGTCCTCCAACTGGAACACCAATACATTCCCACATAGACATGCACACCCACAAACATAAATAGATAGTTTTTGTCACTCCCTTCCCCCTCTACCTCTCTCTAACACCCCACCAATCACATTTTACGACCCCCCTTAGGGTTTCCACACAGACTGAACCATGTTTTTTTTTTTGTTTTTCTTTATTTGACAAGGTTCTCTTTCCGTTAGCATGCAGGGCCAAGTGTTACACAATGCCCCCTCTATCTGTTGTCCGTGGTACCGGGGTTGTGAGTGCGTTGCAGGTTACAATAAGTTCCACCTACTGATCTTAATTGGACCTGATGTGTTGTTCTGCTCCCAGGATGCCTGTTGAGCCTGGTTCTGTTCAGTTTCATTGTAAAGCAGGCCAAGAACTCTTGGCAGCCGCCTAGCTATAAAACACTTAGGGCGCAAAAGCTTTGCTAAAAGAAGCTGGCGAGAAAAGAAGGTCCCGAAAATAACTGTTATTGTTTTGGGTGTTTTTTTTCCACCATTTCTTTCAGTTTTGTGTGTTTTTTTTTCTCTCCTCCTTTCTCTTGTGCTCACCCACTCACACACATCTGCTCGTCACAAGATACAGTAGGAGCTACAGTCAGTAACCCCCCCCACACACACACACACACACACACCCTCACACCCCCCTCTACCACCAGCACACACAGTTTTCTTTGGGTGATGTTTTTCTCATTAGGGATGTCATTTAAAAACACTCCATTTTTAATTTTTATGAAAGCTTTTAAAGGATTATGGGTGCGGAGCTGTGGAAATGGGCTCTGCTTAAGTTTGTTTTGGTATTTCACATACACACACACACACACACATACACACACACATACTGTATTCACACACACACACACACACACACACACACACACACAGTCATACACATCTTCCTGCTGCAAGGGCCCGACGCCCCTTCCCTGCTGTGATGGTTTTGGTTGGAATTTCCCACTCTGGTGTGGAACGGCTTTTTGGAAGGATCTGGAAGTGGTGATGGAGCTTTAATTCAGAGGGAGGGACGACCAACTTCTCTTTGAAGCTAAAGACACAGTTTGTATGTGTGAGTGGCATTTTCTTCCTTTTTTTTTCTTAGCTATTTGTTTTTGGGTGTTGCTCTCAAACCAATTAGAGTATGTCACTGGGGGGAAAAACACAATAAAGCGACACAATCAAAGATATTTTCAAAGTAGAAACACAGCTTTAGTCTCTCACTGAAGTGATTATGGTTCAAACACAAAGACTAAAGTGTTCCTAATAGACTGGAGGTCTCTCACAAAGCAGAATGTTGCTCTTTCATAACAGAGGCAATGTATTTCCTTTGGTCAGTTGCACATTGACACTGGATGGTGTGAGTATATTTGTCATGGCCTGCTCTGCAGATAAGAGGTCAGCACACAGGTTGTCAGCTTGGTACTATGTATAGTGACAGAATGTCAGTATCCTCTTCAGGTATGGTTATCAGGGTTGGTAAGGTTACTTTAGAAATGTAATAGGTTACAGATTACTTGATGAAAAAAGTCATAAATCTGGCGTTGGCTTAATTGGTACTGTGACACCATTTAAACCCATGTGTGCTCCAAATAAGCCCATCTCATGATTTATGTATAAAATATAAAAAAATTATTGAATTCAAAGAATTAAAAAAACAGCAATATATGTATTCAGTGACATGTTAAATATTTAACAAAATCATTTGATGACACATTTTTTCCCAGCAACTATAACAGATTACAGTTACATTTATTTTGTAAATAAATGATGTATTACTGTTACATGTAACTAGTTACTCCCCAACTCTGATGGTCTCATGTTCATTTGGCATTTGAATGTCAGTGTGGGCAATCCAGACACAATGGCTTATTCATATGTTCAAAATAACAAACACCAAAATGAGAAAGTAGGACAGCAGCTATTGCTTTCCAAAACATCCTATGTGTGTTTTCTCTTGTGAAGCCCGTTGGCAGGGGCTGTTTCTCAGACCCTTCCCAAAAAAATTCATGAGTG
Source organism: Scomber japonicus (assembly GCF_027409825.1). Taxonomy (NCBI): domain Eukaryota; kingdom Metazoa; phylum Chordata; class Actinopteri; order Scombriformes; family Scombridae; genus Scomber; species Scomber japonicus. The sequence continues at coordinate 9,136,451 of NC_070583.1, forward strand.
GTTTCTGGTCTTCCACCTCTGCAGCTGAGGTTTGGTTAAGTGTGGGCAGCTAAAGCTACTTGGTTATGGTTAGAGAAAGATCATGTTCATTTTCAAAGAAACCAACACTGACTCTTGGTAGGAGATGTGTGGGAGTTCTGGTTCTCTGAAGTCCATGTCAATGTATTTTGTGGGTGTGTGCAGAGTAGGGTGTTATGGGTAACTGCAACCTCCGAGATTTCAATGATGGTTGTGTGTCAAGCAGCCTGCTGCTCGAAGAAGGAAGGTCCAGACTCGAAATGCTGGTGAAAGCATTGACAAAATGCAGCAGATAATGCACAAAAACCACTATGTTACTCCGATTTTTATAAATTCAATTTTATGACGTGAATTGCTAAAATATGATGTGTAAGTGGAGCAGAAGAAAAAAATGGTAGAATGTGTGTATATTACTACATTGTTGTGTATATCATATAATGTGAACAAATAGTACTGTTAGAATTAGCACCCATTCACTATAGTTTGTATTAGAGCATAGCAGAGTGCATAGTGTATTGTTGATGCACTTTTTCCAGCTTGTATTTTATTTTAAGGGCTCAAGCAGTTTTGCGCTGTTTGAATTCAAATATAACTAAGCCACAAAGAAAACTGTTCCAGGTTTTGTTTGTTATTATTTCCAAAAGCACTTAGTGGAAGACAATAAAGGCACATTAACAGCTCCTAAAGTTCAATTTAGGAGTTTGCAAGAGGCACTTGAAGGCAGCATGTTTGTGTGTACTGAAGTGCAATGAAGTGAGTGCATATGTTGTGTGAGTGCATTCTTGCTTAATGTCAGCGCTGAAGTTGCAGTGCACAGACCACCTCTGATGATGGTGAGAGAGACTGTCCATCATGCCTTCGTTTTCATTCCCCTCTCTCCAGGTTTCCTGTTGGATCCATGAGGAGAGAGAAAAAGAGAGAAGGGCAGATGAGAGAAAAGGAAAGGGGAGCCGTCTGTCTACCATTAACATTATCTCTATGGGAGCCCAAAATGGGCTCTGTCAGCAGAACACCGACCTGCTGTCAAGAGAAGAACATGAGAACGAAAGGGAGGGATGAGAAGAAAGAAAGAGAAGGGAAAGGTATTATCGCGGCATCCTGAAAGTCTGTGTTTTATATGGAACACCCTATATATCACTTATTACCAGAAATACAGTCAAGATATACGAGCATCACTGAGCCTGAGTCGAAAAACTTCAGCATGTGAAATCTCTCCATCCGTGGTGAGTATCAGCTTCAGTTTTGTAACTACTGAAAAGTCTTTCAGTCGTCCGATGCAGTTCAAAAACGGCAGCCAATGTCTCATTGGCAGAGAACGATTATTTAAATTGATTCTTCTTTCACTTTCCAACAGTAAAGAATTGATTCACGAACGCTTCATTTGATTCACCTTTGTAAAAAAAAATGACAGCTTTGTGTGCAATAGCACTTTAGTTTAGTGAGATCCAATAAAGCAGCTTGTTTTGAGTGTTGGCCCGGGCAGAGCTAGACTGAGTCCAACTTCAGACATTGATCAGGACCAGATTTATTCAGTTCTATAACTGTCAGTTCAGCTTATTCACTTAAATATATCGTTACATTTAGGGGAAAAAAAACAAATCTCTTTTTATAAACTCTGAGAGTAAGTTCTTAAAGTTGTGCCAACCAATATTTAGCCATGTGAGTGGCGTGGCTCTAGGGATTACAATGTCTGTCTGTTATAGTGACTGATATATCTCTATGGGATGGATTGCCATTAAATTGTGTACAGACATTCATGATCCCCAGAGGATGAATCCTACTGGTGATATTGGGTGATCTCCTGATTATCCCTGTAGCACCAGCAGGTTCACACTTTGCCTTTTAGTGAATTATCTCAACAACTATTGAATGAATTGCAATGAAATTTGGTACACACATGATTCCGTCAAGGTGAATTATAATTAATATTCCTTGACTTTTCATATAGTGTCACCATCAGGTCAAAATGTGTCCAAAACTTTGTGTTTGGTGCTATTAGCAAACATTTGCATGCTAATACACCAAACTAAGATAGTGAGCATTGTAAACATTGTATACTGCTAAAGCCTACTGGTTAGCATGACAGATTGCAACACCTAAAGTTCGTTTTGAGTCGACATGGTAAACTTCTTCATGAACACCTATTTACACATCCAGCAGATACGGAGCAACATTAGCGCTGATTGTTTTAAGCCCAATATCCTTGTTATTGCTCCTGTTTTCAGTCTCAACCAACTCCTGAGAGAAACATCTGGTCCTTTAGCTGCTTCTCCAGCTTGACCATAGCTTATTTCTTTCTTTCTTTGGCAGGGACAGTGCAAATCAATCAACATTTTAGTTCACGCCACAATGTTAATGTGTTAGCCAAGAAGCTAGTTTACATCTGTAGTTCAACAACTTGTAAAGCACAATAAAAAAGAAGAGAAAAGACAGAAAAAAATCATTTTAAAGTAAACATTACATTTTGAACTATAAACAGCACATCATTAATACAAACAGTGAGTTAAGCCACAATAGAGTCTGATAGTGATGCACATAGAAGCTCTGGTGTTCTTTGAGCCAGTGTTTTAGAGGGTTTTTTGAACAGTGAAAAGGTTGTACATGTCTCTATATGTGTGGGGAGAGTGTCTAAATATGCATGTCTGCTATTTGGTGCTGGGCAGGAAGCTTATAGTAGCTTTTCCCTTGCCTGCTGAGTCAAAAAACAATTCTATGAGAGTGGTGAGAGTGGACTAGAATAACAGAAAGTTGCAGGCCAGAAAACCAAAAAAGAAACTATAAAGCTTCATAGAACTGAGAGTTACTACTTTGACATAAATATTGATTATTGCCATTTTTCACATATGTATCTGTCATATCACACAAATTTACCACTGTGAGTGCTTTTACTTTTTTATGGCTTGTATTACATTTCTCTCGTCTTGCTTTGAAATATTTGCCCTTCCGCGCTCCGCACACCAGTTTTTTATTATGTCTTTGTAAAAAATCAACACAGAACCACTTAATTTCTCCTATCAGATGTTCCCCATGCACTGTTTTATTTACATTTGAGGTCATACACATGTATGATGCTGCTTGACCCCTCTGTGTTTTTTGGCCCTGCTTAGAGGCTCTAGAAGCATGGAGGAAGACAGATGGGGGCCTCTGAGCAAGTTCAGCAGGAACAAAAAAAGGTTTAAGAGCTTAACTAAACACAAGACAGAAAGTGAGTCACAAGCCCTCTGTCCTAAAAAAAGATGCGCCTCATTTACTCTAAAGCAGATACCATTAGAGTCCATAAACCTCTCCCCTCACCTCTTCTGTGCCCATCTGTCATAACATGTATGATGTCTCTGTTTAGACACTTGTACCATTAAGGCCCATGATATGTGATTTACACTATGTTGTGTTCCAGGCAGCTTCATGTTGCTAGATGATGACAAATGGATGTACTGTAGTTATGACATGTTTAAAACCCAGAGAGCTCTGTTTACAGTCCAGGCCTTTGTTCAAGCTCAGCATTTCTGGCAAGTGGGAGCCAATGAATCGACTATGACCTCCTGTTCAAGATCGCCACGTCGACACAGATTTGCTGGAGACAAGAAACTCGGGTCAACATTATTGAGTATACACTTGTTTTCATCAGTTTACTCACATTGATGTACATCTAAATAAGGAGAAATATAAGAGTGCAGGTTTAGTTTTGGAAGTTCTGCTGGTGGAGCAAATAAGTGAAAAGAAGCTGAAGCAAGTGCTACTCCCTGTTTTACATGTATATCACCAGGCTTAGACCACACTGCAAAATAATGATTTTCCAACAAATAATTAGAATTTTGTTTGTATTATTAATGCACTAACCACACAATCCACTAATATTTAGAACATGTAAGAGTAAAGATATGCACAGAAAGGACTTGGGCATATTTAAAAACATCATTAGGAGCAAGCAGAAGTGGTCAGTGGTTACATTTGTGATTCCTAATTGATACAACTGAGAGATCAGCAAGCACACGTATCAGTTATTAGCTGTTTTCTAACACTACCTTTTTGAAATAACTTAACAATTATTAATGCACTATCCTCACTTAAAATGCAATATCATCAGTAGATGATCTTGTGTTTGTATCTTTGCTAAAAACATGTTAAAAAACCCAGTAGTTAGCATTAGTAGCTTATCTTTTATTGATGTTGATTCCTAGTACTTTTCAGGAGAGGTTTAGCTGTAAATCAGTTTGAATGGAGCCTAAAAAATTCACAGAGCACTTGTTGCTGCTCATAAAGCTTACTGTTGTGACCAGACAGTCACAACAATGGAAGCATACCAACATTTTTATCAGCCGAGACTCTCTTATCTGGACTTGGCAGCAGAACAGTCAGAGGACATAAAAATGGAAGCTGTAAAAGTATGGCCCCCACCCTCCACCCCCAGTGTAAAATACAAGCTTGGAGAGATAAATTGGTAATAAATAGCAATATATATTATGATATCATGAAGTGGGGTAGCAAGAGGGACACATTTTGGGCTTGGAAATTAAATCAAGACAGGAGGTAGGACATGATCCCTCCTCAAGGTCTAGATGCTGGTAATTTACTGGTTGAATCTTGAGGACGATTTGGAAGCTCAGAGTGGCAGGATATAGTAGAAATTCACCAGAGTGGGAATAAAAGTAAAAACATGACAGAAAAAAAATCTTGCCTACTGAACTACTGAGTTTAATTTGTATGAAAAAGTGGCCACATACACACTTGGCTCAGACTGAAGAGTGTTTACACTTAAACCTCAGATGGTTTCATTATTTATGAGCACCCTTGGACATTTTAGCACTGCACGGGTTATGCTTAAGAACGAGAGCGAGAGAGTGAGGAGTAAAGAGGAGAGTTTTATGATGTTGCAAAATTACCAACATGTGGTATTGAACCTAGCCTCTATGTTTGGAGAGAACAGTGTCATAAATTTGGAATGGCATGTTATGCAGATGCATGTTTAAGTGCATGTATGTTATTATAGCATACAGAGGAGTCTCTGAAAGGCTATCTGGGCATTGCTGTTTAGCTACCTACAGTGTGTGCAATATCTCTCCCTCTTTCTGCAATAGCTCCCATTGTCTTTTAGTAATGGTCTATTAAAAAAGGACAATGCCATGAAAGAAACCAAAAACTGAAGGCAGCAGAGAAACTGTATCACAGCAAAGTCAGATGGAAACCTTACGACAGGAGCCGCGAGTTAAAAGGGGGTCAACTTCGCTGAATGAGGTGCAGACAGAGAGACCAAATTGGGAGGAGGACAAAATAAGGCCAAGCTTCAAATCTCGAATGTGTTTGACATCAATCCTGTGCTGGACAGACTTTTTAAATTATGTGCCAAATCAAACATGAAACACATGGTCACCATATCATGTTGAAAGAGGAAGTAAGAGGAAGGAGAGGAGTGATGAAACAATAGAAAGGATGTTTGAGACAGAAAACAAAGGGAGTGAGACATGGACATGTGTGTTTTACATGGTGTCTAGAACAGCTGGGACCATTGAAAACAACCAATGAAGTGGTGGGTTCAATTCAAACCAATACTTGCAGAAAAGTGGTATCTTAGACATCTCAGGCATGTGTACAGCTAATACACAAAGGGGAAACTCTGGTAGCAGGCAAATGCTTGGTACTTTTACACATTCTCATCATTAAATATGATATCCCAGACTTTTCCGGCACTCAATAGATGTGGGAGGTCGATGTCGTGCTTACAGCGCTGAGCCTTTCCCCAAGGAGCATCACAGTGATCTGTTGCTGTACTCTCACCATGTTCCCACCATTTCAGTGTGCAGGTGGGTGGAATATATGCAGGGCTATTCTAGCTGGTGTACGTCCATTAGTGCCCTTGCATTTGCAGCGGGGTCATCAGCTGGGGAGAACCAGTCCTCCACATTTTATTCCACACTCTGGTACATTTTTGGGCCATTTTTATTGTCAGAACCGACTGTGGTTAGCAGTGCAGGACAATGAAACTAGTCTTTGTTTTTGAAGAAATGGAGATGACCCGATGTCAGACTGTACACGCATTTTGGAAGCTTCTAGCTGTGTGAAATTTACAACAGATTTTGTAACCTTATTTGGAAGTACCACTACATTGCCAACAGAAAGGTTTTTTTTTATCATGGTCACATATGGTATTTTTGATAGCTGCTGTAAAAGAAGATGTGATAGCTTTTAAAATCACACATTTTGATAGTTGTGATAGCCGAAACGTGTCACCAGAAGATATCTAGTATGTCCATGGAGCACCTTAGTGCCACATTGCATTGCATCAATGGACACCTGTAAATCACAAAACCACATCATACTGTCAGAAACTAATAAAGTCAATCATAATCAAATAATTGGCAGTAATAGGCACAGGTGGTTTGATGCATGCTGACCAACATCTAGTTAACTTGTCTCTTTTTTTCAAGCTCTAGCTTCACACAATCTTACAGGTCCCAGATTTTGATATGAAAAAGCAGACGTTCCAACTCTCCCGGAAGTTCTGGGAGTCTCCCACATATTGATAGCGGCTCCCTGACGCCTGGAAATGAGACACAATCTTCAGGAATCTGGAGCGAGCAAGCAAGAATGCGCGCTAGAGAGTGGCTGCGTGTGTGTGTGTGTGTGTGTGTGTGTGTGTGTGTGTGTGTGTGTGTGTTTATATGACTATCAATATAGTACATGTGAGAGCAAAGCATCCTGATAGATCTGTTTTGCTGCTTAGTTGACCAACCGCACCCCCCACCCCGGACCAAACCTCCCTGAAATGAGTTTTTGCAGGTTGGGATGTCTGAAAAGGCCATTTTCCAAATGTCTAAAGTGAACTTAACCATTAAGCCAAGTTAAATGTAATACACTACATACAGTATAGCCTGTTGAAAAGAACATTTACCAGTCAAAATCAATCATACTGAATGATGTTTGTAATTCATACAAAGGAACATTTTAGACCTTTCTCTGTGTCAAAGGAAGTCCATCAGCAGCCTGTTTGATCTATAACCGGCATCGTATTCCTTTAATTTGATTGGCTCATGACTCAACAGTATAAAGTGGTCAGCAGAGATAACAACAGTTATAAGTAAAAACTTTATTGCTACAGTACTCTCACATGTACAGTGTGGAAGGAGATCATTTATAATATATTTGCCAAACACCACAAATGGACTGCAGGGAGTCCACACATATTTCTTAGACCAGACTTGTTTTAAAGCTTACATGCAACATATGTCCAGTACACATGGTACTTTTGATAGCTGTTGTAAAGGAAGATGTGATAGCTTTTAGAATCACTCATTTTGATAGTTGTGATAGCCGAAACGTGTCACCAGAAGATATCTAGTATGTCCATGGAGCACCTTGGTGCCACATTGCATTGCATCAATGGACACCTGTAAATCACAAAACCACATCATACTGTCAGAAACTAATAAAGTCAACCATAATCAAATAATTGGCAGTAAAATTCTTGCTTTTTTAGAAGGTTGAGACATGTCCGTGCTGAGAACAGTGGGTTATACTGATGTATCGAGGATGCCTGATGTTTGGCCTTACGTACAAAACAATAGGGACAGGTGGTTTGATGCATGCTGGCCAACATGTAGTTAACTTGTCTCTTTTTTTCAAGCTCTAGCTTTACACAATCTTACAGGTCCCAGATTTTGATATAAAAAAGCAGACGTTCCAACTCTCCCGGAAGTTCTGGGAGTCTCCCACATATTGATAGCGGCTCCCTGACGCCAGCAAATGAGATACAATCTCCAGGAATCTGGAGCGAGCAAGCAAGAATGCGCACTAGTGAGTGGCTGCTTGTGTGTGTGTGTTTATATGACTATCAATACAGTACATGTGAGAGCAAAGCATCCTGATAGATCTGTTTTGCTGCTTAGTTGACCAACCGCACTCCCCACCCCGGACCAAACCTTCCTGAAATGAGTTTTTGCAGGTTGGGATTTTCCACATTTTCCAAATGTCTGAAATGAACTTAACCATTAAGCCAAGTTAAATGTAATACACTACATACAGTATATTGCAAAATCAATCATACTGAATGATGTTTGTAATTCATACAAAGGAACATTTTAGACCTTTCTCTGTGTCAAAGGAAGTCCATCAGCAGCCTGTTTGATCTATAACCGGCATCGTATTCCTTTAATTTGATTGGCTCATGACTCAACAGTATAAAGTGGTCAGCAGAGATAACAACAGTTATAAGTAAAAACTTTATTGCTACTCTCACATGTACAGTGTGGAAGGAGATCATTTATAATTTATCTGCCAAACACCACAAATGGACTGCAGGGAGTCCACATGTATTTCTTAGACCAGACTTGTTTTAAAGCTTACATGCAACATATGTCCAGTACAAGGATCAAAGATGGTTTAGATGTGATGCACGTTCTTCTGTCACAATTGTCAGCTTGTCTAAAACCAAAAGGTTATATTTGTGGTCTCCTCTGCTTTACTTTTTTCCCTCTGCTCGTTTGCCTTCCAGGAATTGAGGCACACTGCGATGCAGGCTGTTATCATAAACTATATGCTGCTCTGTATTGAAGAAAAGCAGACATCGGCTTGTCCAGGAGCGAGTCTTGACCTTTTCTTGCTCGGTGCTCCTGTGAGAAACACATGTCCCTGACCATCATTTCCAAAACCACGAACCATGACCCAACAGCTTCACAGCACTGAGACACTCCTGATATCTAACACCTGAACTTGACCACAATAATATTGACAAGTCTAATGGAGGTCAAAGGATCTCCTGCGCTAACAGGTTTGAATTGGCTTTCCTCAGTCCTATTCAATAAGTCTCCAAAGCTTCAGTGGAGTCATGAAAAATATACACAGGCGTGGGGAACTGAGGCGAGAATCTTCACTGTATGTGTGCTCTGAAAACATTGATGCTCCCTTCTCTTTATTTGGATAGTTTTGCAGTGGGATCCTTGCTTATTTTTGCCCATAAGTGCCCGGGAGTAATCAAATCCCAACTGAAATATTTTCTTTGCCGCCATTACCTTTCTGCCTGCCGTTTTCTCTCCCAGGGAAGCATCCCGTCAGGCCCTGACTCTCTTTCCAAACTGGGGATTTACGGAAGATTAGGGAAAACTATGTAAATGACACTGCTCCTGCGGAGTCAAGCGAAACGTTAGACCCCAAAAGAGGGAAGCTGGGAGTCGGGAGTAAAGCGACGGGTGAGGGGGAGGAAAATAAGAGCACATCCTCGGGAATTTCCCTCGGAAATCTTTGGATAATACCGCTAGTTTAAATGAAAGTTGTCAGGATTAAGAATGCCAAAATCCACTGAGGCTAGTGCGAGGGTAAAAAGCAGGAACCTATTATATTCCTGTATCAGCTAATTGGAGGTAAAGTTTCCATGAAGGGGTTTAGCGATGGGGCTTTTGATGAGATGAAATGGTGAACGGTATGAGATGATTGAAGAGAAAGGGAAAAAATGGGCAGATAGACACAGTGAGACACTTGCACACACATTTCTATAAACACACAACTATCAAACTTGTGTCTCCCTAAAATTGCTCTCAGACAAAGTACGGTCCTCTTAGACATACTGATTAGCTGAAATATCTCTCAATCCACCGCCCTCCATCCTTCTATCCTTTTCTTCTCTCTCTCTCTTTCGTTCTCTCTCTCTCTCTAGCTCTCCATCTGTCTGTGATGAGACGGTCACCTCAGTGTCAGTGGTGATGGCTAAGTGGGAGCTTGAGCACTTCCTTAATCAATCTGGGTAATAGAGAGAAGCTTGCCAGCCACACACCCCTCTCACGCACACACACACTCAAAGACCTGTCAGCCCCCCACCCCCTCCGCCCCCCATTCATTGAGGCATTGAGTTCTCTTTCATACACAATGGCAAAAGAAGTAAACAGATTTGACACATTGCTGTTGATTCACCTGCACAGCCAAAGAAGCACATCAAGCATAGATTAGCAGACTAGCACACGGATTTGCAAACACACACAGGAAATGTGTAAAGTGCACATAGCCTGGAAGACACACTTATACACACACATGCCCACTCTGTCAGAAGGATATAGGCAGACAGCTGGGAATGTCACGCATGCACACTTGACAGGCGATCCAATAAAGGAGAAGACACGGCGAGGGCGAATACCTTGATAAGCCGCGGTATGCTTTGCGTAAACACTTTTGAACATGTCGGTCAATTCGTGCAGGAAAGTGGTTTTGAATGTAGCGGCGAGGAAAAAGGGGAGGGGGAGGGGGGGGTCAAGAAGCAGCCACCTGCTTAACAGCATCATGGTAAGACACACAGCTGTGAGTGGAAGTGTGTTCCTCCAGTGTGTCAAATGAAGACGTTTCCCCCAGACAAGGTCTATCAACATATTTCAACCCTTTTGTCGATATCCGGCCACATCTGCCTGCTTTTCCTCTATAGATTACCTCAATCCCTTCTCTCCCGACCTTCATCTGTCTCTTTCTATAACACTGGCATTTGTGGCTACTTACTGTGCCAACTCATACGTCTACTAGTTTTTTGTTTAGTTTTTTATGTTTTACCTCTGAGTCTCTGTCTTTACACAAACATCTTTCTCTCTCTTCTGTTCTTGCTCCATCTCTCCATCCATGGTGTTGCTCTCTGACCTAATCCAAATGGCCTCAAGATGTTGCTGCAATTCATTTGCATTTACTTACATCTCAAGTATGACCACAACCAAGACAATCATGGAGGAAATGTTGAGCAGATACTAGGGCAAGAAGCGGCTGGCAGAAGACACAGAACAGATTCATATGGAGAGCATACACTCAAAAGTCAACTTTGTTTATGGTCCTAAAAGTCACACTCCATAAACCTCTGAGATACACATTTGGACTAAATTTCCAAACTGTAAAGGCCATAGTATTAGCTCATACAACCATATCAATATCATATCAATCATATCAAAGGAGTTGGACAAGGATGTCTCCATTTCTACAGGTGTTTTGTTACCTTGGTAGCCTTTTCTATAAATGTTTAATAAAAAACAATAACATTTCCTTCAATTTTACATCAAATTCTCCTGAAAACAGATGATCCTGAGCGGTGACTTCATCTGGCATCAAAGGTTGAACATAAAAATGTCAATAAAACCATCACAGATTTTGAACAATCCCAACCCCTACAGTACATCTCACCCATCAAATAAAACTGCCGCCCTCTGGCTGAATTCCCGTTGCTCTACACAACCAACAATCCCTACCCCCCATTTTATCTAGCCTCAGCAGTTCCTAACTTTTATTGAAATTGAAATTGGGTTTCGTATGTTGGCAAGAAAGATAATATCATCATGACGGAAGGCCTTATTGTCCAGCTGCTTCGTGGCGCGTGCTGTATTTTCCATTCATCATCTTTTCGACTCAAGAAGCAAGTAAATGCAACTCTATTGTAACAATGCTGTGACGCCTATTTGGTGACTCCTGGCTCTTTTTTTCTCCTCCTCATCCTCCCAGTCAACGGTCTGCTGTATGCCAGTCTCTACGCTGCCTTTCAAGGGAAGAATTCTTTCCCCGTAATCCATCCCAGCTGTGGCAGATTGCACGGCCAATTAAAGAAAACCGTTTGGCTCGCCCCAAACGAGGCGACCACATGTTGCAGCACGACCTCCCCTCCACTCTGCCTTCATCCACCCCTTGGGACCTCCCCTCTGAGGGGTTGGGGGGTCACAGCGCTTGTCCTTTCTTCCGCGCTGGAGCCGTGAGGAAAACATGGAGACTGAAGACAAACAAGACAATTAGCCCCAGCTCTGATTTGAGAGCCTCATCAGGATCAGCCTCCTGTGAGGTCACTGAGGCTATGTCACACGTCCAAACCTACAGTAGAGGGCAACTGTCAACAAGCCGATTTACCCCCCCCCCCCCCCCCCCTCCCCGAAATGCGTCTCCTCTTTATGCTGATTATTCTGTTATGCTGTGTTGGCGGGGAGAGGGTGAAGGTTGAAACCACAGGGAAATCACAGAAGTGATGGCATGAATTGGTTTGGACGCTGAAGAAAGGGCATTCCTGCTGCTGTGACGGGATTGTGACGGGATTATAGTGTTACTGTCTCAGAAGGTATTTGACATGAAGATGGATTGGAATGTGCATAGCTGGGGACACTGAGGCTGGTTAAATGAGGTTATAAATGTATAATGATATCACACAAGGAAAGGAGCATTGGTGTCGCTGGAGAAAAACGATAGAAAACAAATACAGGTCAACAGATGGGGCCATTTTTTTTTACTATTGTCCTTTTTATGACTCTGATATGTGTGCACTCATGTGTGCGACTGGGTGTGTACCCGGTGCTAGTGCCTGCATCCATGTCCAGGATGGTGTTTGTTTTCCCTTTTAAGCCCCGTTGGCATCCCCCTCCCCATCCCCATCATGTCGGGGGCATGAAATCGAAGCGGTGCACTTTCTTCCCATAACGCGCAGCACAAACAGGAAATCTATCACAGCGCCACATCAATGCAAATCCTGATATTGTAAACACACATAAGCTTACAGTATATATACAGCAGGGGCATATATGGGGATAAAGGAAAGTGCCCAGTATAGATTTCCCTCCCTAAGACACTAAAACATTCCTGCTCACTGAGGTCTGCACAGCATCATGCAGGCTAGTAAAAACAGATGCGCTTAATGTAACCATATTCTATACAATACGTGGATGGATCATGGTATGGAAAACTATAACCACTTGTGACCTTAATGACCCATAAATAAGTATTCAAGGTGAACAGCACAAACACGTGTGGTTAAAGTAGTCTTTTTAGTTAGAAGAGGAATGTAAAACACAGGAAAGTACACAGACTGAGTTCAACCCTCCTTCAAGATCACTTTACTGATTTTGGAAGCAGTGCGCTGAATTTTCGTCTGTTGGCATGAGGTAAGACTTAGCAGCGTGCCAAATGATTTAGCGCTGGACACTTTGTAAAGCAGCACATCGACATGTAGACAGAGCAAACAAGTCTATCAAACGTTTAAAAAAGCAGAAAGCATTTAAAATAGCAGCAGCTGCTAATGTATATGGCATGTCACTTGCAATAAACATATGCCTGGCTGCACTTGAATTTATATGACAACCCAGGCTCCTTTTTTTTTGTGAGAAATTGTCTGGAACAAAGTTTGAAGGAAAAGGAGAGACAGACAAAAAGGGGACCGGTAGCAGAGTCACAGACGGACAGAACCACCCAAAAGAAAACAGACAGTGTTGCTTTCCCCATTACCATTTCAGACTTTGATAGGAACCAGAGAGGGAGAGTGGTGGTGAGTATATCAAACCCAGATCTTCCCCCCCCCCCTTTCATTTTTGCAGTCGTCTGTGTAATAGCAAGATCAATGTGTATGAAATCAAACGGCTGTCTCTATTATGACTGTCCTTCTGTTAAATCTCGAGCAAAAATCGAGAGCGGTTCGTCGGACTCTCCCGAGGAACTGTTTAAATTTTGGGCCAACTGGTTTGACGAGGCTGATTCATCCAGCATGCTTTAAAATTGGAAAATGTCCTCCTTTCTACATCTGCGCACAAATGTCAGCGCCCACGCTGTTCCTCCCTTTCCTGATTTTTCCCTCCCCATTTCTTTTTTCTTTTTTTCTCCCCCCCCCTTCACTCTGAACCCGCTTTCAATTCCCTCTGCATGTTGACAGACACTCTCATCTGGGCGACCTTGCTTTCTTCCTGTGTTTCCAGGTTCGGGGGAGGTTGGAAGGGGGTGAAAGGTGAAAGGTCGGACTTGTGCTCGGCGCTGTCTCGGCCTCTGTCAACACAACCTCTGCTCTGCAATACAATTTCCCCTGGATCTTACTAAAAGGGGAGGTGGGGGCAATGGGGAGTAGTCAGGAGAGTCAATTAGCTGCACTGTTGTGGGCTGACATACCACAGAGTGAGTACTTCACATCATAGCATACATACTGACTCTGTAGTGCATCATAAGGGTTATCATAGGGAATGTTAAAAAGCAGGTTTACGGCCATTTGTGCACACATAATCCTTACTGATGCATTTCACTGCTATTCATAAAATATTAGTGACCATATAATTAGTTACATTTTGTGAATAATGTATGTCAGATTTTGAAAAGCAGGGTTATAATACTAGAGCATAAGTCACATATTAGAATATTTAGTCATTGTATTGAATAGACACTGTATCAATAGGCTTATTCAATATTCTGAGGTATATCTGTGGAATGATGTTGGACATGCATTATTGAAATAGTTACCTTATTGCGCTATGAGAGTATTTAAATAGTTACTTCATTAAAAAAGACACATACTGCATCAATAAATGTTTTCAGTATTTGGATGTGTGTTTGTAGAATGAGGTGACTAATTGAAGATGTATGAGTCACCTACTACAATATCAATCAATCAATCAATTGCTTTATTTGTCCCCAAGGGGCAGTTGGTTGTGCAGTAGTCTAAAAACATAAATCATCTTGAACACATGAAATAAATATAAAAGAGAGTAGAATACACAAACAAGACAAATTTAATATATAAACAATGTAACATTTCAAAGTCCTGTGTAGGTTTGTGTCCTCAAGTCACCTTTTTCCTTTAGCTCTGTTAGTTTTTGCTAATGGGACTCTAAAAAGACAAGCAGAATGTAAGATCTGAAACTCTGCATGTACGGGATGTTAGCTGTCAACCCGAATCAGCTCTGCTTTCTTTGATAACTGTTTGTTAAACAGAACAGGCTTTTGTGTTAAGTACCAGCAGACATTCTCCTGCAGACATTTACCACCACATTCACAACACTTTTCTGTTTGACAGCGCAGAGAAGAGTAACAACAGATAGAAGAAAATGTACGAACTGATTCAATAAAAGATTGATAAAACAATGACATCAGAGACCTGTCCATGTGAAGTTTCCTCTAAACAAACCTAATTGTACTGACACATATTACAATATTGGAGCAGTTATCTTATTAAAGGAACACATATTACAAAAATTGAATTGTTGATACATAGTCAGTGTGATTTTAACCTAAAGAACTTTGCAAAAGTGAGTAAAATTACAGAGGTTATATTGTTAAAAATACATCTACTGTTTAAGTCAAACTACTGTATAGACTATAGGCACACTATTTGAGTTGCCAAAGTTACATTCTTTTGCCTTCTCCAAATGTGCAGTCCAGAACTTAACCAAAATGTTAAAACTATTACAACCAGCCTGTAATATAAACTCAGGCACATGTCAAACAGTCTCTAACCTGGGGTCATGTGTAGGAGGGCTCTAAACTCTTGTAGGCCTTCCACATCTTTTCAATCAGACATCAAAAAGAGCATAGGTAGAGTCAGGCCTTAACACTTCCCTACAGTGCACTCTGACCCCCAGCGCTCAATTTAAGGCATTTTATGATCTGTTCAATACACTCTGATCAATGCTACTTAACTGTTTTCCTAAAGCTGTTTTCCTCCAAAAGGTCAAAGGTCAAAGTGAAAATAAGCATTCCATGAGTGACCTATCCCTCCTCCCCAGCCCCCCTGCCCCTCCTCTTCCTCTGGAAATACCCTATCTTTCACCCCACCCATCAGAAATATCCCGCAAGGTGCTAGGAGCCGCCTGTCATTGTGATTGATTGTCCCTAAATACAGCAGGGCTCGATCAGCGGTTGGTTTCCGTGGTAACTCGCAGCGGGCCATATGTGTGTTTGTGTGTGTGCCTGTGGTCTTTATTAAGATTGGTCGTTCTCATATACACAAGTCTCACCCTAAACCCCCTTTCTCCGCATAGGATACCACGCAAACCCAAATATTGGTTTGTCATCTGTTGCCCTGTGTGTTCGTGTGTATGTGTGTGTGTGTGTGTGTGTGTGGGTGGCTGGGTGTGGGTATGTTTGTGTGTGTTTTTGTGTCCCGGAGTGTAAGCGTTGAAGACGAGGTCTCACCAATAGAGGACAGAGATGAATATGTTTTCCTTTCCATTGCCAGGAGAATGGAAAAATCTGGGGTGTAATGACTCAATCCGTGAAATGGGAGTTAAACCATAATAATCATTAAGGGGCAACCAACCACACACACACACCCATACACACATGAAAAGACACACAACATATTGCCAGCTGCCCCATACTTCCCCTGTGAAAACATTTCTCTGAGGCAGGTCACACACACATATGCAAAAACTCAAGTGCAAACACCCAGAAAATCCCTTCCACCTTTCTCCTTTGTTCTTCCGTTTTCTTTCCACGCACTCGTCTGTGCTTTTGGTACGTTTAGCAAAAACAAATTGTCGCATGTACATTGCATGTTGCACCGAAGGAGCCGTTATGCATCTATACATGTTCACGCTCATGTTTGTCTTTGCACCGGCAGAGTGTGGACAGCAGTGTTTAGACAGGGAAGTGGCCCTTATGGTCTGAGTCTCTATTTTAAGAGATGAAGCACTAATGATTGCTGAGCCACCAGCCTGACAGACAGCAGTGAGAAATATGCGGCTCTCCCTTCTCATTCTCAGAGACACTGGATTCTTTTTTCTTGTTTTTTCTTTTTTCCTCCACTGGTTCTGTTCATGTCTGCTTTATTCCCTCTTCTCTTATCTGTTGCCATGTAGGCTGGTGGTCCCCAGGGTGAATCCACACTGGTTTGATAGCAAGAGAAGAGTCACATGTGTCTCTCTTTCCATCGGTCTCTTTTTAATCTCTTGTTTCATCGCAGCTGTCCACTTTTCACCCCCTCATTCTCTCTGTACCTCCGCCTCCTTGTCTCTCTGTCATTTTAACCTTCACTGTCTGTCTGTCTGTGCCTGTCGGTCTTTCCCCTCCTCTCTACTTTTTCGCTTTCATCATGGGTCTGTTTTTCTGCCGAGGTGAGTGTTGATGGCTCCCATATTTTCTCCCAGCGCCTTTCTCTTCTTCTGTGCTCCCTCCTCTCATTCTCACTAACCCACATCTTCCCATATACCATGTACCCTCGCCTGGTACAAATCAGACAACACATCACAGACATTGTAACTTTTTTTTTTTTTTTTTTACTACATTGCTATCACCACAGTCATTATCTAATGCCATTTTCAGGTCAGTCAGGGGTGATACACTTCAGTCACATAATACCTCTGAATAATAAGTTATGGTGGTTGTTCAGCCAAACACTATAATTACAGACATGTTTCACCATATATAAGCAGGACCGCTATATATGTATGCATATTTGCATAACAGGTTACTCAGGTATTATTGTCTAGGTTAGCCAAAAAACACAGTTTTGATTCCCTTTAGGTTATTTTACAATACCAAATAAAAATCTCTTAACTGAATTTTAATAAAATGTACTATATCACAAGGTTGGGCAGGTTACTTCAGAAATGTAATAAGTTACAGGTTATTAGTTAACCTATTTAAAATGTAACAAGTAATGTATTTCAGTTCATGTAAATGTTCCTATTAAGCACCAAAATCTAAGTTTAGGTGTTTTTCATGGATACTGACATGATTTATAATAGAGATCATTTCTTATAAAGCAAGATTTATCTCTCATTTGAAAATGTATTCATTAGTTCATGTAGATTTTAGAATATAAAATAAAGATATTTGATGAAAAAAGTCGAAGGTCTGGCATGAGCTTAATTGGTACTGTGAAACCATTTAAGCCCATGTGTGCTCCAAATAAGCCCACGCCATGATTTATTTAGAAAATATTAGAAAATAATGATTTAAATAATTAAAAACAGCAATATATATTCAGTAAAAAATACATATTAAAAAAATGCCTGAGTAAAATCTTAAAGGTGTGACTTCAGATGTAACCCACTTTGTAATCATCAACATTTTCATAAGTAACTCTAATTTAACTACACATTTTTTTCTCAGTAACTGTTTGGCTTAAGGTTATATTTATTGTGTTAACACTGTTACATATAACTAGTAACTCCCCAACACTAACAACGTATATTGATATTGTGATATAAAACTATATAGTCAGAGTGGGGTTTTATCATCACTGCATTGAAAATAGTCATCCTGCTTTAAATTGAAATATCCTTGTTTGCTTTCTTAGTGAGAGTTAGATAAAAAGATTAGTACCACTCACATGTCTGTACATTAATCCTGAAGCCAGGAGATTACATTTAGAGGTTAGCTTAATTTAACAGAAAGACTGTAAGAAACTGCTAGCCTGGTCAAAGGTTTTAAAAAAATAATATACCAGAATCATTAAAGCTCTCAGATTCATGTGCTAGTTGTCAGGCAAGACTCCAGGAAGTCACTACACCCGGCCAAGAAATGGTCCCACACATAACTAACCACCTGTAAATCCAAAGTGTGTTTTTAATGTGATTTAAGAAACTGAAACCAGACATAATCTGTTCATTTGTGAGCTTTTGAGGTGGTGATCAGCAAATGTATTAAACTATGGACAGAGAAAGACTGACATTTTCCCCCTGTTTCAATCCCTTATGCTAAGTTAAGCTAACCGGCTGCTGCTGTAGCTTCATAATTAGCTTACACTTGCCATATGTGCCTTGGGCTTTACAGTACATATCTATTTATATGATAAACACATTTTAAGCCTTAATTTTGCATATTTGTTCTTCTGGAAAAGAAATATGGTAACAGACTTGGGACCTGGGCAAGCGTTATTCTTGCCTGGCTCTTTGCAGTCTTGTTTTCCCGGATCCCAGGAGTTCTGTCAACAGGGTGTCTGAGCCGGAGAAAACATACATTACCTGTGTGCCCATGTCTGTCTGCTGCAGCCAGAGCTTTAGTTACACTCCTCTCTACAATGTACAGCCAGAAAAAACAAATGACATCGTTTTAAAAGTTTAAAATCCAGGGCGAAATTTTTTCTCCCCCCCCTCCCCATTTTCTCCCAGATTGGATTGTGATAGATCCATCAATATCTGACTCATAGTCGCCAATTGTTCTGCCCGACCATGATTTGATAGCTTCCATATGAGTGGGTATCCTCTTATACTATAATGGGAGCTGCAATCAGGATCAGTGTGTGAACAGTGGCTGACATCCTGCCATAAAGCACACTGGAGTGAGCACACACACTGACTGAAAAACTGTGAATGCATGCACGCCTTTATACTTTTTGATTTGACTGAACCCAGACAATAGTTTTGCACACATCCATACACACACAGCGAGTGCACACTGGGCGCTCTTGTTACTGTTGTCATTCTTCATCTCATATCATTGGTGCACCATCAGCCTTCGGGATGAGGATACTTCTAGAGACAGCACTTTTACGGTGAGGTAAAATGGCCCTGTCGTTCCCAATCCCAGCTCAAATCCATCAACTCTGTCACCTCCGTCACCAGAAGAAAGGGAGGAGAGGGAAGGACGGCAATCCCCAAGTTGGCAGGCACCCGAAATCATTTGGAAAACGTCACAGGGAACTCTTCCAGAAATAGAGTCCTTAACAGTGTAACAGTGAGAAGAAAGCCATAAGTAGAGAGTTATTGAAAGTATAATGAAAAATAATACACCATAGGAATGGAGAGCTTGAATCCTAAAGGGTTATTAAATTTTGCAGTTGTGAAATGACTAAACACAGTAACCATGCAAACTGTACTAGGAAAGTTCAAGTGTGTGTTTTAAAGAAAGCATAGAAAAACCAATTGTGGCCACTGGCGACTTACCGTGCACTCATAAACAAGCGAGGGACTGTTTTAGCTTGAGAGTTAAAACAACAATGAACCCACATCCCATGGTGGTCAATTTGAAACTGAGAGTGTAAAATTGCTCAGTGAAGTTTACAAGCGTTTGAATTTCAAATTCCTGCCTAATTTTTTGTTTCAAAAACAAAAGTGATCCTACCAATATGGAGATATGTAGTATCACATTTTGATATGCAAATTAACATCCAACAGTACCACAGGTTAAAAGCCATGTTCAGATTTCTGGTACCAAGATATAGCTTGATAGGTGTAATATTTACCTATCATTCAGTCTTAAAAGTTCTTTTTTTTTAGTAGAAGGGGCCAGTGTGGTGAGAGTCCAGAGGCAATACGACACATAAAGAAGATACTGATACTAATTTGTATACATTTAGTTACTTCATTTTATTTCCATCATTTATAAAAATAATAATAATAATGAGTGCATAAAATAATAGACCAACTGACCAATAACATCAAACAGTGTGAGATTTAAAAAACCATTAAGATAATAAAAGATACCTGAGAGAGAATGAATCACCACAAACAATCAATGTGAGGACAAGAACAATAGCATTCATTAGCACTTGATGATTTAGCATTGATAATTAATTAGCAGGATTGGTATGAAGATTTATAACATCTCTTCATTGTTACCAGATGGATTTAGGCTAAACAAACAAACAAACAAAAATCATATCTGTAGTAGTTATTTGACCACATCTCTATCTGAATTAAATTTAGTGTTACCTGAACACAAAATGTAATTCTTCTACGTGGAGCCATATCAATTTAAAATGGCAACAAATAAGTTCTAAAGTACCAAATATAAAGTCAAAACCATCCATTCATTTTATTTAATATATGTGTGGTGTCAGATTAGGCTGACTGTCATATTCACCTGAATCCATTTATCACACTAGTTCAGATTGTGTCTTTGTATATTTTGTAGAAGAGAAAATGAGTCTGAGCTCTGTCTGATCAGGCTGACCTGAGGCTTTCATATAGGGATCTGCCACGTCTCCCTAACACATTACTAAATCTGAGCCATAATCACACCCTAATTCACACACTCATAAATCTTCTTCTCCAGGCTCTGATGTCAGCCCTATGCACATGCACACATACACACACATAGGATACATAGGTTGTTGCCTTGGGCATCAAATGAGTGGGACATGTTTTTCTTTTGTTTTTTTTCTTACCAATAGTTGTGCTTGTTTTCATGAAGCTTTTGGAACACCTTTTTAGTGTTTTTCCTTTCTTTTCCAATAAAACAAAGTAGTGCACATCCACAAAACCTCAGTGGTATAGAGCACCCTTTTCTTTATTTGTGACACTATGATCAACTACAGGTCTTCTTCTTCAGCCAAAGGAAGACCTGTAGTTGGTCGAAAGGTTGCAAATAAAGAAAAGGGAGCTCTGATTTAGTGTGTGCGTACTTCTTCCATTTATTTGTCTGCATTCGTTTTCATCTGGTTTGATTTTTGAAGCTTTAACTCCTAAGCCTTATTGGGGTTGTAACACTTGTCTTCAGCTTTCAGCCCAACAGCCACCAAATTTTCCAATATATTTTTGTATAGTTCTAGGACTGGATGTACTGTGATTGCAATTTTTTGAGGCTCCAATCTGAAATCTTGCCTAGGGCACCAACATATTCAGGGCCAACCTGCAAGCACACAAATATAATGTTCAACATAAACTACTGCAGGAAGATATTTTTAACAGTTCATTTCAATGTCTTTCCTGTGCCAAAGTTTGGGGCCTTTGAAGTTTAAGTGGAAGCGCAAGAGAAGGCTAGTTTAATTTCACTTTACTCAAAGGCTGCCAAGGTCCACGTGGACCATTCAGACAGCTATAAAATTAAGCCCTGCTAAAAACACAATATAATGAAAAAAGAGGGTTTCAGGGGGGAAAAACGATTATGTTCAAGTGCAAGATAAAAGAATTTCTAGAAGTGAGATCACATCTCAAAACATTTATCAAATCTGTTACAGGACATATATTCATCTGTTTACAGTGCCTGTGAGGATACAAATTAGCGCGGTACAGTCTGTGAAATGAAGAACAGATCCGTTGCAAAGAGCAATTTAGGACAAACTGACAGTAGAATCCAACTTTGGGGATATACAGTTCTGGCATGTCTTATACTTCAATTGCTTTGAAACAATATCCAATAATCCTTTCCTTTTCTACTTTGTCTCTGAGAATAAAGGGTCAAGGGAACAGGATATGATCTATAGGAAGAGGTATGACAGATGTATACAGAGATGAACACAGAAACAAAGACAAAGTAGTAAGGGAGAGGAAGAGGCAATTTTAGGGATCTGAGAAAATACTTTAGGGATCTGAGAAAAACCAGACTACTCAGTAAGACTTTGGATTGTAGCTATCATCAATGCCTCATGTCAAAATCCAAATTGATTCATAGACATGCCAAAGAAGTTTGTGTTTGATTAGATTGTAATGGCTCATAAGCTTTATCTTTCTTATATTTCAGTTCCCCCTTTTTTATTAATATAGTCATAAAGCCCTAGGAACAAAAAACACCTATAGAAGCAAATTCACTCATAGCAACTGTAACTAGGCATGGCAGGCCTACATGGTGTACAAAGGGGTTGGAAGTTGTCTTTTTTTAAGCATTTTTCCAAAACCAAAATAAAGGGCAAAAGCATATGTATTCATCTGCTTTGACATTAATTGCAGTCATTAGCATGTCCAGCTAACTAGCGGTCTATCTAGTAGCAGAGTGTCACTTCCAAAGTCAAAAACAAACCGTTAACTATAGGTTACACTAGTTTGTGTGGTTACAGGTTACATATAAAGAGACCCATTCATGACTAGCATGTCCACTGTGTGGTATTTCTTAATTGTATGAAGCCTATCTTGGATGCTACCAGAGTTTGAGCTAACATTAGCAGCTACAAAAAAGTCCTCATAACAAAAACCTTGTGAAAGCATACTGAAAATACAAACGCACATAGAAACTAAGCAGCCAACGATGTTAGAACAAAGTAACAGTCTGAACATTTTCCCTATCATTATGGACAAGCTCTACATTGCAATACACAAAGTATGCTGTTTTTTAGGTCTGTGAGTTCTCCATGAATTATCAACTGGTGAGGATATTGACTTTTTGCCTGTGACAAGTACCTTTAGCTTCAGTCTTTTAGCATGATGTCATCTGTGAAGCCATCATGAGAATATTTAAGAACCTTATACAGGCTTTTCATTTGAGAATTCAGGGGGAGACATATTTTCAGCCAAGTCGTGGAGCTATCGTTAGCTTAATTATCTAGCTACAGTTGACAGATTATTTTCAGCTGCCAATTACAGGTTTCATTTGAGCCTGCAAAAATTATGCTGGCTAGAAGGAAAATGTTTTTGTCTATGTCTGGCTAAAATCAAGAACCCATTGTTTCAAAAATTACCAAAAATTGTTAAGAAGTAACATAACAGTAAAAAGTGTCAAAAAACCTTAGTGGAAACAAACAAAGTATAAACAGACTTTCTGAATAAATCATGCATGTGACTTAAATGTCCACTAACGCTTTTCGTCACTGAAGAGACGAAAAATGGTATAATTATAATCAAGTCATCTTGTTGTGTACTTTTCTATGGCCCCTGAATGGAAAATTAGCGCCAGCTATTTATCATGACGACCCATCACAAAAAATTCTCTTAATGACAGTGGATGGAAGCAAACATTAATTTGAAATCTTCTCTTGGTAATTTTCTGGAAATGTGGTTAAAATTTGAGCAACATTTGGGTGGAAACCTGGCATTTGTAAACTGCACATGTGCCTTGCGAGAATGGAAAGCTCAACATAGCAACAGTAACTACAGGGAAGGGGAGGGTGCATCCAGCAGTAGGAGAAATAGATTAGAAACATATAAAGCTGGAAAGTAGATGATATAAATTAATTACCAACATCAGTGAAAATGTGCTCTTTGCACAACATCATCCATCATGGTTGTACGATTAAAGTGTTATGAATCAGCATCATCTGTGAGTGATGTGGAAGAGGAGAAAATAAGAGAAAATGAAACCTAAGAAGAGGGAAGAAGGTCCTCCTCCTCTTCCTCCTCCTCCTCCTTCTCCTCCTCCCAGCAGTCTCCAGCACATTAATTGAGTTTGGATGGATTGGAGATCGATGGCGGGGAGGCCCCTCAATTGCTCAGCAGTAAGAGGGATTAAAATTTGAAATCAATTAGTTTTGTGTCTGCAAACCCTTACCTCTGTGGGAAGGGAAAATCAATTAAGGAAATTAAAAGTTGAAGCAGCGACAAGAAAGTCATTTTCAACAAGCTTCTCTGCTTTTATCTCGGCCAGAGCTCAGACATCGAGTGGCACCATGAATCAGACGGTGTTTTTTTTATCTCGGTGGCTTAGAAGAAGTTTGGCCCCCTGGAGAAACAGAGGGGAAGTATCTGACCTTTAAACTTTCAGCCCCTGAAGTGAGGGACTCCCAGGCACACCTGGCTCGCCAAGCTGCGTGGAACACACACAAAGCCAAACACACACACACACACACACACATATTGAGATAAAATTAAACCACAGCTACTGTTCAAAGAAAGCTAAAAATCCATTACATCTAGAGTTTTTATTAATGTACAACAAGCAAAGTCCTCCATAAAAAGTTTGAATTACACAAAAGACCTGAGCTCTTCCATATCAAACCCAGACTTCACAGCGCTGGTGGTTTCTGAGCCACACATTCAAACAATCCTCTAAAAGTCCTCTCACATATGCTTTCTGTCTCACACAGCCCCTGCATGTGTGTTTGTTGTCAGTAATCACCATTCCAGCCACTCAATAGCTCCTAATCGCTAAGCATAGAGGCAGACGTATAGCGATAAAAGTGCAGATAGATGCTGGCTACAGATATGGAGAGGTTAGAGGAAAGGAGACAGAGTGTCTCTTTGAAGATGACAGTCAGTTCTGCCTGGTAACAGACCACATAGCTCAGTCAGTCGATAGCCATCGCCGTCGTCTCTGTGGGGACTTATCACCAGGGGTCAGAGGTCAGCCAGTGACAAAATAGGAACAGGAGTAGACGTCAATGTGAACAGCTAAATGCACACATAGAGATAATACATTTACTTGTCCCTTTTTTCCTGTTTATTTATTCATTAATTGTTTAAACAAATAGATTGTGACAAACTCAATACCCCTCTCCCTCCCCTCGCAAACATCTAGGAAAATCTACAGTGGCCACAAAACACACGGAATACCTTTTATCACAGTGTCACGTAAGCCATACATGCTCATATCTAAACAAATGATGCATGATGTAGACGAGTCATAGCAGATATGTGGCCTTTGTTTAGGATTATAAATGGAGCCAATGTTTGCTTTGTCCATTCTGTAGGAACATGGTGGTACATCATGGTAGGCTCTGTGGAAGAGGACCCACTCCCTATGTAGATATAATGGGCTCATTTTAAGGTATTTTCTCGGGGTTACATACCAATTAAAACATAGTTAAGAATATTATTTTCCATTCCTGTCAATAGATCCCCCTAAATCAGATACTCTGACAAGCTGCTGGGTTGCTGGGATATTTCTCTCCACAGGA
Source organism: Scomber japonicus (assembly GCF_027409825.1). Taxonomy (NCBI): domain Eukaryota; kingdom Metazoa; phylum Chordata; class Actinopteri; order Scombriformes; family Scombridae; genus Scomber; species Scomber japonicus. The sequence continues at coordinate 9,161,640 of NC_070583.1, forward strand.
TCCATAACAAGAGATGATGCCCATGCATCACTATAACTATAAAAACATTTTTTAACTATCACTTTTTCCATTTTTATTTATCCAGAAGTCTAGAGGTTTATTCATGACATTTCACTCCTCTGACCTTCCTCATTACCCTCCTAAATGAGTAGAATCATTAAGTTTAATAGTGTTATGAAGATCATTACATGACTAGAAACAGAGAGTACTTGCAGGTGATAAGACTACAAAGCTTGACGCTTTTGTCAGTGCTTTCTAAAAGCCTACATTCAGGGATGAATATAGGCTTTTGGGTGTTTTGTCACAGAGTTGGAGGGTGTGCGCACTCTGTGACTTCACTGAGGATAGGACTTCTGGAGTGCTGCTTTCAGGCAACATTAAACTAGCTGTTGATGGTCAGTAAATAACCCCAAAATGTAGGCCAGCTGCTTGTTAAACCATAGGGTCTCAATAAAAACATGAAAACAATCCTTTTTCACTTTCTTTGCAAAATTGCTCAATGGTGGTAGTAATCAGAAAATCAGACAGGAAATGACAGTTTCCTTAACAGTAATTAGCGATCACTCTCAATCAGCGTCTGTTAACATTTACAGGACTGGTGAGTACTGAAGTCCTCAAAGTGCAAAGTTACCTCTCAGTGCAGATTTAAACTCTTTCAGTTTTTTTCATACATAGTGTTTATTATACAGTACCATGCTCTGATTATAATTACCCCACACTCACAATGTGCTTTGAATGGCTTGTGAGCAGCATTTTATGAAATTTTAAAGTAGTAGCACACACACAAACACACACACTCACACACACACACACACACATACACATACTCGGTGGATAAAGGAGCTCTTATGTCAGTAAGAGAGAGAGAGAAAAAACGCTCCTCCACTCCGTCTCCCTACAAAAGAAGCAAACAGGCTTTGATATCAGTGAAGAGAAGTTCCCTCCGAGCCCAGTTGGAAGTAATCTATTCTATACATATAAAAACACAGAGCCATTTCCCTGCCCCACACTCGTCCTACAGTGGAGAGTCTTTCCAAAAGGGAAAGAGGTGCACAGAGAGTGTGATGGAATGAAAAGAGGGGCACGGGGTAAGGACGTAAAAGGATATGCAGGGAAGAAAAGGAGCTGGGAAAGAGGAGAGAGGAGAAAAGGGGGGGACAGGGGGAGAGAGGGTGAGAGGTGAAAAGGGTGGGGGGGGGGGGGGGGGGGTATGAAGACAGAGCGGAGAGCGGTGAAGAAAAATCATCTTATCCCAAAGTACCTGCACCTGAGAGCAATTTGTCCCCAATTTTGGGAGCTTAATCACACTATTGAAGTGTGTGCACACAAATAGTGAGACACATACACACACAGCAGCCGCATTTGCAGGGTCTGGAGGGAGTTAGACACGCGGATGATGTCTTCTGGGAAAGCTGCAGGGGTCTTTGAAGAGATACCCAGCTCTCCGCCACTCTGCACACTAGATGGTGGGGGCCCTCTCTTTTCTACTGCAGCAAGTGTGTATGTGTGTGTGTGTGTGTGTGTGTGTGTGTGTGTGTGTGTGTGTGTGTGTGTGTGTGTGTGTGTGTGTGTGTGTATGCTATGTGTGCATGTGTGACCCAGGCTCCTCCATCTTCTGACATGAGTGGGGTGTTTTTTTCTTAATACTCCACAGGCTCTCTTTCATGGTCTGGGCACTAAGCATTTTCCCCTCTCTCTCCTCTTTTCCTTCATTCTTTTCTTTCTGGTGAAGTAGCTTGGGTGGAGTTCTTCTTGTGGGCGAGGGTGGCGTGGAGAGAGTGAGAAAGAAAGACAGAAAGAAAGAAAGAAAGAAAACGAAAAGAAAGGAAAGGAAAGAATAATTGCACTCAACTTCTCTCTGTCTTTCTTATCTGCGTATCGGAAACAAGGGTATTAGCCTCTGGAGCGCGGCCAACGCTGGTTCTTTATGATTGGGTAATAATAAAAACTGTCCCCAGATCAGATGAGATGATGGAATGAACATTTGAGATGGGGCGAGAAGAAGGAGGAGGAGGAGGAGGAGGGCACGCTGTGAGGGTTGAGTGGAGGAGGGAGTTTTGCGGTGAGGAGAGTTTGCTTAAAGCGCTGAGCTGTTATTGCAACGGGCGGCTCAGGAATGCAACCGCTCACTACACCGACCAAAGAGCAAGGGAAAGAGAAAGGAAAGGGAAAAGAGCGAGAGAGAGAGATTGGTAAACCAGAGTGCGACCAGGCTAACCACATTATGTCATCAGGACTTTATGATCTGCTAATAACCAAATCGTATTGAAGAAAAACACTCTGGTTTCAATTAGAGTCCACAAACGCTGTTTGACTTTTAGACATATAGGTTCCATATCTGGGGATGCTAATTGTCAAAGCATGTGAATGTAACAAAGTCTGAGACGGGTATTCGCTATGGCCAGAAATGATGACAAACATGGGCGCATGTCTTAATTCAAAAATGCAAGATGGCAAAAATGGTGTGTTGTTTTTATTTCATATAATGTTGCTGTAATATAGTTTAAGTATTGCCAGTTGTATGTATGACAATCGGAATAAGAATGTGATCCTTTCCTCTTAAAGGACCAGTGTGTAAGATTTAGTGGCATCTAGCAGTTGGGCCTTTTCCCCTCCTCTAGTCCCAGCATGTAGGAGAACCTACAGTGGACACATGAAACTCTCTCTCTAGAGCCAGTGTTTGGTTTGCCCATTCTTGGCTACTGTATAAACATGTTGGCACAACACTGTGGTGGCCTCCATTGAAGAGGAGCCCTATGTAGATATAATGGGCTCATTCTTAGTTGACAAAAACACATTCATTCTTATTTCAATGGGATTATACATTCATTAAAACATACTTAAGAATATAATATTCAATTCTGTTTATAAGTAAAACTTTACACACTGCTCTTTGAAATTGGAAACTTTAGGAAAACACATCTAACAGTTTGAGTAGAATGAGCTGTTACCATAGAGTTATAAGATTCTACTGAACTATTTGGTCAGAAAGGAATATCCACATAACACTAGAAGTTATTGTTTTTAGTCTTATGCCGTAACGGCCCGGCAATTGTAAAGAAACTAAAAGTCTACATCTATTCTAAGTGGCTATACAGACTAGTACTTTGAGCCAAATACAATATGCTAGCTTGGAAACATGCTCACAATAACAATGCTTATATGCTCAGCAGGTGTAATGTTGGCCATGTTCACCATCTTAGTTCAGGGTTTCATTTACAGTAAGTTCTGCTATTTGGCACCACTGACACAAAGTATAACAGAGGCTGGTGGGAATGCAATTAGTTTTACAGATATGTGGACATAAACTATAATATTAGACACATTAAAATATCTTCACTGACTGGTTGTTCTAGAGGAAAATTTAAGAGATCACCAAAGCTATTATAACTCATCTTGATTGGGACATGAATCTCTGGACCAAATTTCACATTTCACTCAAAACACCTTCTTCTCTGTTTCCCATTATTCAAAACAGAAGGGCTCCTTTTTAAAAGTCATAAACTTACTAAAACTTCCACCAGCAATGGCAATCAGTGCTTGAAAGTATTACAGGAAAATTCCAGTTCTGCTTCTTTATCATGTTCCCACACTGCTCCATGACTGAGGTTAAATGGAGCTGACCAGATTTTAAATGGAGCGCAATCAAAGGTTTTGAAACCTGAAAATTGATGATTGTATCAAACACAATGTTAATGACAATGTGTTAGAAATGCAAACTAAGTGGAGAGTATGTTTTATTTTGGTTTTTACCATGCTAGGCTGTTGAGGTTGAACTCCACATTTCTGCTAACTGGGTTTGTGTTTATTATAACTTGTATTCTGCCACAATCATACAGTACAGTGATGATAGTATAACTACACTTGAGCTTATTTTCGCAAAATCACTTCTTTTTGTGATGCTTTAGCAGATACTACTTTATATTTCTGGGCAGAGAAATCAATTCAGTGTGATGTGATTTTGATCATATATATTTAGAGTACATCTAGGTTAGCTTTTAATTTGAACAATAAAATATAACTTCATTATATGTCAGTGTTCATCTACAATGTAAAAACTATGAACTCTAATATCTCAAACTGCCTCAGATCACACCCAAGGTCATGAAGCATTGTGTTTTAGATTCAATAGCATTATAATATCAGTATCTGGAACCTCAGACAGCCCAAAGGGGGCAGACAGCCGTCATTGCATAACACTGCATCAGATATAATCCAATTAATGCTTGTTTTGTAAGAGCCTGAAGAGTAAAGATAGTGTGGTGCAATTCCCCCCAGACATGCCAATGTTGATCATTTGATTAGGTACTTTTAATTAGTGGCTAACACAACCAGAAAACAACCTGAGACAAATCACTTGGAGCAGCTAGTTTCCAAGGGCAGGAGGGAGGGATCTGGGCGGTGTTAACCCATCCATCACCTTGTCTCAAAAGGTCCCTAATTAGCTGGGACCAATCAACAGAAACAATCCATCAGCCCTCACGTCAGCCTCGACCAATCACAGATGTCCATTAGTCACCGTCTGAGGCCGCCCAAGCCAATGGCGTGGCTGGGTGATGGAGGGAAGCGAGGGCTGGCTGCCAGGGATGCAGGGTTTTAGAGGACGAGGGTTGGAATGGGCCGTGACAGCTTTATTCATCCGATGCTTAAACGGCCTCCGAGGAGAGGCAGAGAAATGTCAACGTGGAGAGGACGATTACGAGAGATATCGATCCCCTTTCCTTCCCCGAAAAGAAAAGAAAACACTCCTCCTCCTCCTATGTATGCCTCAACACTCCCTGAGGCCTGCTCCGGTAGACGCAGGGAGACAGGTGGAGAGAAGAGGGAGGGAGGAGAGGAGGGATAGAGGGCGGATGCTCTGTCCCCCTCATTCATTCTAACTCTCGCTTATGCTGGCTCTTGGGTTTTTGCTGGCAGTGCATCTGCTTTACAGCAATACAGATAATGCTTACCCAAGGCCATTCTCTGGCGTTGGACCATCAGAACATTTGTGGCATGGAGACTCAGGCTAAAATAAAAAAAACAATCAGCAGGGGTGGAAAAATGGGTCCTGATTTAAAAAATATAAAAAAGAAGTGACATGGCAGACTTGTCTGTGAAGTTTTAATGAAGGCAAAAACCATTAGGATTATATTTTGCTAATGGTAATTGCTTGCTCATATTGCTTTTTAAGTGTTTCTTTCCGATCATTAAAAAGCCAGACAGGCTCAGAGGAACAAAGTGGTAAAGAGGGAATGACAGCTCCAGACATGCAAAGTCACTCATTCACTGCCCACACTAAAACTGTTCTTCTATTAACACTAACCAGCACACTTCATGCCAGTTGTATGCCACCTTGTTTTTCAGAAAACTATTTCGTTCACAAGTGTTTATCACACCACACTCATGCACTCTGATTTCTGTTGATTTAAGCGTCTACTGCTGCTATATACATTATCCATAATGTCATAACTTATTCTTTCCTCTATTGAAGTTTAAAGGTACCCTGTTGAATTATTGACCACTAGAAGTGTTGTTGTGGATGAACATACAGGCAACATGATGCACATTTCCTGCTGATGGATTCATGCCACTCCATTGATTGACAGGGGCTACAATATGTGCATTCAAAGGCAAGGAAGAAGAAGACTGATAGCTGGAAAAGATTTAAAATATTAAAAATGTTCTGCTTTACAAATGTTTTCTAAAGATGTAAATGCATTCAGCTAGTTTTCAAAAAATACACATGAGAAAAACTGAATATGAATGTAACAGTGTTTGTTTCGAAGAAGAAAAATCCCAGGGTAGCTTTAATTTTGGTTTGAATATTAATCCCAAAAAGTTCACAGTATGTAAATGGGTAATATCTTAGCTTTTTTGCAATTTGTTGAACAACTGATTTCTCATCCTTCTTACCCCACTGGTCCACATGAGAGTAATGTTACTGTGCTCCCCAGATTTAAGCAATTACTTTAGTAAATACATATTTACACTGCACAAACTAAAACATGTGCACAAACACCTTCTGCTCTGTTTCCCATTGTTCTCCCATACATTGAAACACACAGCGCTTCATGCACAGTAAATGGTGTACATTTAAACATCATCATCATGGCCTACCGTTTAGTATTAACATGAACTAACTCACAAAAAACTTGTTTCCCGGTACCCTATTTTCAGTCTCTCTGTTCCACCCACACACATGGCCCAGACACTGCGCTGTGGGTGAACCTGGGCGGTGTTTCCTGATGTCATTAAGTGTGGGTTCTCTAGGGCCACATTGCCACATTTCACTCCACTACAGCTGCTGCTCAGGCCAAGTCCAGTAATCACTACTTAGCAGCCACTCGGAGCCGCAAGCGCGCCAGCAGGAAAAAGGCTCCGGGACTCTGCACGCAGGACCGACTCGCTCACTTCATGTCAATCAAGTCCACTCAGAAAACAAGCCTGATAGCAAGAGAGTCTCGTCTGAGTCCCGACACGTTACATGAATTGAGAACGTTAGCTCGTTAACATGAATTTGGCAGCGTTGATGAACAGATGTCTACTCGCCAGCGATGACTTCTCTTGATTTCGTGAGCCGAATTTCAAGCCAACATTTTGAAAAGAAATTGTCCCCCTCGGTAAAATGGTGGACTGCGAAAACCACAAAGCCCTCTTAGTTTCTTTGTGGGCCTTCTGCTTTATTCATTTCTTTCCCCTTGCTGCTGTTATTGGAGCTGACCCCTCACCTGGCCAGCTATGTACACTGCAGACCCAAAAGCACATTATCGGTTAGCCATTGGTTAAACGTCCGAGCCAACAGGATGTGACCACACAGACGGGAGACGTATATAACGTTTTATAGGAGTTCAGTGAAAAAGGAAAAAGGGAAAAAGAAGAAAGGAGTGACCGGGCAAATGCAAACAATCCTTATACTTATGGGAGCTGTTTTGCTTTGTCGTGTTAATTGCTGCTCAGTCTACAGGAAATGTATGGACTGGATGCAGCCGGTGAAGCTAAAGTGTTTCTGAATGTCCACCAGAAATAGCTTTTTTGTGGTTATCAGCATCTGGCTGGAACAATGGAGGACCTGTAATTATACTGTATGTATACACATTTTGTGGGCTGTGTGAATGAGTGTGAGCTAACATGTCACAGCGGTCAAGAGAAAGCTGTAATTCCAACGTTTGCCGATGAATTAGTCCACTTTGATTTGACAGAATAGATCGACATTGGGGAAAATATGCTTATTTGCTTTTGCTCCTGAGAGTTAAACCAGTAGATTTATGCTCTCCATACAGTCACATGTTTGTACCATAGAATATATGCTGCATATGCTGCTTAGTTTGGCTCATTTCATTACTTTCCTTTATGTCAAAACAGCAAAGTAAGATTTCAACTTTGCTGTTTCGACTAAAATAAATCACGACATTTCTCAGATTCTACTTAATGCTGTCAAAAAGTTTCGCCTTTCGTCCTAAAAAGTTGAAATGTTGGAGAAACAAATCCTTTCCCAGACATGACTCCCCCCACCAACACTACTGGGTAAGTGATCGGGTATTAATTTCATACCTGAAAAAAGAAAACTGCTAAAGCAATCCTCAAAAACATCAAAACACTGTCTCCCTCTTGGCAGACAGAGCTCAAATTAGAGTTCCTAGCAGCAGCATTTGGATCACAAGAGGTCAAAAAAAAAGAAAAGAAAAGAAAAGAAAAGAAAGGAGAACAAACCATTCTCTCAGGTTTACTGCCTCGGAGCGAGAGGGATTGAAATACAAGATACTGGCTGAGTTGTGTAGCGTCACCGCCGAAGTTTATACACTCACTATACGAGCGCTATTAAAGACAGAAGAAAAAGAGAGCGGAGACAAAAGAAAAAGAGAAAGGGGAGTAATTTAATTTCATCTGCGCTAAAAAGCCGAGTGCTGGCACCGGTCAGTGATTCGCCTCATTAGCTCTCCACCTCTCTCACGCCAGCCAACGCGTGAGTAATGTGGAAGAGTTTGCCCTCCTCTTCCTCCTTTTCCTCCTGCTCACCATACTCTTTTCTTCTTTGTTCTACCTCTTGTTTTATCTGCTCACCCCCCCCCCCACCCCCAAAATTGCCCTCATACAGTACAAGTTTAAACGTTACATTCAAAGTGCAGATAGGGATCTCAGAAACAATGCAGGACTTTTTTTGTAAAAATCAGGAATGAGGGGGATGTTTTTAACAGTGTGTGTGCGTGTGCGTGTGTGTATGTGTGTGTGTGTGTGTGTGTGTGCATGCATGTGTGTGAGATGCAGTTCAATGGGTTATTGTAGCAACTCCAGGAAGTGTAAAAGGATCTGTGACATTAAATGGCCAACAGGGTCAACTATCAGATTCCCCTAAGACAAGCCCGGGCAATTAGAGAAAAACAAGACATAAGACAGGCACATACACACACACACACACACACACACACACACACACATTTAAACACATTCACAGACATGCACACACCCATGCATGACTGACTCACTGATACAGTGTGTATTCAACTTGTATCTGATAAAAAAAAGGCTAGGAAAAATCAGATGCACTCACACGTAGTCACAGCACACATGTAGGCTACTAACCACCCCACACACACACACACACACACACACACACACACAGACACACACACACTGTACGCCAGCACCGCCACACACACACACACTTCTCACTTCATCACCCTGCGGGCTTGTTAAAAGGCAGTTTGCAGCGTGCAGTAAAGCAGGGCTATGAGTTGCTGCAGCGAGTCAGGTAACAAATTGGCAGGGTTGTTTTCCTTTGCTGCTGATTGTGGGAGTGAGTGTTTTCACCGCCGCCACAGCCGCCGCCGAGTCACCCAGTCGGAGGCTCGGGCCTGCGCTGGAGCGTGAACGAGAAGGAAATGATGGAAACGCTATTCACATCTTTTCTCTCTTTTTGTTTCTTTTTTTCTCTCTCTCTTTTCCCCCTTCACTTGTGTTCCGCTCTCTTCTTTTTTTTTCTCTCCCTCCTCAGCTCTCTTCCTGTCTATGTTTCTCTCTCTTTCTCTCTCTCTTCAATTCTAACTCTCAGCCTGAGGGCCACCAGACACATTATTAATCTATTACACTCCCCCTCTTCTTCTCTACTCATTTGCGCTGTCATCATGCTTCCTCTGCGGCGGGATGTGTTTTTTTTTTCTACTTCTTCTTCTTCATCTTTTTTTTTTTTTTTTTGATTCTCACTGTCGCTGTATTTAATTTCAAAGTATGAACAGAGATTTAATTTAGTTTCTAGAAAGGGGGCAGAGATGGCAGGAAAGAGTTCAGGGAGCTATGAGATTCGAGGAATGTGAGGTGAGTGATTGACGACAGGCTGCGAATGAACCAATAACTGAACACAACAAAGGTCTTTCATTACAGAATCTACAGCACCTCTTAAAGTCCGACTGAAAGCACATTTAGTCGTCCCATATTGACTCAAAATAATATTAAATTACTTTTAAATTATTTTGTCAGTAGTTTCTTATTAAAAAAGGGTCTTTAGGGAAATATTGGAAATACTTCCTTTTATCTCATATAGCTCATAATTCCTGCTTATCATAACTTAGCTCTTGTTTTCATTGGCTAATATTATACCCACCAGTTATTACTGAGATAAGTAACAGTTCAGAACAGTTTAAACAGATTATTTAAACCACAAGACCAAAGTGAGACCACCCACCCAACAGTAATAATCCCTCAGTGACACAGGAGAGCTGTGCACACGGCTTCCAGTACAGTAGGTCAAAGTTCAACCAGGAAGCCAGTCTGATGGATTGTTACAGCAGATAACTAACTGTACTGTAACTGATTGGCAGCCTATAAGAGCAGATTTTCTTCTTTGATGCATTTTATTAATGCTCACACTTTCCCCTTTTCTTATTCTTTTTTCCTGTCTTTGATTTATATTTCTTCTTCTACACTTCTTTTTAGTTGTTCTCCCATTTTACACTTCTTTTTTTTTCTTATACGTCTTCCATTTATCAAACACTTGCACCCAATATTCAGTGTTTTGAAGAGTGCTATACATAGATCAGATTAGAATTAGCACATACCACTCTATCATTACATGAAGTAATACTCCATAGGCGATAATCTTTTGCAGACATGTAGTTTAAAATGAAACTTCACTCATTTGCAGACACATGTTTGTACTTGGAGGCAAATCCACAAAGCAAACCAAAACCATCCATACGCTGCAACATTTTTCAATCGTTGGAGGTTTCAAGGAAAACTTTCAACAGAGCTTTAAAAAACACGATAATAACATAAAGCATTTACTATATTGTTCCATCAAATAAGTCCTCAAAACTTCAAGACAGACATGAAGATGAAACAGATTTTTGCTCGGCTTGATTGTTACGACTCTGTAAACCGGGTGTCCCACAGCAAAAGCCCCCCAATAACACGGGGTAATTTTGTCATAAAATCCCAAATGGGCTGTAGAAAGAGGAAACCAGAGAAGAAGAAAGAGCTGGGTTTGAAATGTAAAGACTGCACCATGGCACTATTTCCTGATGGGCAATCACAGGCTGCTCTTCCAGGCTTTGCTCACTCTTCAGTGTTAAGTGTGTGTAGGAGCATGTATGTGTGTGTGTGTGTGTGTGTGTGTGTGTGTGTGTGTGTGTGTGTGTGTGTGTGTGACTGGAGGCCAACCCCCAAAACACCTATATGATTACAGCCCGGCTCTCCATCCTCTTCTCTTTTTTTTTTACATCCAGGGTAATGACTGCACATTCAGATTGGGAGAACGGGGGTGAGGGTGGGGGGTGACCGGCCCTTTGATTGGACACAGGGCCAGGTTGGGGAAGCAGCTGATTGGATGCGGCGCCGACAGATGGACGAACAGACAGTGAGGTACAGACAGGGGACGTTCCTGAGTCCAATTATGCAAACCTAACTCTCCCTCCCTCACTCTCTCTCTCTCTCTCCCTGTCTATTTTTTTTCCTTGCCATACTTTGCCTCCGTCCATCTCGCCAATTTATCATTGTGAACAGCATCATCAATGAGGCTAATATTAATGCCATCCACAGCCCTGTCTCCCACCCTACACACACACACACACACACACACACACTAGAATGATATGTTGCAGTGACAGCCCATTACTCTGTGTGCTCTGACCCTGACAGGATGAATCATAAAACACTCTATTTTAAGAGCATAAGCAGATATTACAGCAATATACGTCAACTTATGAAGTAAACACACAAACACCTACATACATGTGAGTGTTGTTATTCTTGCACTTGTTTATTTAGACTTCATTCATAGTGTTTAACCTTATTTGGTCCTCATAAGAACATAGAAACCAAACACATGCCATTACTGTCTCTTGCAAATGCTATTTTCTTTGTGTGTCTTTTTAGTGAAGCAGATGGCAATGGAGCGAGCAAGAGAAGGAAAAAGAAGAAGTTGGGAGTCTTGTACGAAGGAGTTTATACTTTATGTCTCTCCAAATTGGAGCCTTTGGCAGTTCCTGGACTTGCTCATAAATACATGGCAGCGTATCAATCCCTCGACTCTTTTCAGTCGCTCCGTATCTCTGCCTGAGGTATTGAAATCCACGACTGCGAATGTTCCTATTTGCATGTGTCACCGCGTGTGAACTCATCTGTGTGTGTGTGTGTGTGTGTGTGTGTGTGTGTGCGTGTATACATACGTGTCAAGCTTAGAGCAGGAAGAATAGAAGGGAAAGGAAAGGAAAGGGAAGAGAGCGTTACAAAGAACGAGGGGGGGCGGGGGGGGGCAGCAAATGAGAGTGCAGAGAAGCCTGGTGCACTGAGGAGTCACTTTATGTCTCTCCAAAAAAACTCGAACACTTGACTCCAGAAAGTTGGCTTATTTCTCATGCCGCCCTGCTGTCAATTCAGATTATTATCCAACTGTACTTGGAAAGTGAGCCCACTCGGGTTTTTCCTCTGCCAGTCTGCTCTTACTGGGATATGATGGAGTGTTTCAGGATGCTGCTGGTGACAGGGGGACGCATTGTCTGGGTCTGATTGTCCTTCCTCTGTGCAATCAAGAAGGCTTGATTTGACGAGATGCCACATTTCCTGATCCAATCATTAACAACTGAACACACTTCCATCACTACCTGTATTATTTTGGCTTTGAAGAGAGAGTATATCCACTTTTACTGGAGCTTAATGGGTTGTCTCTGGCTTTCCATTCCGGTGGATGTGTACACGCACGGCCTCGCCAGCATTCACACACACGCAAAGCTTCCTGATACAGTATTGTCTAGCCAAACTTGACATTTCCTGCATATTTTTTTTTAACCACTCACATCTTGCATTAATGCAGTCTGGTGTCCAGTAGGAAGGCACAAAGGAGCACACGTGTGAGGGCTGAAGCCTGTCCAAACAACTGGTGCAAATATTAACTACCTCTGAGATTTGGCCTGAAATATCCAGAGAAATGTTGATAACAATGGATTGGATGGAAAATGTTAATATAAAGGGAGAAAACGGGAGGGTTGACCTGTGTGTGAGAGCTGAGGACATTACAGTCTTTAAGAATTTTACAAGACGACTTTCTAGTAGTACTTGGCTCTGTTTCAGCGTCAAGGGGGAAACATATGTAAATCCTTGATGGCTGAGGCTGCTCATTTGTATTGTTGGAACAAGTGAATGCAGAAATAGTAAAGAAAAAATCCACATTTATAGTTATAGTTAAAAATAGTATACAGACTGCAGCAGGTTTGTCAGTCTGATTGATTTAGTTATGTAACCATGATGACATTGATTCCCTTTGATATGTCCTATAGAATGTAATGGCTGGTTGTCACATTATATATTTTACTTTAACCCTAACCCCTAACCTTAACCCTTAAGCATCCAGGTTATGATATGATGCTATTTCAGCAGCAGAGAAATGCTACTCTTAGAATAGGTATAAGAACATTTGCATTTTGCTGCTTGTTGGCAAACAAGAGCCACAAGAACTATTCTTGGTTTTGTGTATATTTTTTGAAATCATGCAAAATAAAAATACCTTCACACAAAGGCAATATAATGACATGAAGTAGGTATAAATTTAAAACTTGCTAAACTTGTTGTGTAATGCTCAGAAATGAGGACAACATCTGAGCAACCTGCTGCAGTACAACATGACTAAGAGTCTGTAGTCAAACAAGCAGCTCAGTAAGGCTGTAGAGAGTAAACCTAAGTATTGGGCACACTGACATTTTAGCTTGAGGGTATTACTAAACAAAAAGTCTGGGCATCACTAAAGTACATGACTGCACCACATTGCATATTAATCCATCCAACAGTTTTATTTTGATCTAAATCTGTCCACCTCAGGGTTAGCACTAGAGGAACAGTCAGGGTTCAGGCAGGTTGTAGGTTTCATCTTCTGGTGGCCGTGAATGTCTGTACCAAAAGTATTTCATGAAATAAGTGAGGATTTTTTTTCCCTGCTGGTGGTGTTACAGGAAGCATCAGGGGATTCAACCAAATGTGTCCGGCTTCGACCTCTGTGGACATCAATGTCTGGTCAAAATCTAATCAATAGCTTTTGAGACATTTCACTAAAAACCAATAATGTGACTTCATGGTGGTATTAGAGGAAGAGTTAACTGGCGTCACCTTCTGGGGACTTTGAATACCTGTACAATATTTCATGGCAATTCATGCAAGGTAACTACAGTAAGTACATATTCAAGCCCTGTAGTACAGTTTTGATGTACCCATACTTTACTGGACTATTTACATGTTGACTAAATTATATTTCAGAAGGAAATATTGTACTTTTTTACTTTACCACAGTTATATAACTGTATCTATAGTTACTAGTTACTTTACCTTTGAAGATTTTACAGACTAAATATACTCTCACAAATATGATTCGTTGCCATAGATTGAACTACCACACACAAATACAGAGGTCAAAATTAGCTCCACATGACCTGCATAAAGGCATAATATAATAACGTATTACTCACATAGGCAGTTTTACTAAACACTCTACTTTGATACTTTAACTCTTCATTTATTTGCTTTTCCTACCTCTTTGGGGCCATGACAACACAACTTTCTTTAAAAACATGTTAGAGACTCATTCTGTTCATGTACAAGATGAAAAAATGAAACTCAACTTCAAAAATATCTCCAGCAGGATCTCTTATGGCAGCAGTGATTTATGTTATTCTTCGTTTATATACTAGCACAACCTGTATCTATAGCAACCATAACACAATCTGATGGTCTGTCTGTGCATTACATACCTCATACAAGTGGTAATGATTGCTCAAAAAGTTAAATGGGTTCAATAGATTTAGTTTTTGAGCAGACATCATGACACAAAGTGACCTCTACTAAACGGTTGAGCAGACCTACAAAGGGCTGTGATGATATTGTCTAATGAATCACATACTATTTACAGTGTATTAGTATTTTTACATTGTAATAATTCTACTTTAGTAAAGAGTTCTTCTTTCACAACTGGTGACTGAGTTATGCATTCATCAGCTGTCCATGCCAGTTATTACAGCATGTAAACTGGTACTGGTAGTATTATCCTTCATTCAGGGTCCTTTTTTATTTCAATGACTAAGAAGCTACACTCACCCTCTCAAGCAAAGCAGGCCACTCATTACTTACTTAATGTAGGCAGAGCGATCACAGAGGACTTCTTCTCACTTGCACAATTAACCTGACCATTCCTTCTTACGGTCAGTCTGGGGATTTGGATAAATTACCTGAGATTTCTTATTAAGCTCCCAATAATCTGTGCAAGCAGTGCCAAGATCTCAGCAGCAGACCACCTACCTACCACAGAACAGACACAAGGCAGCGTTGACTTCTGTTGTGTTGTTTTTTTTTAAATTTAATGTCTTTTTCTTACTCACATGGGCTCCGTCAAACACGGGGAATGCAAATGACATCGACGTAGTACACCAGAGGTTAAGAGCAATGTAGCTGTTTAACCGTCTATCATTGCCCCAGTAAAAGTCAGGTTGTGGTGTTAGTTTCTCAGAGTCGAGAAATAAGGGCCTCCTTGTAAAGCAGTCATTTTGAACTAAGGCTGTGTTACACATTTCAACACCACGAGACATGCTGCATTTTAAGTAAGGGGGAAAGAGTTTGCTTTTCTTTGACTGGAACAACTTGCTCTTTTGGCCTTACTAGGCTATAGCTATTACTCTGGGGGTTGTAAAGGAAAAGTGGACACACAAAGAAATGTTCACTAACATGTTGACACAAAAATAACTGCTGAAATGTAACAGTGGAGGAGTTTCCAAGGGAGGATTTCACAACATTGGATGCTGACGAGTTTGTGTAACCAGCAAGACTACAAATATTAACAGAATATAATAACAGAATATTTGAGGAGGATTTTTCTATGTGATATAACTCATAAGAGACATTTTAAATCCTCTGCTGGCTGGAGAATGACAGGAAATGCTTACTTTTTGCATTTTGCTGCTTGTGTGTCTGCTCAGATAGCAAGTGATGGAGATGACAGCAAGGCCTGGCTTCTGTCAGCGACAAAATGGACAGAGGTCAAGGTTCAGGCAGGAAGTTAGAGAGCGATGGTGTGGGTGAGGCGGTGGGACAAACACAGACGGAGAGTGGAAGAGATAAAAGGGAGAGAAAGGAGACAAGAGAGATTGATGGAGGTGTGCGATGCTGACAGAACAAATGTTTTCTAAAAATAAAAGGAAGGAGATCCGACGTGTTGCAAAAAAAAGGAATGCTACAGAACTGGAAGACAAAGAAACACAAAACAAAAGTGGAAATTTTCAAAGCCATAAAACTAATCAGCAGGTAAGGAATGTTAAAAGCGGCAGATGGAAAAGCTTTTATGAACTGGTTAGAATGTTAATTAATTACATCAATATGTTGTTTTTTTTACTATTAATATTAGTCAAATATTCCATCAAGTAACAAGAAATTTAAAAAATCTGTGATTTTGTAAGCAAAGTGTCAGAAGTGTGAGAAATGAAAAAAAAAGAGGATTGATTTTTATGGGATGTGAGCGCCTGTAATGTGTTATGGGGTGTCACCATATGTGGCCCAGAATATGGGAGCGTCGTGATGTTCGCTGCCTCGTGTACCGCACACAAACAAAATCTGATTCATGAGAAATAGGCCGCCATAATCAATCATCCTCAATCTTTTATTTACCAGGAAACAGTGTGTGTGACAAGCGAGATCAGCCAGCTGTCTGTGGTAAACACACAGCGACGTGCACCATAGACGCGTGTTCAGTCTCACACGTATAAACTCACAGATGCGTACCATCGCGTCACGAGCCTCGCACACACACACGCACACACGCACAATACACACACATGCACGCACACAACGCGCAAACAAGCCATCAGCAGCACTCACTGCCAACGAAGTGTGGTATTTCCTGCCCCGCTGACACATATTCACCACACACACACCTTCATCACCCCAACTTCCCTTAACAAATGTGCAGTGCAGGCCCCTGGATGTATACAGTAGTGCTAACTGTTAGGTCTTGTTGATTTAACACTTAGGGGAAAAAAGCTGAGAGGTGAGTGTTATTCTTAGCTTTCCTCAACAATAATAAGAAATATAGGAAAGGGGGAAAAAAAGATCTGTTGAGGTGTTTTTGAATTTGATATGACTCCAGGGGAATTTGGCTACAAGGGTCAACATGTAGATTAGCTAGCAGAAATATACGGACGTTAAAAGATCTGCATTCAGACCTCAGCACTCAGAGACCACAGCTGTGAAATACTGTTTAATACAGTGGATTTTGTTATGCTCTGTATGTGTGACTGATGTTGAGGGTACACGGCGCTACCCATCCCAAATCATAAATAAGTCGATTTGTATTCTTGTTATTGGATTTTTTTATAACAGTTTGCTCATAAGAAGTCTAACAGGAAGTTACACCTGTATGCCATACTATTGACCCCAATCCATACAGTAGAGGTCTTTGTCAATGACTTAACCTTTGTGTCGTCTTCCCGGGGCAAATTGACCCTGTTTGTTTTGACTGTTCCTTCCTTCCTTCCTTCCTTCCTTCTGTCTGTACCTCCTCCATCCCCCTTTTTTCCCTTCCTTCTTTCCCCCCTCTCTCCTTCTCTCTTTCTTTCCTGTCTTTCTTTCCTTCCTTCCTCTTTTCCTTTCTCCCTCCCTCCTTCCCTCCTTCCTTCCTCCATCCCTCCTTTCCTCCCTTCTTCTCCCCCCTTTCCTTCTTCCTTCCTCCCGTCCTCATTTCCTTCCTTCTTCCTCCCTCCTTTCCTTCCTTCCTTCCTTCCTTCCTTCCTTCCTTCCTTCCTTCCTTCCTTCCTTCCTTCCTTCCTCCCTTCCTTCCTTCTTTCCTCCCTCCTTTCCTTCCTTCTTCCTCCCTTCCTTCCTTGACTTGAGGATAACAGGAGGGTTAACTAAATGAATTTATATTTGCTCATGCATACTGTAGCCCAAAACATGGAATAGTTCCTTATTTAGTGTAAAAACAAAGATTTATGTTAATGTATGTGTTTTATCACCGTCATTAGTGCTCAAGCTCAGTTCAAGGGAAGCGTCACCACTTCAATACTACCTGAGCCCATCTCTGCAGGTGTATGCTGCCTTAAGGATGCTCCAACTGCCTGTTAAAGTAATCACTACTCTGCTCAAAGTCCTTCATCCCCTCTGCTATCTGTCTCATGACTTATTACTTTGTGTGTTTTTAAGATCATTTTTTAGGATAATTATATGTATATGGGCTTGGCTTTAGTTTGGTGTTTTTACTTTCTTTAACTATCCACAGCAGGGATGTCAAACACATACAGCCCAATTTAATCTCAAGTGGGCCGGAAAAGTAAAACAATTGCATAATAACCTACAAGTATTATATAATATAAATATAACTTTACCGTAATAAACCATTTATTTACCGCTTATTTTGCGCACAAGCTGCTGATTGACAACATTTTGTACAATGTTCTCTATATGGTTTAAATATGAGCATAATATGTATTCATAGTTTTTTCAGAGAAATGTATTCATGGTCATGGGTAAGCTCTGAGGCAGCCCAAATTGGAATTACTTTTCTTTAATCTTGTTATTTAGCAAAGTTATCCAGTGGGCCAGATTGGACTCCTTGGCGGGCCGGGTTCTGGCTCACAGGCCGTATGTTTAACACCCTTGATCTACAGTATATTGTGTGTATCTGCTGACATTGGTAGCAAGCAGTAGCATGCAGTTACTGTTAGAGGTAAAAATAAAACTGAACATTTTGCTGTATTTAACAAGGAACCCAATGTAAACAAAACACAAGGGTTACATTTGCCAAATCAATTCAAAAGAGACTCGACTGTGGACCAGATACATGAAACAATCAAGACAAACACAAGGTGAGACACTTCTGTCAGCATGAACTCATATCTGTGATTTAGCTCCTCCAAGAACGGCCAAGAACAACAAGCGTCTCCGATGACTTCACAGCGACTGCTTATCAAATGTCGCTCCTCGCACTGATCCCGCGTCAGGCGTAAGTAAATAAAGTGTGAATCGATATCCGTCATTAAGTGTAACCTGATCTACTGAGCCGGTGGAGCTCGTACAGTAAATCTACTTCATGTGACAATGTCAAGACATGAAGCAACACAGACTCATCTCAGCGGCTGCCAGCAGATGATGATGGAAGGTGAATCCATGCAAAGTGTGTTTCGCTACCAGCCTCTTATTACTTCTATTAAAGAGAACATGAAACCAGGTGATTAGCCACCATGCTCCAGCGGTAAATTGTGTTAAAGTGTATTACAAAATTATTCGCCTTTAATGGGGGGCAACGTAAATGCAAATGGAAAGCAATTTTGCTAATTGTGGCAGTCAGGAAAGAAGCTTGTGTCTCTTAAATGTCAACCTTTTAGCCTGAAAGCAGTTTGTTTAATGGATTGTAAAGGTTTCATGAGGCTGTTGGGGTTGGAGAATGTTCTCAACCTTTTCAAAGTTCCTGCAGAAATAAACAAACAAACAAAAATACAAAAAATACAAAAATAATAATAAGTTAAAAGCACTAAACATGAATTAAAGGCTCAATCTGTGATATTTTCAATCACATAAATTAGGAATAAATTCAACCATAGTTTTTGATTTTGTATGATTCTCAACTTATAATAAATGCTGTAAAAATGTGAGTCTGTTTTGTTTCTATGGTATTACTTATGTAAACAAACAAAAGTCAATTTCAGGAGTTATTCCAATAGTGTTTGGATTTTTAATGGTGCAACAAATCTTGGTTACATACAATAATTTCACAGTCCATGTTTTATTTGTTGATTTACAGCATCTTGTCATTAAAAAACAATAAAACAGCATCAGTGGTTTCATATATTTTTTACATCTGCTGAAGTATTTTTTGAGAGTTGCGTTCCAATAGCCGGTCTCATTCTGGCACTCGGCTTCGTTAAGCTGAGAGGCTTCTCTTAAATCTTTTCTCGTTTCTTTTTCGTAGCAAAGAGTAGTGTAAACATTTAGGTAGCCAAGGCAAACCATTATTTTTCACCAACTGAAATGCTAATATCAATCTGGTTAATGTTCCCTTCTCAAACCAGTGTTGAACGAAGATTGTACGTTAGAGAAAAGAGCACTACTGTACAGGCATGAGTATGTTTTTGTAGTCTAAGAACTATAAGAAGTGATACCTCTGTGATGAAGCAATCTTTCTTATTACCTCATGAAAATTTCAAGACATAGATTTCATTGATTTCTCTATTTTAACCTATTAATGTATATTATATCAGTAATTTAAAGCTTCACTCCTGGGATTCTCAGTGTATGTGCACCCAAGGTTTCAAGTTTCCACATCACACTTAAATGGTGTGTGTGTGTGTGTGTGTGTGTGTGTGTGTGTGTATGTGTGTGTGTGTGTGTGTGTGTGTGTGTGTACTGAATCTCAATAGGCTTCGGAGCAGTTGTGATGTCACAAATCATGCTTGTAGCGCACATAAACCCCTTTAACTAAGATTTATGGTGAGCTCAGAGAAACTTTCCTCCTTTGGCAGATGAATGTGAAAACAAACTCTGCACATGCATCATTATGCACAGTAAAGCTCAGACATCCAACTGACTGTAACAATAAGAAAAACACATTTTTGAGTGTAGGGGGACTTTAAACTTATCAATTTAGTAGTTTTGGTAAGTTTTCAGAGCAAGCATCTCATGAAAAATACAACTCAGATCAAATGTTATGCTGTCAAAATGTGATTTTATAGATCTCAAGTAAATCTAAGTTTTACTAACAGTCAATTACAGCCTTAGTTATTTATGAGGGAAATGAATGGATGCAGATTTAAAACCAGTTTCAAATTTCTTTAAATCTTTTCCAACCCAAATTCTGACACATGTCAAAGATGATCAATGTGGTAAGGTAAGATACAATACATGTCTTTGTGATTTTTTGGCAAATAAAATGAATTTACATTTGCTCATGCATAGCCCACAATATATATAGAGCATAAAATACTTCCATATGTAGTGTAATAACAATGTTTTATGTTAATTTCAGTGTTTTGTCACATTCATTAATGCTCAAGCTTAGTTCAAGGGAAGCGCCACCACTTCATTATTTTCTACATATTGGATTTAAGTCATTTCAGAGGGGCTGATTTCATGAAGTAATAAGCATACTGAACCTACCTGAGCCCACCATAGCAGGTGAATGCTGCCTCAAGTAATCACTACTCCACTTAAAAGTCCTTCATCCCCTCTTCTATCACTCTCATGACTCATTACTTTGTGTATTTTTTAATTTGAGATAAATATATGTATATGGTCTATTTGACTTTCTTTTCCTATCTACAGTATATTGTGTGTATCTAAACTCTGACACGTGACATGATACATATCTGTATTATAGAACAGTGCAGTGCTGAAAATATCATGTCACAAACATCATGTAAGAAATAAAAGCTCCATATACAGAAGAAGAGTGTGAAAAAGGGTATTTTCTAACAGTCAAATATATGTGAAGAAGGGAAGAATACATTGGAGCAGATGCTATAGGCTGCAAAAAAGAGATTTGGCATGAATTCTTGATACACAAACACAATCATGACTGCAGATTGGCACAGGGGATGTCAGAAACACACGTGCTCCCTCTGTCACATACACACACACACCTAGAATGATTTCCCCCCAGACTCCTTGTCCTCCACAGTAGAACACATGTCATTTGTATGCCGCCCCTCCGACGCACTGACAGAACGGCATTTGGAAACAGTCATCTCCTGATCACATCCTCGCTCTGCTCCCTGTTATTCCCAGACAGGTGTCCCGCCACACACACACACATACACGGGTACACGCTCGTAAAGGAACACACAGGCTCACACATAATTCAATACTGTATACTAACATATTAAAAATAATCGGATTAAAAAAAGAAACATTCATGCATAAGCCAACACGCTCAAATAAACATAAACAGACTCATACATATATATGCTCCCACACCGCATCTCTATGGCGACTGCCGTGCTCTGACACTATCAAGTATGTTGCTTCTTCATTATGTTCCTCTGCTGCTGTGCTCTGTGTGACCAGGTTGTCACACATACAAACACACACACACAGGAACAAGGAGACTATGATATGTGTATGGGCAAAGAGCGGCCTTCCATTTCACTGCCTAATGTCTCCCCGATGCCTTGTTAGCTTTGCACTTGTGTGTGTGTGTGTGTGTGTGTGTGTGTGTGTGTGTGTGAGAGAGAGTCTTGATGCATGTATTTGTGCATGAATATGTGTGTTTTTCTGTGTGTGTCCTACCAATACGTACAGCATTATGCATACAATGTATTCCTCTTTCTGCATTCCAGTATGTGAAAATGAATTGTGTGTGCCCAAGAAAGATATATATATCACGAACCAACAACTGTGTGTGTGTGTGTGTGTGGTGTGTGTGTGTGTGTGTGTGTGTGTGTGTGTGTGTGTGTGTGCGTCTGGGGTTGGTCCCCTTACATCTGCAGAAGACCGGTTAACTGCTAACCCAGGTCACTAGAGAGGGGTGTATTGGTGATATGGTGATATGTGAAGGGTCACGTAAAATCTCCCAATCCATATGCCCATATGGAGCTTCACACACACACACACACACACACACACACACACACACACACACACACACACGCACGCACGCGCACACACACAA
Organism: Scomber japonicus; assembly: GCF_027409825.1. Classification (NCBI taxonomy): domain Eukaryota; kingdom Metazoa; phylum Chordata; class Actinopteri; order Scombriformes; family Scombridae; genus Scomber; species Scomber japonicus. The sequence goes on from NC_070583.1 coordinate 9,183,742, forward strand.
GTTGTTTTGAGATACATGCTTTCTTGGGCACACACAGCTCATTTTGTCACACAGGAATGCAGACAGAAACAGGAATAGTAGTAATTAATACCTCCTCTACGCATCACTGATACACCCAAGAGACCTGGCATTCAAGGAGAGTGTCACTTTAGCAGAGCAAGTGTGTGTATATTAAGAGGTGGATGGTGTGTGGAGTTCCAGTTGGTATAATACACATGCTTAAAAACTTAACAACTCATTCATGTAGTATAAACTAAAAGAGAGAGTACTTACAATACTGTAAAGAGCACATGTCAATCATCAGGCCTCTCACTCGGGTGTTCATACACACTCGTAGTATTTTTCCCAACCACTGCTGCCTGTTTGACACTGAAGGCAGAAGGGAAGAGGCTACAAGGTGCTCTTGGAAAGATCGCTGCACCCTGCAGCTTTTCTGGCAGAGTGCAGCATTTCCAAAAGTGAAATGTTCAACTTACAGTACAGTACCAGAAAAGCGTAAAACGAGGTCAACCGCTTCTTTCTCAGCCAACCAATCACAAGAAAGAAAGAAAAAATGTTGTGTTCAGCATATCCCACAAGAGAAACTCAAACAGAGAAATGCTGGCGGAGAAATTGGTCATAGGAGGTCAATACCGTCAAGTGATCTTGTATCTGCAGGGAGCTGAGCTATGTGAATGTGCAATATTTAAAACATACACTATATACTGAATATAATGGTCCTGTTCACCTTTTGTTTTTCTCACATGGAGAACCAGGATTTTCTACAAAAAATGCCTAAGAGCACAACTGTAATTGTGTATCTACTGTACTTTCTTAAAGGGTCAGTCCACCTAAGTTTAAGGGTTGAGAAAACATATTTTTCCACTCATAGTAGTATCAAGTCATGCAAGTTTTTGGGGGGGTTCTAGTTTGTTTCTGGCACTTATCATTAGGGATTTAGATTTAAATAGCAACTATTTCTTTAGTAGTGAGTAGTTGTTGTTTTTTTAAAGTTTCATTGCTGCGAGCAACACATATAAAAATCCATGCAACTTCATTGTACTTGGATAAAAGTAGAAATAAATCTTTAAGATTTCTCAGTGTGTTGATTTCAATTCTTTCTTGGTAATTTAACAGCATATAAAGTAAATACTACACTCAGTGACAGCTTGATCATAATGATGTAAGAGCAGGGAATGCCCAGTGCACGCTCTGACAAGCCTGCCTGTGAAATAAAATCAGGTAAGAAAAGATTGAACTGTATTGATCCAATGCCAGGAAACTTAACATTACTCCAGATTTCAGTTCAAAATGCTTAAGGCATGAGGCAAAGTTGGTGTGCAAAGACAAAAACACAAAAAAACTCACTCACACACATAAAAACACAAATGATGATGATGATGATGATGACTATATATAACATTGTGCATTGGTCTCTACTTGCATACTGCCTTACACAAATCTTATACATATCAAAAGCAATCAAAAGTTACTTCCTAAACATACAAATTGAATACATACTGTAGTATATCCCTTCCTGCTCTCCCTCCTGTTTTAGCATTTTGGTTCAGTCCGGCAGCTGCTGAGCAGATAGGTCAGGAAATGTATGCCATGGGGGAGGCGAGGGGGTGAGAGACGAAACTGAAAATGAGATTGGCCAGATTAGATTGCCTGATTGAGCAATTAGCTATCGTCTCCATCATTTGGCCGGGCCCTGGCGGCATCTGCCACTGTGGGGTACACACTGTCTGACGCACACAGGCCTCACAGCGGTGCACACACACACACACACACACACACACACACACACATGCTCCCAGCTGTACACATGTGTGTTTGTGTGAGTATGTCAAAGTAAGTGCGTCCCAACTAATGTGTTCAGCTCTTTTCAAATCTAGCATGTGTGTGTGTGTGTGTGTGTGTGTGTGTGTGTGTGTGTGTGTGTGTGTGTGTTAATGTGTGTGCCTGCCCTCTCATTGTGGTTATGTCAGAATAGAATTTCCTTAATTTTCTTCCATGTCTATCTCTCTTTCATTCCCGACTTCTCTTATTTCTCTTCGGCAGTCTGTTCACTCGCTCGCTGATGTGTTCTTTCATCACTAACACCCCCCCCCACACACACACACACACACACACACACACACACACACTTCCTTCCTATAGCTCTCTCTCTCTGTCTCTCTCATTCACCTTAAGCGTGTTGCCGCTTTACAATCACAGCTTCAGTTTAAGGCTTGATTTCTCTTCCTCTCATTGATAATAAAGAAAGTACGGGAATGAATTCAACAAGCGAGTGAGCTCTCTTTAAAGAAAATTAGCGCCCGTCCATTTCATTTTACTCACTCCTGAGGCCGGTGAAAATTTCAAACAATGCAGTGTAGCAAGCCATAACTCACATTTAGCACCCTGAGTTTTGTCCCATATCCATAACTCGACTGATAACTCTTAAGAGGGGTTTTTAGCTCTTTCTCTCCACAGAGGCCCACTAAAATGTGTTTGATGAATTGGTCTCCATTGGCGCTCACTTATTCTCACATAAAGGGGTTTATAGCCCAGGGAAAAAAAAAAAAAAAAAAAGGAGAGAAGAGGAGATGGGCTATTTCTACACGTGACGAAGTAAAACTCGATCATGTGCTGCCTGGAAAGACAGAGGGAAGTTCTCCAGGGGTGAATGTGTGTGAGTGTATGTGTGTGAGTGTATATTTAGGTGTGCGTCTGTGTGTGATTGAGTATATCAGCACACGTAAGGCACTCGTGTTTGTGTGCTTAACTGCATGAGCTTACAAATCTATAGGTCCATGGGCGTTTGCCGAGTTTTGCATGTGGCTCTTGATTGTCCAACTTTTGTGCTTGTGTGTGTGTGTGTGTGTGTGTGTGTGTGTGTGTGTGGTCACAGTTAATCGCCAGGCAGCCAGTGAGAATGAATGATGGCGGCTGTCCCTTGCAGACAGTGGAGAGTTCACCTGTCAACGTGGGCTATCCTAAGACAGATGGACATCTGGAAGCCATTGGTCTGCAGCTGTAGGAGCTGGACAAAAGACACACACCCCTATACACACACACACATACATACACACACACACACAGCCATAGAGATACATTTTAAGTGCACACATAACTGTTGAGAGAGCTGACAAGGGCCCGCATAGATCTGAGACGAGGAGACACTGAGTATAGATATAAATCTCAAAGCTCTTCTTCGTTTCCTTCACTCTCTCTTTCTCAAACTTACCAACACACACAAACACACACAGGCACACACACACACACACATACACACACACACACACACACACACACACACACCCAGCTAATAAGAGAACGATGAGTCATTCTTTGCTTGGATTCCCCCCTTCTTAAGTGGCTAAGTGAATAGCTGGCAGGTGCTTCTATTGCAGCAAAGTAAACTGAGCAGGGGTGGGGAAATTAAAGCGCAATGATAATGATGATGATGATGATGGAACGTTAAAGGAATTTAGATTATGTCCAAATAGGCACCGAACTGTCTAAACAGGAGACTGACTTTGACAAATGTTGCAAATGATCTCGAACAAAGGCAGCATTGAGCACAAGGGATATTAAAAATAACATCCAAGTTCTCATTATATGTATATATGTTGAGGTATTATTTTCCTATGATACGAGATACGTTGCCTGTTCCCACACACACAGGCAGAGAAGGAGATATAGATGAATGAACGCCTCACACACATACTTAAAGGGGTATAATCAATATCAGCAATGCGTGTGGAATTTAGATGCTGTCTTTAACACTTACACACATTCCCCAGACACACCAAAGAGTGCTAAAGCTCTGACATCAAATACCCTTGAGCTCAGATTGATCCCACTCGTATTCTCTCTTTCTCTCTCACACAAACACACACACACACACACACACACAGACTGAGAGTGCAGGTGGGCGATGGACATCTGGTCCCGCTACTAAAGTGCCACTGTGAGTTGACCCGTCCACGTCTTCATTTCGAGTCTGTTTACTGTGATGGTGACAAGAGGAATGCTGACATACTCTCTGTTTCCTGAGCTTGCAGTTTCAGGTTGCAGTTCATTCACAGACTGAATTTATTTGGCTTAATTAGGTATTACATGCAGATTTTTCCACATCGTTATTTTATTGTCAAATGAATGGCGACGCTTGGGTGTAATTATTGTAAACAAGTAAAATCACAGTCAAGACGATTGGTAGCCTGCACCTTTACACCAGTGGTGTTGTAAGTGGTAAATTCTTCAAATTAAGATCATTTTTCAGCACAAACCCAGCCTTTACTGAAGTCAGCAGAAACATTTTCAGCCTTTTTCTTTCTGAAAATATAAGCTCTATTTTTGCAACGCGAGCAGCATTGCCCTATAGGGACTACAATGTCTACTGGATGGATTGCCATGAAATTTTGTACTGGGATGTTTACTAATGACTTTAGGGATCCTCTGTGTTTTTCTCTTGCACCACTAAAAGGCTGACACTTGGGGTTTTGAGTGAAATATCTCATAAAATATTAGTTGGATTACCAATAAGTTTGGTAATTCATTGATGTCCCTCTAAAGATGGTATGAGGTTTAATCTATCACAATCTTTAGGTCAAAATTTGGATTGTTCAGTACTTTGGCTTGTGACTGAAACCCTAACATCTATATATACAGTATGTGTGTATATATATATATATATATATATATATACTGTACCTTGTGTTCAGCGCTAATTAGTAAATGTTGCCATGCTGACATGCCATGCCATGCCATTAAGTAAGACGGCTACCATGGTAAACATTACACCTACTAAACATCAGCATGTCAGCAGCATTATTGTGAGGATACTGACCTAAGCATTTAACTCAAAGAACAACTCTGCTTCAGTACAGCTGCACAGATCCACCAGCATGACTATAGACTCCTTCTGTTGTAGAACGGCTGTATCAGCTTGTATGATGAGAATATAAAGCTCAATGTTAGAGGCATGAAAGAAATGGAACTGTTCATGGTCTCTTCTGCATATCTATATGTTAATAACTTGCCAAAATGGCACCAATAAATAATATAACAGACTTGAATACAGAGCTGCTAACGACAACTATGACCTCCGCTGCTCATGCTGCTAACACTTACATCTAATCCCTCACTGCCACTTCAGCATTGGCTGCTCAGACAGGAAGTCCCCAGGCAGAGGTGCAACATTAGCCGGTGACAGCCAAAATGAAGCTGCAAAGGACTCTTCAGCAGAGAAGTGGAAGAAGATTAACACTAAACTTCATTGAAAAACAATTTAACATAATAATGCTTGGTGATGGATCACTTGTTTACAAGTCATTTAAGCTGCATTTTTACTGAATTAAGTCAACATTCACCTACAAAATATGCACTGAATGAAACAGTGGCTCCTAATGTTATTTAATTTTGAAAATATCGTCCATGTTGCTCGTTCTACACATACAAACAAGATCAGCATGAGTGTCCTGACATCGACTAAAACATGCATGCAACTGTCTGTAAGTTTTCACTGATCCATGACACCGGTGCACCTTTTGAAAATATGCACACTGGTATGAATGAGGACACAACATTAGTATCTGATTGGACAGGATACGTGGAATGCATCCTGGTGCACGTAGGCACTGTTGGCACGGCTCAGCAAGCAGTTCAACTCAGAAAAACTCTCTCGGTCAATATAACACTCCCTGACAAAATGTATTGACTATATTTACCATTAACATTGATTGGACCTCCAGATAAAAAGGAACATTTTCCCCTTAAAGTAACAAAATAAAGTTCATGATTCATTTCTGTATTATTTTGCAGGCAAGCATAGAAAGTGTGATGCTGACACACTCAACTACACTTTAGTATACACAAGTGTGAAATCTGGTCCTGTGATCACTTGCTAATGTATTTTTCTCAAGAGCTGTTTTTTAACCATCTCTTGAAGCTCTCATGCCTTGAATGAGACCATCAGCCTAAAAGCTTCGACTACGGCGTAAATAGAGTGCTCGACACTAGCCGTCTTCATTCACGGAGGGAAACTTTGTGCGGTGATGACTTTGGTTAAAGTAGCTACAGCTCACACATCGACTGGGAGAAGAGGCGCAAAACAAACAGACAAGGATGCACAGAGACACACACACACACACACACACACACACGGATTATAATTAGTTTGCTTCATTTCCTAATCACGGTGACAATAGAAGGAGGCCCCCTGTTAGAATTTATCTCTCTCCTCTCCTGCCTCCCATCCATCTCTCTCCTCTTCCCCCCCCCCCCCCCCTCCTTTCAGGGAGTCGCGCTACAATAGGCCCGAGCTCCCCTCTCAGTTTGCTGCACAGGCAGGATAAGAGAAACTTTAGCCGCAAAGAGAACATATGGCCTCCACCGCACACCAAACAAACCCTATACATTATGGTAGCTCACCAGTGTGTGCATTCGTGTGTGTGTGTGTGCGCACATGGGGGAATGGGAGATTATTAAAAGGTAATGAGGTAGAGAGAAAGAGAAAAAGTGGTAGAAGAGGTAGAAGTGCTGTATGTATGGATTAAAGAAGGATAGACTGTCAGAAACCTCTAATTCTCTTTTTCAGAGTCTATAACAGAGGAGACCAGATCAGAGTGTGGTGCACCAGAGAGAAAACCTGACAGTTCACACTAGCAGTACACAAAACCCAAGAAGGATTAGCAGAGCAAAAACCCTATTCCCCTGCCTGTCAACTGAAATAGACATATAAATTAGCCCATATGAGCACAATTTGATTCTGCATTGACCCCAATTAGTAGAAATTGACCCAGTAGCACAGTGAGTCAAAGCTTCCACAAAAGAGAGAGAGAGAGAGAGAGAGAGAGAGAGGTACAGAATTTGACAAGAAGACAAACAAAACCAGTTAGATTTCTCACCCCAGAAGGTTGTTATACTCCCCCACCCCCTGAAGAGAAAATCATAAGCCTTATTACACCAATGGGGAGATTTAGTCCATTTTGGAGGCCTGCAATGTTCTGAGAGCATTTAAGACGGAGGTACAATGGCTCGTTTCCTTCTCCTCCTCGTTCTCTCTTTCACTCCCTCCGCCTTCTCTCATCCTGCCAAATTCGATATTACAGGCGACACTCTTCTCTGTGGTGCACATGGGCCTGGCAAGCCAAAGCGGATGGGTGTGTACGTGTGCCTGAATGTGTGTCCTCTTGAAGTCTCCCTCTGAGTCCATAACACCTTGAATTTAAATGTGTCTCGTAATCCACGTTGCCTAGATATGATTTAACCTGATTACATTTACACCTATATTAATACAGTATGTGTCTCTAGTGTCCACGATGAGATCCGACTGAGATCTAAAAATGTGGGTCGATCACCCAGCGCTGCATCCAGTTCATTAAAAAAGGGACCAGTTACCCTGCCTGTGGCACTTTTCTTCATGCTGTCCTTGGCTTTTCTTTATTGCCGTTTCATGTGTTTCATTTTCCATTGACATGGCAGTCAGGACTAGGTGTAGCAGTTCTCCAACATTTGCTTAGCCATTGCTTCATAAATGGCTCAGTTGCAATATGAATTGCCAAGTTTCGCTTGTATACTTTCGTCAAACGAAATTAAAAGCAGACATGTGGTCTCAACTTGACTAAATCCACAAGTGTCCTTTATCCTTTAACTGGCTAGTGGCTGCCACCTCACTGGCTGGTTGTTGTATGTGGATTGAGAACACAATTGCAATTACACTCGTGTTTAATGTGGTCACAATAAAGTAGTTGAATCACAATCTCTACACAATACATCTGGGGTGCATTTACATCTGTACTTTAATGTGATCTTGTACTATCTGAAACCAAGACCTTAAAATGCATAACGCATATGTGCTAATAAATGGTCATTTAAAATAGTTACATGTATTAAGTTGAGTGTCAGTTTGTCATAAGTACATCTGTTACTGAATCTTCAGCATTTGGTGAATAAAAACACAGTGGACCATTGTTATGATTTCTGGTGGAATGATATTATAAAGTTGCCCCATTAATTTGCAGTGTATGAATAATTAATAATACTGACAATCAGTAAACATTCACACTCATTGATATTATACCTGCTCTGCCCCTACAAATGTAGTTTAGTATTGTTTAAATTGTTAATGCCGTGTAATGAAACCCTATTGTGGTAGTCAATGTAAAAGGTTGTTTCCTATTTACTTATTTACCTCCTGTGTGAGCCAGACTTTAGTAACAAGATAACAGCAGGTAAACTCATGATATGTGATACACATTGTTATCAGTCATTGGCTCCTCAGTTTAAACACTGTTCTGTAAGTTCAGAACAAACAGCTTATTTTGTGTCTGTACAAATGTCAAAGTATATATTTTATAGTAGCAGAATTTCTAGACCAGCCATTACCAAACACATCAAGGACCCCTAAAGTGACACAAATGGAACCATGGAGCCCCATTTGATAAGATTGTGTCCCAGGGTCCCTAAACTGATATGATTTTATGCTTTTAGATGCTTTGTTCAGACTGAACTCCACCCTGCATTAAAACAGCATAGAGGGCTACTGTATGTGTGTGGGGGGCGTGTTGTTAAAGCTACCAGTGAAAATCCCATTAGGGTAACAGATGGCATTTTAAAAGGTCATCAGACACCAAAATACTGCACCGTGACAGAATTTGAAAACTGTGGAGATTTATCACTGTGGCAACTATTTTATCTTGAAACAATCGTGAGGTAAACAGCAGAAATGATTGTGCGCTTGTATGTGATTAGCCAACCTAGCATCTCTCTGGATGACATCACATTGCGTTGGACCTAATTTATTACATATGAGAACTTACTTGACAGTTTGAGATAAATGTGAAATACTATTGCTGAAGTTTTAGTTAAAATAAATTGGAAATTAAAGGTGGAAAAAAAGGTGAGCTTATTATACACAGCCACCCCCCCCCCTCACCTCAGACTCTCTATGTCCCATATCCCTCTATACTTTCCACTTTTCTCGACCCTCTCTCCCCATCCTTTTAATCATTTTAATAGCACTACTCATCTCCTCTGAAACCAAACCCTTCCTATAACTTTCCACTCGCCCACTCTCTCAAGCATCTTCCCCTCTCATCATACTCCCTTCTGCTTTTTAGAGCCTCCCCTCTTCTCTTCCACCTTTCCCTCCGCCTAATGCCGTCTCTGTCTTTTCACAGTCATGGAAGAGTGACGCTATTCATTTAAAACGGAGACAAGCCACTTCAGACCAACACTGACACCCACTCTGTTCCGAAGAGGCGACGAACAGGGGAGAGAAAGAGCATGGGAACCGCTCGCCACTAGAAAGAGATTTTAGGAGTGTAGGAGAGGACCAGCAAGCTGTCCTTAGTGTCCAGGTAGAGAGATTTATAACTCAGAATTCCCTCAGAATGCAGAAACTGAAAGCTGACTTGTCTCAATTTAAAAAATTTCGGTCAACCACACAGCACCAGTTGTTTTTCCCCCTCTTTTTATCCCTCATTACACACACTCTGTCACATTATGCATTGTCTCTTTCTATATCTTCCTGTTTCTCCCTAACCCCCTTCCAAAGACACACACACACACACATGCATGTCCCTCCATCCCTCTGGTCATATCTCCTTGTCTCCCATGGGGGCTGTGTAACACTATCTGCCTCAGACACTCTCTGGTCCCAAGCAGACAGCTTGGTCTTCAGAGATTCCTCCCTCTTTCTCTGCTGCTGCCATTTTCTCTCCACAGGGACCAGAAACTAAATATGACAGCTACACCAGAGAGTCAGAAGAGAATGTCAAACTCCTCCAATCCTACATGATGAAAATTTCCCCCGTCTGAGTCATTCTGTATGGAAGAATCTGTGCTGTTTGGGGTAAAAATGTCTATCTAGAATCTGTAAACCATACCAGATAATTTATTTAGGGCTGCATGTTCACACTTGCATAATAGTACTGTGAATTAAAATCATAAAATAACAGGCAAACCATATCAGCCCCATTAGATGACCAAAAGTATGTGAGCACCTGACCATTAAACCAATATGCAATGCTTTAAAATCTCACTCCATCACCATAGGTATAAATCTGCTGCTTCTACTTTTGCTTTCAGGCTTCCCACCCAGATTTCGGAACCTGGCTTCAGAGATTTGCTCCCATTCAGCCATAAAAGCGTTAGCGAGCATTAGCGAGCCACTGATGTTGGGCGATAAGGTCTGGCTTGCAGTCGGCGTTCCAGCTCATCACAAAGGTGTTGGATGGAGGTTGAGGTCTGGTGCTGTGTGCAGGCCAATAAGTTCTTCATCACATAGCATAGGAAAACCACTTCTTTATGTTGCTGGTTTGGTGCTTTTCCCACAGACTTGAAAGCAGATATCTCTCAAATAACTGTATGCTATACCATTAAACATTTCCTTATTTGGAAATATAATCCAAACTAGCCACAGACCAAAAGTAAACACAAATCAGAAGTGATGACATTCTTTTAGCCATATAATATATACTGTGAGGAGGATTCATTATTTTTGAAATGTGAATATTAACCCAACAGGTCATATGGTAGTTTACATTATACTAAAGGGTCATTCCATCTAATTTGGATAAATAACACACTCTTAAAATTGCATGTGTCGTTTTAACATTCAGGCACATTTTCAGTCTTTAAAAGATTAAAGTGATACATTGCCATTGAGTAAGATCAACATTATCATATGCACCAATGAGACACTTTAAAGTACTTCAATCCAGTTTGGACAATAAAATGATGCAATAAAAAAAGAGTGATAAATTCTAAACCCGGCACTTTATTCTCAGGCCTAATATACTATATACTTTCATAGATATACTATATTGTGTTTGTTGTAAATGTCTGTAGGTATATCAGGTTGTAATTCTTCTTAAAGGATGTTTCTGCTTTAACTTGGTTCTCATTTTGAGAGTTTTGATCATCATCTGCTCGAGTAGTCAGACAAAGAGGCAGCTCATAACCAAACCAGCAGTTTAACTAGATATTTCTATGCTATTTGCAGGTAAAATTGAAAGTGAGAGCAGATAAAGTTTCTGTAACAATCCCTTAATTCACATGGAAATTATAATAGATAGAACAGAATCTATAATTGAAGGTTTTGGTAATAATACTACTGTTTATTTTTGTTTTCTCCTCTAATAAATTGGGCTAACCTGGGGATTTCAGTGAAATGATTCATTATTCTGTAATATATATTTTCAAAAAGAAATAACTGTGATGTTGGTTTCATATTAAAACTGCAACATTGGGATTAATTATACACTCCCAAATTGGTGTGTATCTGTAGACTATTAGAAATATCAGGTTTTCATTCTTCTTAATGCAGCAGAAGGTCAGACTGTACCTCTAATAACTCACTGCCATCAAACACCATTTGTCAGTTTTGGAAAACAGGATGAGATGTTTCAGCGTTACCGGTCACCAGTGAGAGCCTCTCCGTTTCCATTTGGAAAATCCCTCTTATCCCCTCTCTTTCCTCTTCTTTGTCTCACTCTTTCATGCTTCCTGTCTTTCTTGTCCTCCCTCTCTCGTAATCTCATCATATATCTTCTAATTTTCCTCTGTCACTGTTTCTCGGCTAAGTCACACCCTTCCTAGGAAGGCAACTTTGGCGCGATGCAGAAGGATACTTTAAGAGTTGACAGTTCTTACTCAATGTAACAAAACATTCTAAAAAGGAAGGAGGGGAGGAGAGGGGGAGGTCTAAACAGATTATTGTGGGAGGTACTGTGATTGTTCTTCTAATGCATTTTGCTGCTATTCTATTTCAAGCCTTGGTGCCAGGCAGAAAATTCAGTCGAGTGGAAAAAGAGAGAAGGAAGTGGGAAGGGATGATGCAAAAAGATGTCAAAGAATACAGGTGGCAAAAACACAAAGTGGCCAAGGCCTCAGTGGTTCCAATGTGTGTCTGTTTAGAAACATGAATATGGGCATTATGTCAGTAATGTATGTGTGACTGGAATTAGCTCTGTGCCGACACATGAATGGAGAAAGGTGTCATGCCCCTAATATCAAACAAGCTCAGCTGATCCAAATTCCTGATGGGATGCAGGTACAAAATGGAAAAATAGAAAATAAGCATATACATTTGTATAAAACAAACCCAAACCCAAAGAAGCATGAAGCTGTATTTGTGTGTGTATTAATATATGTGCATGTGTGTGTTTGTGATAGATGTGATCGTGGATGCATGTGGATGTGCCTTTGAGAGAATGCGTGGGAGTGAATGTACAGTGAACGTGTGTGTGTGCGTGTGTGTGTGTGTGTGTGTGTGTGTGTGTGTGTGTACTTGCATGCATGTGAGCATATTGCGGACATATTGTCAATACCAATATTTTGATGTCCTCTGAAGTCCATGCACACTTCCTCTGTCCATGTATGTGCGTATGTCCGTGTGTATTCTGGCATACATATCCAGCCTTGTATATGTGTGTGTGTATGTGTGTGTATGTGTGTGTGTGCGCGTGTATGTGTGTGATTAAATCAGAGAGCGCTGACGCACGGATGTCCTTCAGGTAACCAGATTTGTCACTTTGCCGAGAGTGGCCATCAGGTGGCGATGCTAAGCGGCTCAGCCTTGCCACGGAGGTGACCGGGAAGGTATCCAACAAACACCCTGGAGAGGCTGGAGGGTGGGGCAGCAGATGGAGGGCAGGCAGCGACACACTAATGACAAGACTCTAATAACACGACAGCGCCACCGGGGGTTGGTGTACAACATGCTATTAATGTGTAGCACGCCACTGTAGGCTAGCCAGATTATGCCAATCCACTAAAGCTATTAGAGAGGCATCGAGCATGTATGTCATGTGTTTCCTGTGAGATAGAAATAGGGGGGGAAAAGGGGGGGGGCTGACTGTGTGAGGGTGAACAGTGCAGCTGGAGGGAGGTGGGGGGGGGGGGGGGTTAGAATGACTGACGATAAGTGTGTGATGTGTGTAACAGAGCTGAGAGAGATGATGAATATTAGAAGCAGAGTAAAAAAAGAAATGAGGAAGAAGAAGCAGTTGTTACTTCTTGTCTTCTCCTGGGGTTCAGCTGATCTGCACTGGGTCACTACAGAAAAAGAAAAAAAAACCCTTCAAACTTTTGATCATCTGATTGAGCACTCGACCCTCTCTCCCTTGCGAGCCCCTGATTAGAAGAAAAATTGTTGATTTACGGCAGATTTCTCCTTGTCTCTCACCAAAATTAATCCGCTCCAGAGGTTGGCTATTAAGAGGCGGATCACGTTTTTTGGACTCGGATAAAGAAAATCCAATCTGGATCCAGCGTGGAACTCAACGTTTTCCAATTAATGATGATATACAACATATTGAAAACTATCAGTAGAGAATTCAGCCTGACTCTGTGCCAAAGATGAAAATTGGAGTGCATTACCATAATGTTGCAGGAAGTTAACAAATGATCCTGCAATGAATTCCAGGCAGCAAAGCTAAAGATGAGCTCTTCCCGGCTATACAAGTCCTGTCCACACTTACTCTACTAACAAACCATCTCCCCTCCCTAACTCGACATTCCCATCTCAGAGCCAAGAGCAAGAGAGTGGAGGGAAAAAAAGGCAGCTGATGGAAAAGAGAGGAGGAGAAAAAATGACATAGATAGACAAAGGTTGATTAAATTGGTTTTCAATTCTGGGTGTCTCTGTCTGAGGCTACTGCATTAATTTGCTCCATTACATATTTGAGAGCCAGTGAGTGTATTAAGAGCTGCTGTATATCATATTGGTGACTGCTCTGGGAACTCACTGCCAACATAGGAGCCCTGGGTCCATCTAACCGAAGTGACTCAGCACACCCAGACCCAAATACCTCTCATACCTTATGTGAGAGATTCTTTGTGTTCACTGCAGTTGTCTTTAATGCTGTGGGCAAGTTGGCATGAACCTGCCCAATATATGCATGTGGGCCAATGTACATGCATTATACATCAGCGGTTGATTCATGTTGACAGTGCATTTTCAGTGGATCGTGCTTATCAGTTTAGTCAAAGCTGTGCTTCTGTATCGAGACAGAATTGAATAAAAGCTGCAGGGAAGGTTTCCTGGCTCTACAGAAGTAAGATATCATTTGCCGGAACGTTCTCACAAGAAAAACGACAGCGTGGGTTTACAATTCAGCAGGAAAAAATGACCCATAGTTATGTTTACAGCATCTAGTAGCTGGGGAAGTGACGCGCTTTAGATGACGTCAATATAAGGTCACTTTATTATTAGTTGAAAGCAGGTTGGGTGGATGCCTAGATGTTTATTTAGATGGTAAAACGTGGACTTAGCTGTAGGAGACAACTGTTCACTTCTTGTTTCCAACCACAAGTTGGGACTGTTTTTTTTAAAAACTGTAACATTATGGGGTTATTTTTTACTGTTGCCCTGAGGATAAAGGTTACAGAGCTTTTAAGGAAGTACTATGTTTCAAGTTATAATTTTAACCCAAACTGAGAGAAAAATGACATAGACAAAAGGTTGGTTTAAATTGGTTTTCAATTCTGGGGATCTCTGTTTGAGGCTACTGCATTAATTTTTCCCCCTGTAGTGACCCCTAAGCAAGTGTTTTTTCTGCCTATACCATAAGGTGAGGGCACCAATGGTCATCCCTACAAGGTTGTCAAAATGTTGATGTAGGGGCATTAAGATATTGGATTTTGTCCATATTGTCCAGCTCTACCTTTGAAGTTGAGAAGCTTCTGTGTGGGTAAGGGGCGATCTGGGAGGTGTCAGGTGGGTGTGAATGGAATCTGGGTTTAGGATAGGGTTTGTTAAGTATAATGCATGATGTATGCTGATGTGGCATTTTTTATGTGAGGACCCCAGGAATAATAGTTACTACCCTGGTAGCAACTAATGGGGATCCAAATAAAACATAATCATTTTATAACAGTGATTTGTAACGGTTTAGGAAAGCGGCATATTACATTACTATGGGTCATTCTGGAGCGCAGGTAAAATCGACCTGTGTGGTCATTTAATTATGAGGAAGTGTTGCGATTACACACAAGTTTGTTGGGTTGAATTCCACAAATCTACCTTAAATCCTTAGCTCTGGATCTATGTCAGCTGTATCTCCTCTTTCTCTTCCCAGACTTACAGCTCTCTCAGGTTTAATTTATCAGAAAACCCTTTCAAAAGGGTACATACTGTACACATTAACATTGATTAGACAGAGGCTGGATTTTAGGAGTTAAAGGCACATTCGCACAGGTGTTTTCAGTTACTCTGGCTGATTAGAGCTCTGATCAGGGGTGGAGCTATCGTTGGGATAAGACTGTTTCACAGCAGATATTTTTGAGATGTCATGGTAGGAAAAACACAGGTGGTACTAATAACATTAATGATGGCTCTGTTCTGTTCAAGTGTCCCGGTAAGTCGTGACAGTGAGGGGGCTGATGCAGCTAAATAGGATTCAGCCATTAGTTCATTTTGCTATTTATATCTCTGCTTTTCCTACTGGGATTCCTATTTTAAGTGAAAAAGGACTATGATGCACCAAATGCCATCAACTAACAATGTTACATTTATAAGTTACCCCAACAGAAACTTAACAGGAGAGTGAATTAGATGTAAGTAAGTATACGCGCCCCCACACAGGCCTGAGAAGAGCTCTAATCAGGCAAAGTGAAAACACCTGTGTAGGTGTACCACTGACGTGTAGAGGCTTAAAGTTTAGGTAAAAAAACGTATGTATCTTTTCACAAAGCTTTGCCAATTAACTGCAAACTACAAATTACTTACAACTGTTTTAGATTATTTCTTATCATGCAGGCAATCCCCCCCCCCCCCCCCCCCAGACACTTTTAAGAACCCTCTTCGGTGGTGAACTGAAGGAACCTCTGACAATTGAGAATTAAAGGTTGTTTATGTAGATTTTGAAAAAAGTTTTAACCCACTCGTCCTTTTTCTAATGAAAAGTTGAATTCGTAAATAATGTAAATATATCTTTCCTCATTTTAATACACTTTAACTACAAACTTTCTGGTATGGCCAGTAACTTATAGTGATTCATGTTAGCTAGCATTAGCAAACTTTAGATAATTATTGTGTAATCAGTTCACTGACATATGTGACTATTCTGTACTTGTGCTACTGTTAGACTACATTTTAGTGCATTAGATAAATATTGGTTTTACAACAAAAGTCAAGTAAGTAGTAAACACACTGTAACTCTTGAGGAACATATTTATTGCTTCCTGCTTGTGGACCCATACTACTCACTCTCAATCAGGTTCCCTAATGATGATGCCTTTAATAGTAAGAAGGAAATGTAGGGAAACTTAACGTGCCACTATCTTGTAATTAACACTTGTGACCACAGCGGCTGCTGGTTAGCAACAGTTACAACAGCAGTGAGGAAAATGACATAAATTTGATTGCGTCTTGCCTTAAAAACGCTCACAGCTCAACAGCCAGCTCTTAAAATTCATACGTCAAAGTCTTCTCCAACTTTTCAAAACAATCTTTGCTCAAAACTAAAGCACCGGGAGACAATGAAGAAACTTTGCCAAAAGAGTAAAGAGAACAAATTTCTCACCATGATAGATTACCTTTCTCAAGCAAGTTTCAAGTATCTCCAAGTTGATTTTCATTTCGAAATGAATGGAAACCAGCGGTTGCCTGGAGGGTGGGAAATCAATCTAAAAACTTATTGTATGCTTTGGAAAACAGTCAGCAGGAATGTAAAACACAGGCGATTTGTACTTGATGGGCTGAAACATGTAAAAACATTGGCACAGTCCTGTTAAATAAGTGGTTGGCTTCCAGACTGGCTGTTTATTAAAAGTAATAATAAATTACCAACATTTTGTGTGGCGATATGCTTCAGGATTTTTACTTTTTCTACTTCATAGTTAAAAATACAAAATATGACCGCAATAAAAATGATTAAATCTTTGATATGATACATATGATGGATTATAAGAATAGGAAAACTGATGTTTAATGAGAACCGTAACCACAAAATGACATTTGAATACTCTAACATGACTGATAATGACTGAATGTGTATGTAAATTGAGGTCGTGCTTACCATCCTGGCCCGCTACACACACACACATACACATGCTTGCCCCCCCCTCCCCGCCTCTTCTCAGTGTTTGTGCATGTGAAAGGGATCTCTTTAGAGCTGTCAGCACTCTTTCAACAGCGCTATTCATCATGTTTTTCCATTCGGAGAGCGTGCAGGTGTTTACTGTAAAGAGTCGAAGAAAAGACGAGAGAAGAATAGAACAGAAAAGATGGAAACAAACGTCAGTGGCCTGAATGCCTGGACAGCAGATGGAGAAGAGGATGAAGACAGACAGTCACTGAGGGAAGAGACAGGGAAAAATAAAGCAGACACACAGAGAGAGAGAGGCTCAAACAAATATTGTTTCTTTATCAACGAAATCTGAAAGGGAAAACTTGAGCATGATTCTGGTGATGTTACGGACCACCCATTAGGTGGAGGGAAATTTCCAGAAAAGGAAATGTGCAGAGTGGAAGTGAGCTTTATGGTTCCGTACCAAGAGGCCAAGCACCACACTGCCACTGTGGCAGATCTATAATAACATGTGTGTACATATGCATGCATAATAAGCGTGTGCGTGTGTGTGTGTGTGGTGATGTGAGACAATGCTGCTCCTTTCCAATTCTATACCTGCACACCACTCAACATCCACAATGACTACATACACAAACACATCTGTATTACTTCACTTGTAAGTGCGCTCTATAGTGTTAAGAGTTGGAGTTATTTCAAGCATCTGTGGTTCTGGAGGTTCATGTTCAAATAATGCGGCTTAGATGAAACTATCCTTGTTGAAACATCAAAAGAGCAACCAACATCAACATAATAATAGAAGCAGAGAAGTCAGCTACAACTCTCAAGGAGCACTTTAAAAAGTAATCTCAATTACACAATAGTAGCTTAAGCTCATGGGAATTGGATAATTTACATTATGTTTTTTTTTAATTCTTACCAGACTTGGAAAAAGCATTATTCCTCAGAAATAAAGTTGGTCATGACATAATGGATTCTGTGTTTCTGTGTTGAAGATCATATCATGAAAAGGGACATTTACACTTATAACATGCCTGAAACCAGCAACCATTGTTGTACAGTACATGTGGATGCAGTATTCTGCTGTGGTTCCAGTATAAAGAAGGGTACATTTGATAGATAAAATGTGTGATATCCATCCAAAAATGGCACAGAAAATAGTTACATAAGTGTGTTGACAAATTAAAGGTGAAAAGTGTTTTAGTAAGGTGTTGTGCCACCATGTACTGCCAGAACAGCTTCAGTGCTCCTTGTTATTGATTCTACAGTGTGTGAACACTACTGGAGGGATAAACACCATTCTTCTGAAAGATATTCCCTCAATTACTGTTTTGATGATAGTGGTGGAGAGTGCTGTCTAACACATCGCTCCAAAAATCTCACATAGATGTTCCATTAGGTTGAAATGTGGTGACTGTAAAGGCCATAGCATATGATTCACATCATTTTCATACTCATCAACCTATTCAGTGACCCCTCTCGCCCTTTGGATGGGGGCATTGTCATCATGGAAGAGATCCCTCCCATCAGGATAGAAATGTTTCATCATAGGATAAAGGTGATCACTCAGAACTACTTTGTATTGATTTGCAGTGACCCCTCCCTCTAAAGGGACAAGTGGATCCAAACAATGCCAGAAAAATGCCCCAGACAGCATAACAGACACTGGCCCTCCTAACTGTAGGGGTCAAGTATTCAGACCTGTATTGTCCTGTTGGTGTAAATCACACACGCCCTCGTCCACTTGTCGAAAATAAGGTGAAGGATGACTCATCAGATCACAACACTTTTTTGCTCCAACATCTGTGCACCACTGACATCTAAAATGTGCATTCATCTTTGTAATGAGAGGTTTATGCACTGCAACTCTATTATAATATCCCCCTCTATGTAATTGTTGACGCACTGTTCTTGCTGACACAGTCTCATCACGTCCTGCTCTGATATGCTCAGTCACTTGTTTTTTCTTCACATATCGCACTAATGCACAAGCATCACACTCATCAAATGTGTGGGTTATCGACCACAATTTCTGACCCTATTTACTGACGTCCTTCCCATAGATCTAAATGCAGATGTCCTCTTATGTCACTGTTCCTATTGATACATTAGCCAGTTTAGCAGTCTTTGTGACTGATGCTCCTGCCATCCGTGTCCCAACATCTTTAGAAGTCACTTAGACTTAGCATTTTTATATATGCCACAGTGCATAATTGGATGCTAATTGATTCATTGTGCCATGCAGTGCATCTGTGTGGAAGCATCTGCATTCATTACATTTCTCCACTCATTTATTCAGGTTTTTCATTTGATTTGCCACTTGTCTATTTAATGACTTTAAAAAGCCCAAAAGCAACATTTATGCAGAATTTCCACTTGTCTGTTCACTGCCTGGTACCTTCTCC
This sequence comes from Scomber japonicus, assembly GCF_027409825.1. Lineage (NCBI taxonomy): Eukaryota > Metazoa > Chordata > Actinopteri > Scombriformes > Scombridae > Scomber > Scomber japonicus. Next base: position 9,203,153 of record NC_070583.1, read on the forward strand.
TCTGTAAATCCTGAACTGAGTCCATTCCAACTATTGCAACTATACCACTATGTACAACTAAAGATAAAAACAAATACTCTGCACAGAAAAAGCTGCATGTGCACAATGTGAGGGCAGATAGAATCTGATATGTGAAACATAACGCATCAGTAAAAACGTGTAAGAAGCAATCAGCCCTTATTTTCAGTTAAAGGCAGAATGAGCAGGATTTTTCTAAAAAACAAAGTGCATGCTCATACAAGAGAAATCCCTCTCAATAATCACTTATGACTCACTAGAAGTGTATAGTGGTGTATTTATCCACCTGGATTTTCTCATTCTGCTGTGTTTGGACGTTTCTGGGCGTCAACCTTTGGGCAGTGGGTGCAGGATGTGAGGGCGGGACTCTATAAAAATGTAGCAACTAGTAGCAGTTGTGGTCTCCTTTAACTGAGCTTATTGTTCCTGTAATGACTTCCTTTTTTGTGCATGTACGATATAGTAGATTTATGCTGGGGAGTATCTCAATCCTCAATGATTAGCATTAATTCTTAGCCTAACCCAAATCTAATCGTAAAACTAAGCCCACGTCTTTATATGCCATCACCTTCCCCGATTTTCTTCATCTGTCTCTTCCTAAAGAAATACTAGAACCCACACAAATGAGCAACAGACACGTATCACGACTGCCCCCATTTCCTCTTCTCACTGTTTGCTGTTGAAGTCGACACACACCGCCTGACTTCAACTGCTCCCGAGGTCAAGGATCATACCCACAATCCCCCAGGCGATCCTCTGAATCCCAGTTCTGCTTCCCCTGGCGTAAGCCACAAACCTCCTGATCAATAAGTTGAAGAAGTTATTTATGTGTCGTGACTGTAATCCACATTCCGGCAGCGGGTGAGGAGGTTGGCCGTTCTATAATATCTGAAGCCGCACAGATGATAACCCCAGCTTCAAAATGGACTGCAAACACCCACACACACATATAAGGGCTGCGGCAAACTGTGTCACAATGTGTATGAGTGTGTGTGTGTGTGTGTGTGTGCCCTCCTCCCTTGTTGTAAATCCCCCCATCCGTCACATTAGCCTAATGAAAAGTAATAAGAGCGCTCCAAATGATCTACTCCCTGAGGTTGCCTTGGAGGTGAAATAAGATAACATTAACCTGAATTATATGGCCTGCCAACGGGAAGTGCCATAACAAGACACACACATACACACACACATGACCACACACACACACACATCTATCATATCTGGTGTTTACTCTCCAACTGGGAGTCATGGTGTCACACAGACACCATAACCTAGCAGCAGTATGAAACAATAATAAACACAATTCATTGAGAAACAGAGTAAATATACACAGTCTCTTCCTGGCTGCAGGGAGCTGTGTGTGTGTTTGTGTGTGTGTGTGAGTGTGAGTGTGTGTTTGACTGGCCACGGCATGTATTTTCAAAATCTGTTGAGTTTATTTGTGTTTGATTTTTTTTCTGTGGGTTCATGTGGAGCATACGTGCAGCTGTGGGAGCAAGAACATACTGTAAATTGATATCACACATATGTGTGTGTTTATGGATATACAATGTGTGTGTGTGTGTGTGTGTGATTATAAGAGAAAATGAGGGTGAGGCAGTATGGAGAAGAAAAGAGAGAGAGAGAAAGGGGTGAAGTGGGAGAGTGTGAATCTGTTGGCGTGCTGAGAAAAAAGAAGATAAAGAGAGAAAACAGGGCGAGCTGATCGCACTCGTCATCTGGGATAGTGGAGTAACCAAAGAGAGGTCACATGAAGAGGAAAATTATCTCTCACTTTGCTGAGATACAAAGACACACACAGACCAGCGCGGTAACATTTGTCACACAGGGTGGCTCAGAAGAATAAAGGCCCACATGTAATACGATTAGTGTGATTATTTGAAAAAAAAGCAAATGGATTCAGTCACAGTGAGTGTTCCTGAGAGGTTAACAGCCATCGGGTTTGTAATACTCGGGAGAAAATGAGTGATGACTTGTTTTCTTTGCTCAGGAATACATCATCAAGTCAAAAGTGAATGTTATTAATTATTCTGTTAAAGCAGGAACTGTGAACTGGACATCTGCACATTACCACTTTACTTGATTCAATGGCCTGTGGTGCAAGGTGATTCAATTAGCTGCCAGTACCTGCTGTTATAAGCCCAAGATTTACACAGAAGTCAGTAATCAAGAAGATCAGGAGGGGGGGAAATGACCAAACCTGAAGTCTGTAGCTTTGAAGAAGCTTAACCCTTGATGACTTCTTGAGGAATTAGCAGTATTTGATGTTTCGGTCGCTTGTATCCATTGAAAACAAGCAAAAACACAACATTTACTTATTAATATTGTATAAAGTTCATTTTGGCTAATATGTTAGTAAGCAGTTACTTACTTCCACATCCAGCAGAGAGTTAGCATCATTAGCATTCATTTAAGCTAGTTTCAAATTCATTATTAATATACAATATACTCATGTTAGCTCTGTTTTGGTTACCACCAACTCTGGAGGGAAATATCAGACTGTATAAATGCTAAATGTTCCACTATGTTCGCTGTATGCTTCTAGCATACAGTGGAATTAAGGCTAATGGCAGCAGTGTAGTGTCGTTGTTGTTGTTGTTTTGTTTGTTTGTGTGTGTCTTTTCAAGATAAAATGACATGTAAAGCACATGGCTACACAATCCTGTTGCTTTCTTACTTTATTTTACTACTGTGTAAAATACTTTGATATCAGAAACATTGCATAATTCCTAAAATAACTATGCTTCCCAAACACTGTTAGGTTGCTACTCCCTAAAAGTAGAATTTAATGTACTTAAAAATTATCATTTTTAAAAATATTGACTAGTGTAGCTTTAACACAAAGCTTGCAACTTGTCAGTATGTGGTGAGAAAGATATGGGGATTTGTCACACAGGTGGGAATTCGTGAAAAGATGCTACTGATACATTATGGAAAATGTAGTTTGTAGTGTTTTTAAAGCTCGACCCACACTAGAAACTCAATAAACCTCAGCCTTGGCTTTAATTGTGACCTTTTTAAAAAATATATTGTTTCATCTGGCTCTTGCAACTCTTCCACTTCATGGAGGAGGCATGATCATGATGGCAATTTTCTTGGCTGCACACATCTACTGGCTGCTTCAAGGCTTTTTAAAAAAACATTTCAAAATAAAAATAAAAAAACAGCCAACTTTGTCAGAATACCAGCAGGATTGAAACAAATAAAATGCCTCAAAAAGATTCATGTCATGTCTATTATTGGAGCTAGATAGTCAGACGGCACACAACTGAAGTGTATACAGCTTGTACACAAAGAAAAAAATAGTTTTGAGGGTCCATGCAAGCCCACATTCACACGCATGAACAGGTAAATAAATCCAGGTTAGAATCTGCAGAGTGCTACATCAAGGAGGAAGATGGAGAGAAGGAGGAAGGTGAAATGGATCTGCACTTCAAACCACCTGGTGAAGACCTCTGTGGACGGATCCATCCCTCTTCCAATCTGTCTCTCCCTCCTTCTCTCTCTCTCTCTGTCTCTCTCTCACTCTCACTCTCATGCTCTCTTTCTGTCTCACTCTGACAGATTTATTAAGAGGCCGGGATCAAAACGAGTCCCTAGCTCCCTCCACTCCTCATCCCTTGCTTTCTCCTGTTCTTCATCGACTGACAGCATCTCCTCCCTCCTTCTATCTCACTCTCTCTCTCTTTCCTCGTCCCATGGCCCGGGTCTATATTCTCAAGACCTCTGAGAAAAGGGGATGAGGAAGGAGATGAGGAGGAGGAGGAATAGGAAGAGGAGGAGGAGGAGGCCATAGGAGTAGAGAGGATGAATCTCTTTTTTTCTGTCTCTGTGGTCTACTTTAAAAGAGTCTTCGCCTCTCTCACACACAAACATGTCACATCTTTTTCTTTTTCCACACATGAAGTAGTCTTTTCTTATCGTCTGTTGAACAGAGCGTGTACTTTCAGCAAACTTTTCGGGGGTTTTTTTAAGGTAAATGTAAACAGAATGTCACCATCAGTGGCATGCACGGGCTTAGTCAGGCGAATGTTATCTTTCCATTTGCCACACTGATGCCCTGTGCTGCATTGAAAGCCTATGGCCTGTCAGAGAAACATCCAGCACTGACAGATGGAGTATTTCTCAATCGTTCAATTTTCCTGGAACGATGCATTCCATCACTTTCGTCCAATAAGAGCAGGAGATATGACTGTTGAAATTTTTTTTAAATATTTCATTTTACCTCACAATGTATCAATATGGTCCACATCTTCTATAATGGAGATCCTGTAGGCAGCAGTAGATAAAGAGGATGAGAAATATAGTGATAATAACAAGGTAGATATCAACTAAAGAACATCTGATTCATATCTTCAGCAGTACCTCTTGGGACCAAAACCTTTTTTTTTTTTTTTTTTTTTACAGTTAATACATCTGTCAGATTTATGTGAAACAAAAACACTGATAATCTAAAACATAATGTTATATGTGAGGGCTATGAAGCTACAATTACTTTTAACACTGTAAAAATGTTTTGCGTGGTTAATTTCCAAAGGAATTACTTAAAAATACATTTCTATTTAAAACCAAGCACTGTTTAGACATTCAATGTTCATATATAACTGGGAACTTATAAATAAAGCTTAGCTGACTTTCTATGCTGGACTGGCTAGAACATCTCTAGACTGCTATGCCAATTATCCAATTATAATATGGAATTACTCAAAAGGGAGCGTACCAATTTAACGCTGTCCATATTTTCCTGCAATTTACATTAAAGTACATAGTCCTCTTTAGAAACCCTCTCATGAATTTGTAGTGACATGTTAGTTCTTTTATAGGAATTTATTCGAAACTATGGGGCTTGAAAAACAAAGCATAACTCTAGTTCTTTCTTTATAAATATGCTAAACACAAGTCCCTACATGACCTAATCCTCAACGAACTGAAAAGCTATTTTGTAAACCTGCACATTAACCCCTGTACAATGCAATATTACAATGATGTGATACAGTATTATTTATTATCTATTATTTATACTTTCTGCATGTCCCCACCTGACCTGAATGCGTATGAAGTATTCAATAAACTTTAAGGTGAATGTTTGTCATGAAGATTTCAAATGAACCTGAAAAGCTGGTATATTACATTCTACTTTCTACTTCCTGCCTGTAAATACATGGACTACGTCAGTTTGAAAAAATCTCTTCCCAGTGATGTTGAAAGGGACGAGACAAGAGATGCCAGCAGGGGGAGAAAAAATAGAGACAAAAAGGGATGAAGACAGAGAGAGCCTAGAGACCGGGCCTCCTCCATTACCCCCTGGCCTCTCTGTCTGGCAGTACGCGAGCGGCAGCAGTGGATGGACTCGGCCAGTCACCTATCAAAGCTCGTCTAATGAATAGTCCTCTAATCCCCTCATTGAGATACAGAGAACAGACTCGCTGCTAATGCTCTCAGACAGAGATGCTCTCTCTCTCTCTCTCTCTCTCTCTCGCTCTCTCACTCTGTCTCTCACACAGGAGCAAATTATGCAAAAACGCACTAACACTAAGGTGCAGATACAATGGACAGAAAAACACCTACACAACATTCACATGCAAACACCGGCAGTGTTTTTGGATTATCATGCAGGTGCCACAGCCTCTCTCGCTCTCTCTCTCTCTCTATCTCTCTCTCTCTTTCTCTCTATCACACACACACACAACAATACAACACAATAAAACAATATTCCGCCTTTGTACTCAGCCGTAAGCCGCCTTAATTATTTCTGAGAAGAGTGGATTTCAAATAGGGACGACAAGAGGCCCTCGTCATTTTGGAATGGGTTTAACATGTTTGTTTTATTCCTGGCTTGTTTAGGAGCTGGCTCGACAAGTGTGACTTATGAAGTCATTATGTTTAGATTGATGGAGAGAATTATATCCTGCATTCTTTCACCCAGCAAATCATTCATACACTTCTGTTTTGACATCCTGAGTGGAGTCACTACATGCCTGTCTTTCATTTCGCCTTTTCTTTCTTGTCTTCTCTCTCGCTCTTTCTCCCTTTCTCTCTTTCTCCCTTTCTCTTTTTTATATCTGTTGTATATTCAGGTTTTTTTTTGTTTTTTTGTGCTTGCTCTTTCATCCTGGCTGCATGTTCAGGCCAGATATCAAACAAACACAGACACAAAGCAGCCATGCAAGGCCAACATTCCCACCCCCACCTCTCCTCCCGATCACATTAAGACCACCTGGCCAGGAGAAAGCACCACCCACTGGATCAGCTCGACAGGGAGAAGAAGAAGAACGCAAGTTGAAAAGGTGGGGAAATGTTCATCACTTCAGCTTTGGCTGAATTTCGGAGACGCAAAAGTCACATCTTTCCACTCTGAAATTTCATAAGATGCTGCTCGAGAGGCGGCCGAGGAATGGAGGCAAGCCGAAAAGTGTGTGGAGGGGCGTGAAGGACTCAATAAAAAGTGTAAAATGTCAGCCAAGAACCAAGGTAGGCAGCGCTGGATCGAAAATTAAAGACAACACAGCTGGGAGGCAAAGTGGGAGAGGAGGAGGATGGATGGACGGATAGATGGATGACAAAAGCCAGGAAGGGAAAGTGCAATGAGATTAGAGTAGGACAGGAAAGATTAGTAGCAGATTATACAAGGAGGAGAGAAGGGGGGGTTGAATCTTGGAAGCGAAAGACTCTTTGACAGATTTGATAATGAAGCTTTAAAAAAGAGGAAAGGCTGAGAGAAAGAAAGTGAAGAAGCTGAGGAAAAGCAAACAGAAAATGGCTGTATTCTATTTATTCTCCACAGCAGTGACCCAGAGGGGGTCCAGGGACCTCGGCTCTGTATTTATATTGGCACAAGGCCCCGTGCATTATCATCCTGATGAATATTTATTTATATATATTCCTGGATTTGTTCTGCTTGAAGGGGTCCTGTTTGCCTTGGCTCGGCTCTGACTGGACTATCTGGTTGTCCTCAGGTCTATTCTAAAGGACCGGACAGAGTCCAGAACCACAGAGCGCTCTGAAAACAGGTCCAGGAATATTTCTCTGATCCATAATTCATGCGGCTGGGGCTGAGCTCGCAGACCAGGCAGGGGAGTGAGTTGTAAAGCTGTGCTGGGTTCAGCTACACGGCTGGAGGCGGGTGATGACAAAGCACAGTGAGATTTTGTTCTTGGAAATGTTCCTCTGGACGGCAGAATAACGCTGCTTTCACCTTTACAGCATTATGTTGGTGACTAATTGATTTCCTGCCAGATCTCCAGGAAAAGCTGTTTCTTAAAGCTCCTCTCGAGTGACCCGTATGAGTTTTATGAGTCTATTGCTCCCAGCGGCTGAGGAAACCAAGTGAAAGTCAGATGATTCATATGAGAATCTTACTCTACTCCTCCTACAAGTAGACACATTCTTTATTTTAAGATAGTATGTGGAGGGGGAAAAATAATAGAAAAACTATTTGAAATGTGCATTATTTAGCAGAAAATGTTCACGTCTCTTTTCATTCATTTTCACATTTCACAGGACTTTTCTGTGTGCAGAGGGAGTGTGTTAAAACACATCGCATCTGGCATTGTTCGGAGTTTCACTTGTAATCTTTTGGGTAAATGATGCGTGAAATGCATGTGTTAAAGTTAACATCCATCATCTGTGAACAGGGGAACAAAATGGTTTCAGCAATGCCTACAGAAGACACCGGCACCTCAGAGCCAGCGAATGCCAATCTGATTGCCGTTATTGAAGTTAAAAGGCAAAAGAATGTAAAAACAGCAAAGTGCTCAGAGTGCCAACCTCCACCGCACATGAATGACAAGTGGATGGTTGAATTTGGTATTATATAACTGTTGTCTTGTCAAAAGAGCACTGCAGTGATTTAGTTTGCAAGAATCAAAATACGTGCAGCAGAAGCCAAGATATCCTGACCCTTCATCCCTGGGAGGAGTTCAACTCAAAAAGCACTGCATCCTACATTTCCCATAATGCAACAACAGAGTCCTCCCTGCCTGCTAAATACACGTCTTTCATTCTTTAAGCCGCCCTGTCTGTAATGCTGACCTGACCCTGAGATAACCCTGATGACATCACCAAGAAGATATTATTACCAACTACTAAGTAGTAGTGGCGGCAAAGATTAGAACCCTTACTTACTGCAGGGGTCAGTAACTATGATCACCATTCCTATTAATAATACACACGTAATAAACAATGGAATGCTTCATTTATGGTTATAGCTAGTAGTTTTATTGACACAAATCTACTCTGATCAGATAGGACCAATTATGTTATGTAGCTGTATAAGAGGTTACAAGGTTATATTTTTTGGATTTAGATGAGTGTGTTTATATTGGTATTTATTGTGGAATTATGAATAGTCGTGTAAAGTCATTCATTTGAGGGCCAGGTATTTTTGTTGGAGAGCCATATTTGTCCACAGGCTGCTATTTGCCTACTACTGCGCTATTGGCTTGTCATCTGTTAACATGGCCAACATCAACAAGTTTTTACAGAGTGGATGGGAACTTGAGCTTTGCACCCTTGGTACAGTATACAGTACTAATGATTTACCATCTCACATTTGCAACCAATAATTGGTCATAAAACAATACCCCATCAAAGAAGAACACAGTCATGATACATATAAAACTATGTACCTGTCAAGATCAGTCATGTCATATGTAAGATAAAGCAAGCCACACTGACCAGTGGAGCTCAGGTGTCAGTCTCTGTAGCCACACTGCTCATAAAAGAGTCCACACTTACTAATGTCCACATTCACATGTATTTTTCCATGAAGTATCACAGAACAATGTGAAAACTAGGACAAACAAAATAGTTTTAGGCACAAAGTCCAAAAACAAAGAAACACTTTGTGCCTTTCATTTCCTTATAAAACCAAGTATAACAATACTTAATAAGGTAACTCATTGAATTATGACTGTGTTTTCCTGGTAGACCAGCAGAATAACAGACAAATCAGCAAAGGAATCAAATGTAATCCAAATAAAACACAACCCTTTTTCCACAGAAATAGCTAATAACCTCTTCCATTTATCAACATAATAACAAAAACTCACTGACACTACTGTATTGTATGAACTGTAAGGTAAGGCCAATAATAAAATGCCAGCAATCGCTTATTTCAATGTCAATGGGAATCATTATTATTATTATTATATTTGGTTTCAACACCCCAACCCCAACTAAAATGGAATACTCAAACCACTTATACTGAGCTGCATAAAGCCAGTAACAAAATGACAGCTGTCACTTATTTACACATGGGCCCCATGGACCCATTTATTGGATTAACACCCCGCCAACTAAAATTCACCATCAGGACCGTTATACTGTCAGACATTACATACATTTCAGTGTAATATTCTGTCTCTAAAGTATTTTCTGAGAATGTCATTTTGAGCTTTGGGAAACAGTGACATTTTATGGCCCAAACAACTAATAAATAACAAATAAATGAATCAAGAAAATAATTGACAGATGAATCAATAATGAAAATAATCATTGGTTGCAGTCCTTCTTAACAGTATTGTTTATAACTGATAATCAATTTCCTGACACATTAACCCCCATTTTTTCTTTTTCATTACACTGTACACTGTGGACATATGTTCAGTAAATGTCCCAAAGGATCATACTCGTGCCTACAGTCTAGCCAATGTGCCCATTCGATAAATGCCAAGTGCTCCTTCAAAAGAGACTCATTGCTGTTTCCTCTCAGTTGACATATTTGGTTTTAGCAAATCCCCCAAGCCCTCTCAATGTTCTGAGTATGTCCTCCACTGTTAGGATCAATAAAGCTCCTCCTGTGGTTCACAGAGAAATGGGTGTACCCAGCAGTGGCAAGTGCACCCATGTACGCCCGCCACTGATCACTTATAATTGTAGATCCCCGTTGAACATGTCTTGTGATGACTGGGAGCAGATGGCACCGAGAGCGTTTCTTCACAAGTCTGAGAACTGGCAGTCTTCTTTCTCCTTTGATGCCTAGCATTCCCAATACTCACTTTCATCTCCTCCATGTCTTGCCGTATCGCCCTCGGCCATAATGTTAAAAAATAATTTACAGAGATCAGAACATGTCAGAATCAAAAAAGGCACAAATATGTATTGAAAAGTGACACTATTCACTTACTGCTCACCACTGAAATGTACAACAGTTTCTAGGTCTGCCATTCACATAGACCTTACCTACTGATGGAAATATCATTAACAAATATCATTTCAAAAGTAGACAGTTGAACACTAAGCTGTCAAAGTCCTGAGAATATAATGAAAATAGTTCATTAAATTCATGATGACCACCAAGTTGCAGTGTGAAAACCCCCCCCCCCCAAAAAAAGTAGTCTGAGTCTAAATCAAGACGCTATTTTATGTCCATTATCTGCAGAAGTCTTTTCTTTAAGCCCTATTCAACACTCTTTTTTGCTTTTTCTCCTCGCACAGGGTGAGTATTTTTTGGTTCAAGACAGTAACTGATGGAGCGGACCACTGACTGTACATGGCGCAGCTAGAAAAGGAAACTTGGTGGGTCAACACAGTCAGGTGAACATGGAAGCCCAACCCAACCAGATATCTAACCAGATATTTCAGCTTTGCTACTCTTTTTGTGTGGGAGAAACAGACTGAAAAAAGGATTTGCTTCTTGACATATTTTGTGTGTTTTTCATGTGCATATATACACACATCATGTAATGATTAAGTAATGATGACCACGTCTGTCTTTTACACTCACTTGTCAGTTTATTGGGTAGGTCTACGTCACTTCTGTTGAGCTTAATTTGTCAATTTACCTGCTAGATGATTTTGGTTTTAGTGCATCTTTCTCTGCTGTGCTACACTCCACTGCTGACAACAACAAGAATGATCCAATCACTATGTTGTAAATGTGTCAAAAATACCATTGGGTCTATTCTCATAGAAGTTTTTTTTTTTTTTTTTTAACATATACAGTACCAGTCAAAACTTTCCCATTCAAATCAATGGGAAAGTGTGTCCAAACTTTTGACTGGTACTGTATCAGAGAGGCTGAGCAAATGCACGGTCCTGAACTACCACATAAAGTCATAATGACATGATCATTGTTAATGGTTAGCAACAGGAATTCATTGATACATCCCACATTAATTCATTTAAGCAGTAACAAGAACAAAGTATAGGAGTTGTTCCAAAACTACTTGACTATCTTAAAAAAAAAAAAAACATGCATGTTGACTTCAGCATCAGCTACAGCCCTTCTGGCTCCCCTTTAATTCAAACAGTGAGAAGACTAATACCCTTCAGGGCATCTACAGCCACAAGCAGTTGCAGGGACAGAAGCAGCAAACGACATGGTGTGACAAGACATCTCAGTGCTGTCAGCTGCTCTTTGTGTGACTGTGAGCGCAGAGACAGATGTTGTACAGAGAGAGTCCCTGTTTTCAGTCTTTGAGAGTCATTCAGTTCTCACAGCACGTACATACAGTAAACACAGCTAACCCATTAATCATGCTTATGCGTTACAGTGTTTGCTAAGTATTCATTAAGTCCATGTGAAGAATCCAACGCAGGCGATTTGAATGAGGAGCCCTCCCACAGGAGAATGTGTGGGGAAAACAATTAAAAGTGTATCTAACTGGAGAACAATGCTTTGCTCTGCTTCTTTATTGTAGTACCTCACCAGCATGTTTTCTCCTGTAATTACAGTGGAGGGTCAATGCTTTGGGTCACACGTGCTAACAAGGTGATCACAGACTGTAATCACGGACTGAGCAATCAATACAGATGAGTGAGAGCAGCATTAGTCAGAGCCTTTGGATTACTGGCAACAAGAGAGAGTTTTCTTTGTCACCCATCAAATCATTGATTATATGTTTGGCTAGGACGATGTGTAGCAATTACACTTTGTCATTAACCTTACATTAGTCACAATGTGATCTAGTAAAATGTGTTAAAAAGAAAAAGCTATATGGGAGAGAACAATCACATGAAGGGTGTATTTAATCTACATAAGGTTTAGCAAAATGTAACACCCCCTGAAATCATTTGTAAAACATTTAATTTGATGTGGAGATCTCTGAGCCTACACATCACATCACTGTGCTGGAAAATCAACATCAATCCTCCTCAGTTGAGCACCACAGTTCAGCTGCAGACAGTCCTTCCTCTCCTCCATAAGTGCCAGACCCTCGCTGGGAGCTTCTAAAGAAACGCTGCCTCGCTTTAAAACGCTGTGACGTCGCCACTGACCCAATTCTTGCAACGAACCCGCAAGCTGCCTCATGCGCTGCTGTATCTGCATATTTAACAGGAGGGAGCAGGAGGGGGGTGGGGTGTTGGGGAGGGAAAAGAAACTCAATGCCCCCTTCTCCGCTTGCCATCAAAGCTTACATTTACTGACGTATGACTATGAGTTTTTGGCTGGCATAAATTAGGAGATGAGGATGAACCTCAAAGTGAGTCCTCCTCTTCCTCGTCACGGGCGTCCTGCTTTGTGTGCAGTCACCGTAGGGGAAAGAATCAGCTGATGAATATGCTGTCAGGAGAGGACGATCACTCATCACAGAGCCAAAGACCCGCAGACAAATTTAAGGGGAGCCGTTGGCATAATGGCGCGGTCAAGAGACGAGACTGGGCGTCCATATGCATTTAAAGCAAGTGTTTCATTGCTCTGCTAGTCTGTGTTTGCCAACATACACACACACAGGCAGGAGCTCTGTTTGTGTGTTACGTCAACATCCATTTTGATTTCAAAAGTACAAGGAAGTCGAGCTTTGCGAGGTTCTATTTGCAAAAGCGACAGCAACCGGCAGAAGCAAAGAAAAGAATGTGATTCTGTTTGACATGCTGAAATCCAGTCTCATCCTCAGCTGTCTGTTTGAGAGCAGCAGACAGAGATATGGACAGCGGGGAAGATAAGTAGAGCGTAAATGTTCCTTTAACACATCATATATTCCAGGCTATCGCTAGACATTTCGCCCCTTCTCTATCTCTTCCATCTCCTCCATCTCGACACACATCATACACCAGGCCCCCGGAGGTACACAACACCAAACTCTCAGACATACTGAGCAAATTAAGGATTGTTAAAGATGAAATGTTGCAGTTGAGATGTTATCAGAGATGTAAACCTCAGGAATCACCTCAGAAACCATGAGAACTGGTGACACATACGTCAGATGTGACTGGAGCTATGCATAGAATTGGGTGTTTTATGGGATGATTTTTACATAAAGATATGTTCAGGATAATGTAACTTTACTTAAATTCCTGCCAGGAAGTTTAAATAGAAGAAATGTTAATGGGGGGACATTTAAAATTCCATCTGCTGATTAAGCTCATGTGATGTATGATCAAAAGCTCCACAGCAGCTACTAAATGGATTTTGTTCCTAGAGACATGGTGAGAATTTTCACCAAATGGTTCTGAAACTGAGACAGAATTTGTGACGCACAAACGTCCACCAATGCAATCCTGTCTTCCATGTCATGGAAACCCACCCCCCCCCCCCCCTCCCCTCCCACCAACCTGATGCCACTGGTGCAGGTGCAGCCTGTTGAGCTCTCATTACATTTCTAATGTAACAAAACCAACTGTGAAATGACTGGTTTCACTATCAGACTTTGATCCATTTGGTCCGATAACATTTGGAAAGTCTAGAAGAGCCGCACTGTTAAATTATTTTATCCCCATTCAAGTTAGCAGAGGGTGAAGTGGAAGTTCTATGGTGTGGATTACCATAATTATTAATGCAGTAACAAAAAAATTACCAGAGCAAACAGACGCAGATCAGAAAACAAGGAGGATTTGTACTAAAATATGAGCAAATATACTTACTAAACACATGGAATTAGAAATGAAGGCATCTCTCTAATATTAGCCCACTTCCATTATGCTCTGCAGTTGAGGTAAATAAAGGCCCTGGCCACTTAGGAAATATGGTAATTTTGTTTACTCAATTTTGACTGGTCCTTAGCTAAATCTATTTATTTTTAATTGTTGTTGATTTAATAACACAATTTCCCCCCCATTTTTTCTTATTCAGCCCAAAAAATAAAAAATAGAATAAAACATTGGGGTCTGAACTTAACTGTGGATTTGGAAAATGGTTACACCCCTAATCATAACTGTGTAGGTCATGATTGATTAAATAAATCTTGATCTGATTTATTAGTGTGTTATATCAATCCTGAAAATGGAGTAGGGCTTTAGTAATTTAGAGGGTACTTCTTTAAAATCTACTCTTTCTCAATGCCCGAGAGACACATATGACCCTCACTTGCCTCGCTCCATTCTTTTCGGCAACCATGGTGATATTACCACATCTGACAGCTTGAGCCGAGAATGAGCTGAGCTGAAGAGCCCTGACCTCCAAAAAACGACTCCTCCCCTGTGTTGTACCTTTTCTGGCACCTACGTAGAACTCCATCACTCTTTCTGTCCTGCCCTGTATCTTATTACAGGCAGCATATAAGTTTGTGACACATTAGGGAGTCAGCGTGTCGTACCGTGGCTCTGAACCAACTCCCTAACTCAGAAATGTGGGTTACATATGGGCCTAAGTGGGTGTGAAAGAGAATGTTAATCAGTTGAATGCTTTTGTCTGCCTCCGAGGGTGGAGCTGCATATGTGTGTAGGCACATGAAAGTGTCTGTCTGTGTATGCGTGTGCTTCCATATGTTGCCACGCTCAGCAGGGGGGCATGTCAGGACGTCCTACACCAACAGCTGGAGGAGGCCAACTGTGAAGCAGACTCAGGGGTGGGTCTCTGCCCGTCATCACATCCAGTACACAACCGGACTGAACCATTTTACAATAATCTAGTGTGGTGAACCAGGACGTCCTCTTCAATCACTCCCGACCACAGTCATTCTTTTTGAGGACACTGTGTGCGAAGTTACTGTAAGTGCAACTCAAGGAGGTGACACCAGGAAGGAAAAAAAGCCTGGAAAAACTCCAGGATTACAAAGCAAGCGCCATTGTATAGTTTCTGGGCCACGGTGCAAGTGTTTGTGTTTCTCATTTGAGTCTGGTTTGTGGCGGAGGCAGAGTCAGATGGGAAATATTGGATACTCCCCCCGCACCTCGCCACTTGTCTTGTAAATCCAGCGTCCCCTCCACCCTCCCCTCCTGTCATTCTTCTTCTTTTTTAGCTCTCCCATTTATGCGTTTGGTCTCCTCACCCCATGTGGGTTTGCTGCCCGCTCATTATTATTTCTTCCTCTTCAGCGTTGTCTTTGTTTCACAACTTCTCCCTCGCTCTCCCCCGTCTCATCCTCGACACCCTCATCTCTCCCATCTCTCGGCAGCGTGCGTGTAAGAGTTGTTACTCTTCCACTTCCCTGGAGTTTCCCTCTGCCAGGCTGTCTAGAGACAAAACACTTAAGATACTTTAGGAAATAATTAACACCCTGCTAAGCTCTGAGAGACAAAGGCGTTGCTGAAGACGAGTGTGAGAAGAGGGAACAGTCTCGTACACTTTTCACTTACAGTAACTGGTTGCATATAGACTTGTGTGTGACATATTTATCTTTCACACATCCCACTTTATGGCTTCATAATATTAAATTCAAACTGAAATTAAAATATCTTTACTAAGAAATCAGTGAAGACAGAAATGTAATTACCAAAAAAGTAAAAGTAAGTTTTATTTGAATGCTTCTGCAGTGACAGCAAAGTTTTTTGGTTTTGGTATTGGCTAAGAGTCAGTCATTTGATTGGTGCAATATCTATGTGGGTAGGAACTAAAAATAGTTCATAGCACTTCAATTCCAACGACCACACAGGCAGTTAACAAGTTGGTTATTCCCATCTGTGATATGAGCAGTCCTTACTTTGTATGTTTAGGCCTACTCCATGTTGAGATTCAGCAGCTAACATCAGCCAACTTCTTTGTACTGTAGAATGTTAGGCAAAGACAATGGGCATGAGCTAATGGTGCTTTCCAGTTGTACTCAGAAGTCGGAATTTCTGAGTTTTCAATTGAAAATTTAAACTGGAATGCACCCTGAAGTCGGACCTCTGACTTGGAAAGTCAGACGTACCCCACCAGACCCGACGTAAAAATTCCATGATGGTAGCCCTGCATCAACAGTGTGAAAGTTGTAGTAATATCCTGTTTATTAGTAGTTTTGCCTATTTGTGTCACATTAAATCAGTTGCACACGCAGCACTGTCCAACTTCTATCTGAGGACATGTTGCTGCAGTGTTTGTATGCGCAAAATACAGCAAAATTTGTTTTTATCAACTGGTATTGCTATCAATGGCTAACCTGGCTAGCACTGGTTTTCTGACTTCTAACTGGAACAAAACCAACTTGGGTGTGACGTTATTCCAAAGTCCGACTTCAACTTCCGAGCTAAATGGAATGCAGCATCAACTCCCTAGGTGCTGGTCTAGTGTTAATCTAGTGGGAAACAGTGCTTACTTTAGCAAGCTAGGCATTCAAGCTTCCCCTTACTGAGTGAAGGCAAGTTAGCCTAGCTTGCTAGCCTCCAGTAAGCAGTTGACAACATGTCTGCTAGCTGTAACTGCTGGCATTAAAAACACCCACTCAGAGGCCTTAAGCTCAAACACTGTCCCTATAGATATTTCCAAAATAACTGTTTTATTCTCTTTTGAAAGACAGAGAAAACAAATTCAATAATAGCAATGTGATTATAGTTTTTTACTTACATAAACAGTGAGGACAACTCTATTTTTTCCCCCCACTTTAATTATGTTAGTGCACGCAAGTAAGGGGTGTGTGAGTGTATACGTGGGCATTTCTATCTGTTTTTCCATTTTCAAGCATTTTTATACTTATTTACTGGTGTTTTAGTGTTAGTGTTTGTGCGTGTGTGTGTGTGTGTGTGTGTGTGTGTGTGGGAGGAGGAGGGGGGGGGTGGACAAACTCCTGATAATTACAGAGAGACAGCAAGTGGCTTTGTGCAGCTCTACTTTGGCCATTCACTCCAACACAACCGTGACAGGCAGTCGGGCCATTCAATAAGCGCTCAGAAGGCCTGCATTCATGCATGGCTCTTAGAATTACACACAAACATATACCATAACACACACATATAGGCACACACACACACACACAGGGTTATACAGATACTATCTCAAAATTTGGTATGTATGGACTCAATTTTACCCTAATTCCCCCAACATACACAGACTGAAAGTCACTCTGCTTCTCTTGTATACACTTTCATTTTGATGTAAACACATATGAAACAGGAGACACTGCTGATTCAATCAACCAAAAGAAACACACATGCACGCAAACACATTTCTAGAGGCCCTCAAACGCAGCCCTTTCCTTGTTTTGTCTGCAGTGTAGCTAAGTAGAATTTGCGCTAAAATAACTTCAAAGGCTCTGAAGGAGGGGCCACTCTGAGGAGTATGGGTAATTAGGACTGTGGAGCGAGAGAGAAAAGAGAGAGGGAGAGAGGATGAGTGAAAGGGGGGAAAGGGAGAAGGATCCTCTAAGCCACAATGGATGAATGGGAAGAGAGACAGTTTGGAGACAAACAATAATGGGGGAATACTGGGAGCACTTCATGATAACACTTGAGTTACGCACGCACAGAGACACACACACACACACACACACACACACACACACACACACACAGACAGATTGGTGGTGTGATAAGCTCGCCACGAGACAGGAAATTTTGGCTGTGGAATTCACTCCCAGTTGTAAACATGACGCCGGATACACAGACACAACCACACACACATGAAGCCAGTCATACCAGCAAGTGGAGACAGACAAACAGCGGTAGACCAAAAACAGGCATTTCTCCTTCTATCACTGTCTCTGTCTCACACACACACACACACACACACACACAGAGAGAGAGAGAGAGAGTGCTCCTAATGGCAACAGTGCAAACAGCGGTGTGTTTTCATCCAGCCGTGCAGCCTGTCCACCCAGCCGTCGCAAGAGCCCTTGCCACCAGCTAATGCACGGTTATTTATAGCACATAAATGACACTAAACATGTCAAGATTGTCCCTTATTGCCACCTGCACAAACATAGTGAGATTACTAAATGCTACTGTGGACAAAAATCTAAGTGTCTTTTAAAAATGTGCCACTTCATTCAAATCTTGGCCTATAGAACAGTTACTGCGTGTAAGAGGCAAATACCTCAGTAAAGAGAATGAAATGAAAAGTATAGAAAATGGAGAGTTGAAGCTTGGGAAGGATATCTTGGGGAGAAAACGGAATCAGTGTGTGTGTGTGTGTGTGTGTGTGTGTGTGTCTGTGAGGAGAGAGAAAGTGGATGCAGACAGAGGGGTGAGAGTGCCCTCTGTTGACCAAGCTGGGTTTAACAGATTATCGTCACAGATAGACACACACACACACACACACACACTCATGCACATGAGACCAGCAGCATTGTTCAGTCACTGTTTAGTCTGTAAGCTGACACATACACACACACACACACACACTACTGCAACCTCATCCACGCACACACACATGTAACCCCCCAGAAATCAGCTACGTTCAAGATTAGAGCATGAAGTCAAGAGGCACAAGAAGGACATTGTGTGTGTCGAAGTATTAGCACGCACCTTTATGTGTGTGTGTGTTTCTGTGTGTGCTACTGTGTGTGTGTGGGTGAGTGTATGTAAAAAACCTCTGCAGGACCGTCAGCAGCTCTGCAGAGCTCTGGATCCCTGCTGAGCTGCAGCTGCCTGAGTGACATGTGCTGGTTGAGCCCCAAAGCCCCTTCAACTAAAATCACTTATCCTCACCCCCCACACCCACACACCCACCCACACACACATACACACATACACACACATACATACACACATGATGCCCATCTGCAACTGCTCTGAAAATGAAACTCTTGTATGTTAAAGCGGCATCCAGCAGTTTCCTGTTTGGATAAGAGGAGAGTCAGGCAGTTTGATGGATGACGTCAGCTGTTGAGGAGTCGCAAATACATTTTTTTGTGTTGTTGCTTCAGACATGGGCTGCAGTGACATCACACTGTCTGCTTAGCTCCTCCTCTTGCCCTAGGATTTGAATTTGGGTCTTGTTTTTTCTGTTTTTAGCTATCATTCCTATCACCTATGATAACATTTGCTACAATATTTGTATTGAAGAGAACTGAGAAGCGGCACCAGACAATCAGACAGGTTTTAAACACTTTTTTTTTTACATAAATTCACTGATCTAAACCACATATTTGGAGATAAACTTATGCTATCATATGTTTTGTTCTCACACATCCTCATCCAAAAATGACAGACTGAGCGCTTCATATTCACCTTTCCAACCTTGCGAAAATTAAATTTTTTCCACCTCTTAAACATGCACCTCTGATTCATTACTGCAAATTGAACAAACAATGAGATTAATATTGATATCACCTCCTGAGCTGAATCAACCAGATCCTGACATATCTCACCTCATGATCAGTCTAATTACTCGAAAGAAGTCTATGTAATGAGTTGAATTTATTCATATGAATAATATATGGCATTTCCTGTGTGATAGTGATACAAAACCTCTGCAGTTCCCTCATATCCTGACAGCAGATAGTCTTTATTGTAGGTAATGTGACCACTCTAGAATAATCCACCTGCTGATTTTTGCTCCAGTGTTGCACTCTCTAGTGATGCCACCATATCGACCTGAACATGTATTCACAGACACTGAAAGCACGGATGTTTGGGTTCATCACAATCAAACTTAAGCGAATGTGGCAAGCTATTCAGTCTCCAAACACTAATATGAAATTGGTTCTGACATACACTTGGCATACTGCTCCTGCTGATGTCTTCTAACATTTTTGGATTCTAAATTTTATTTCAGTGCCATATCAGGGACTGTTTTCAATATACAACAGATTATTCTGGATCTGGATCTCTGCAAAAGGTCAAAAATGGTTCAAAAGGGAATAACAGTGTTACTGAGCAGGTTTGCAAGTGAGATGGCACAGCGGTAGTTTTCCACTTACACACACTCAATCCGGATTAGTCAGCAGGAAGCCCTGCGTTGTAAAAGTGTATGATTGCAGCACTGTGGTAACTATAGAAGGTCACTGCTGAACCCTGCAACACTGAATGGGTGTTTACATCAGACAGCTTGAGGAAAGGTTTTTAACGTTTGCCTTCATTTTTCGGTTGCAATTAAGTATCTGACCTGTTGTGCTTGTCGGTTGTAAGGTCATGTTTTAATAATCGTGATGGAAAATGAAAAAAAAAGGTCTGCAGCTTGATTCATACTATCAGAGATGAGTAACACTGATGGATGAAAGTCAGATTTGTATGAAAATGACAGTATCAGCTCCTGCTACAGTGTAGGCTACTGGTCTAAAGAGGGTACCGGCTCATTCTTGATCCAGGAATTAGCACTTTGACAAACTAATCTCTAATCAGCTACTGGCCTGGCGCCACTGTCAGCACTTCTGTCTTCACCACTCTAATTGATTCTTTCGCTCCAAACTGGGAGGAAACGTTCTTTTTATCGCTCTCTCAGATACACAGACATCACCTGTACAAACAAACAGACACACACAGACAGGTGGCGTCTTCTGGGTGACAAGTTGACAGTGAGACGGTGAGTCTGGCTCCGAGGGGGGGCGTCTGCTGTCATATATAGAAGTCACACACGCACATATTAACACACCTGTTACGTAATACTGCTGCAGCCTAAAAAACCTCTTACATTCCAATGTGACATTTCTCACCCTGCTAATTGGAGTGACAGCTACTGTGATCACTGACTTTGATGTTCAATAAGACAAAAAGTAATTACAGCTATTCAAACGCCGTGTTGTGACTCCATCGTTGCTCAGATCCACATGGCTGCTCTTTTTTTTTTTTTTATTCCCTCGAAGTGAGTTTTTGTCCGACAGCGCTGGTGATAAGCACTTTGAGCTTGTCATAGCTGTGCCCTGGGTTGGAGTTTGTCTTCTGTGAAATATCCAAATGTCATTTTTTCAAACCCCCCCCACCCCCACCCCCATCTTCTCTTTGCCTGTCATCCCCTCCTTTCCCTATATTCCTGTCACTCTGTCTCTCTCGTGCCATCTATCAAAGCTCCCACTGTTTACTTTCTTCAATCTCCTCCTTTCCATCTCTCATTGTTGCTTTCTTGCTTTCTCTCGCTTGCTTTTTTTCGGCCAATTTTCTCGCTCTCTCTTTCTCTGTTTCTCTTTGTCTCTTTGATGTTAGTGCAGCGCTGACACAGACCCACGCCAGAATCAACTCCCCCTGAATGTTAATGGAGTTCCTAGATTGGTGGATGCATGTGTGTTTGTGTGCATTTGAAAAACACTGTATTTCTGTATAAATGGATGCATTCATGGTGCATAGAACCATTTATTACCTCATGTATATGAAATAGGTTTTTAGCTTTATGTTTCATCAGTTCTCAAAATAAAAATCTTTGCATATTTTGTGTGTATATACACATATACTGTATGTATGTATATGTATGTGCTTTTAATTGATCTCCTTATTTTACGGTTTACTTACTTCTGTGCTTTGTATTATTATTTGATTATTTTATATATCATTTACTATTACTTATCTATGTGCTCCTCGTTGCCTGATTTGTATCTGCCTTGTTTGGTTTTATTTCTTCTGTAAAGCACTTTCTAACACTGTAAAGAAAAGTGCTATATAAATAAAGATATTATTTACTCTGACAAAATAGGCAGTTAATTAAGTCATCTGTTGTTTTTTAATTTTCTCATATCATTTTTTATTTTATTATTTGTGTATTTAAAGCATGTCATTATAGTATAATTAAAGCTGCTCTAATTAACATTTTTATATTAGCAATTTATCACATGACTATGTGTAATATAAAGTAAGTCTCTCATAGGGACAAGTCATCAAATAATTATTATCTGACTCATCAGCTCTACAGAACGTCTTTCAGCTCATTGTTTTGGTTATTTTTCAGCTGTTCTGATCCACTCTCACTATTCTCATCCATTTCGTTCTTTTCAAATGAAAGAAAAAGAAACAAGACCTTAAAATAACCAACTGTATGCTACCTGCCCAGCATCCAGTGGCAGAGGAGCTAGTTAGCAACTAGCTAATGAATGTAGTGGCACATTTAGAAGTTTTAGAGTCATAAATTTCAGACCTATGAGGAGTTAGTAGTGACCAAAAAAGTTAAAGGTTAATATTTGACTTAAATTCATCAGGTGTCCAGAAGCATGACTCCAAATGAATGCTAATGTTGCTACATGTCTGCTGGGTCTGTTCATAGGCAGCAGTTTGCTAACTCAAGGCCATATGAAGTTTATGTTACTGGTTCTTCTTCCACTATTTTCATGTGTGACATTATAAACATATAATTCCAGTATATATACTATTTACAGTATATTCTTTTATTTACCTTGTCTCAGTTTGCTGCAGTTTCTGCAACATCTTTCCTTTTTTTAATGTAAACTTAACTTAATTAGAAAATGAAGGAATAAACTGACAACTGACCTTTCACAATCAGGCAAGCACAGTAAAATCAGTGTGAATGTTTACTTATTGGCAAAAATGTACATATTCCACATGTGTCCACGCTGAGTCCTGTTCCCAGGTCTGTGGAAGGTAGAAAACCCTGGAACACAGTGCGCAGTAGCTGCATCCAACTTTCCCTTCTCAGGCCTCCACTCTAGAGACCAGTGCAAAAGTTTAGTCAAAACACACACGCACTCTTTACACTGTCTTACACACACCAAAGAGGACACACACTTGGACATGAGTATGAGATCTTTAATCATTGTGTGTTTGTCATATTTAATGTACATCTCTGACCAAATACATTATTCACAGTGCTGGGGTGTAACCAATATACTTCTGATTCAAATGTCCTTTTTTTCCCCCTTGTTCCTCTTTTCCCAGTGCAGTCGTTTGCTGTTGTATTTCCTTAGCTCCTCTCCTTCTCCATTTCCTCACCTTCATCCCTTACTTCCCTATCAGAGCTGCTCCCCACTGTTAGAACTCCTGCAGAGCGTTGCATTGTTGTGTCGCAAGCTCTGAAAAACAAAGTTGAGTCTGACTTCTATGCCATTATCAGTGCGCCTGTTTCCCCTCATTTCCACACAAATGGCTTGTCGGCCAGTGGCACAGTGCCACAACCAATGCCAGTCTTTGTAGCGCTTCCAGGTGGGTGATTTATGTGTGGCGCTGAGCCCCCAAAGCGCCACTGAGCCACTGTCGTTTCCCTTCTGCCAGGCTTGGCCCCCGATGGAATATAAATCCTTTTCAGACGCCACTCCCGACACTAATGAACAAACTTTTTCTCTATTATTTCTCTATTATATCTTTATTTCCCTCTATTGGAAAATATCCCCTCTGAGTTTTTATTTAACTTGAGCAATGGATTGATTTCATTCTCTAGCTTTTGCCCATCTCTCTTCATAATCCATCACTTCGGTTCAGTTACTTTTTGGAATGAGTATGTAGCAAAAATTTCTGGCAAACCAGTAGAGTAATAAGTAAATTTAATTTTTTTTAAACATCAAAGGGCATTTTTCAAAATGGATTTTTCAGTTGATATAAAACATCTTTCTGCAGTGAAATGTGAATATTTTAGACCTTTAATTTGACCGTGCAAAATATCCCATTCAAATTTAGATTTTCCACCAGAATTTGGGTCTTGTCATGGTGGAAAAGCTCCTGAAACTACATCTGGGCCATTATTCTCCATTCAATATAAATGGTTTTCTTAAAGTACAATAACCCTTTGTTTAGGGTAATGAATGTTTGCCTCATGGTGAGTATATTAGGATCATACTTTTTTGCTTTGGATACTGAGATAATTAGCATTGAATAACAACTAAAACCATAAAAATTAAAAACAAAAACTTTTATCAACAGTTAGTCAACTTTGATTTCCTTCTCGACAATGTGATGTGGATGTGCATGTGGGTGAGGAAGACGAAGGCCCAGACTAAGAGGAAGAGTAAATGCAAGAGAGCAGCAGACGAAGGAAGGCTAATGGGTTCAAACTGGCCTAATCTTTCCGTTTTAACCAGAAAGGTCAACCGAACACACACTCCGTCCCTAATTGGTCCCATGCCATGCCATGACTGTCACACACACACACAAACACACACACACACACACACACACACACACACACACACACACAGTACACACTTGTACTATTTCTTCATTTTTCTGGATGTGAAAAATATTTGCTTCATAGAGTAAGGTATATAATACAGTATATCCACATGCACAAAAACACAGTGTCACCAACACGCACGCGCACATACACACACACACACACGCACACGCATGCATACAGTATCGTCATGAAATAAACATCAGGGGTTGAGTCTGTTTGCCTTTGTTTTCATAGCCTGAGTGAGCTGTGCAAAGTGCTGCGCTGTAATTTTAATGATATTTATGACTGTGCACACACACATCTGTCTCTAGCTGTCAACTCGGACACATGCATGTATGAAGACATGCGAGCTTGCATACACACAGATATACCAATATGTGCATTCTCGCATAGACACACACAGCAATACGCTTGTATAAACACACACTCGAGCTGATGCAATATGCATGTCGGCATAATAAATGGAGATGACAAGCTTTCAGAGAGAAAGAAGGAGATCAAGACATTCTTAAAAGGGGGTCAGAGGGTAGAAAAGTGTAGAAATACTAAAACACTGCAAAAAGTGGAAAGATTTGGTCAAAAATATGGAAATAATTAAAGCTGGAATGAAGGAAGAAAAGATAGAAGGAGACAATAGTTGGTTGAAAAAGAAGTAGGAGGGCTGTGGTTGAGGTTTCACACTAGAGGATAATAAATGGATATCTTTGTGGGCGTGCGTGCGTGTGCGTGTGTGTGTATTCCTTCTCACTGGGACCAGATGAAGTATTCCTCAGTGTCTGTGGCGATCGACCAGAGAAGCGTAGCTCCAATGATGGATACCCCCACACTAATTGCTCCTCCGATGCCTTCTGTTTCTCTCACACATACTTTGCTTCACTCTCACTCATTCATTTATCTCTTTTTCTTTCTCCTCCCTCACTCTCAGTCCCCTCACTCATTCCCCCTTCCGACACTATGGCACACAAACAGAAACAAATCAGATTTAATAAAATTAAGTCGGGAGGGAGGCCTGCCGGAGGGGTGTTTGTTTCACGTCCCCTGACAGCTGCCGCAGTGCCGCACCTCAGTCACCTGACTGACTCTATGGCCCAAGTTGACTCTACTGAAGAAAGTTCCTGACATAATCGTTGTTTCACACACGGAAAACTGCCTCCAGCCACGCAGCTTGCAAAATTCGCCCTCTGAGAAAGATAAATCATTAGGGCAGTGGTTCCCAAAGTGGAGCCCGGGGACCAGCAGGGGTCTTTGAGAGGGTATCCAGAATCTTCGTCACGTACGTGGAAATTCTGGAGTTTGAATAACCTTATTTTTACCTCATTGCTCGGCAAAACAATATTTAAAACTCAGAAAAGACTGGTTAAAATGATTGAAACTTGCAGGATGTCACTTAAATTACAATAAACTACCTTTCACAAGTGGGAAAATATCCAAAACTCGCAATGTGCAAGTACAACAGGCTGGGCCTTGTCCTCCAGGAGACTGCATTGCTAAATTGTACTGTCTGCTCATTTCAAAGCCCTTTTACATTATCAATTAACTAGGCTATTATATAACGCAGAATGGAGAAACCTAGAGAGACAAGCTTGACAGAAAATTATGACACAAATCCATCTGACAGATAAAGTGTTACTATACTGGCATTCTCTCCATATACAATACTGGTATACTGGGGATTGATATTTTTTGTCCTTCAATGGATAAAACGTGGAAATTGTGTGTCCCTGTGCTGTACCAAAACAGAAAGATACATCCATCAAAATCAGTTTGCCAATTTACACTAAACAGTGACAACATTAAAACCGCCTGCCTAATAACATGTAGGTCTCCCTTGAGCAACCAAAACAGCTCCAAACCGTCGAGGCATGGACTCCACAAGACCCCTGATAGTGTCCTGTGCTATCTGGCACCAAGACGTTAGCAGTCCATCCTGGAGGTGGGGCCTCCATGGATGGAAGTTGTTTTTTCCAGCAATTTCCACAGAAACTCGATTGGATTGAGATCTTTGGAACACCCAGTCATTTTTCTCACACCATTCCTGAAAAATGTTTGCAGTGTGGGAGGGTGCCTTATCCTGCTGGAAGAGGTCACTGCCATCAAGGAATACTGTTGCCATGAAGGGGTGTGCTTGGTCTGCAACAATGTTTATGTAGGTAGTATGTGTCAAAGTAACATCCACGTTAATGCCAGGACCCAAGGTTTTCCTTCATAACACTACCCAGTGTATTACACTCATCACACTGTCTCCGCCAGCCTGTCCTCTACCCACCATGCATCCTGGTGCCATCTCTTCCCCAGGTAAATAACACACAGGCACCTGGTCATGCACATGGTTAATCAGACCAGGCCACCTTTTTCCATTTCTTCAGCTTGCTTGACATCTTTGGCTGTTCTTCCCACCCACAACATGTAAGCAATCATCATGCTTCCAGTCATAAAATTCAGATGTTTAAAATAATGTTCAAGACAGCAGCAAACAGCAATTAGATAAGAACAATTAGCATTTTTTAAAATCTTTTTATTGTCTTTAGTCACATGAGTTATTTGTACACATAATACATTTCCCAAGGATTTCACAGACAATAGCGAACAAACTAATCAAACAAAGAACTATGTACATACCACCGTTGCCTTGTAGAATTAAAATAAAAAGAATAAGAAAAGAAAAGAAAAAATATATTTAGAAATAGAAATGACAGTACCATAAGTTTTCCAGGTAGACTAAATATACACACATACAAAAACAAAATGAAACCAGAATGAAAATTCAGACGGATATTACATCAAACCTATGACTACATGAACGTCCTGCATATATATAGGTAGACTCAGTGAGTAGACTTTTAGTTACATCAATTACTGGTATGAGATAGAGTGTGGATCTGAAAGAAAACCAATAAGGGTGATCCAGGCCTCCACAGAGGATGCCCGGGCCTTGTGAATTACAGCCAGTGATTTCTCTATAAGGGCGATATCTCTGAAGTGGTTAATCCATTCTTTGACTGACGGAGGCTCGGTCAAGAACCATGAGTGGATAATTGTCTTTTTGGCAGCAGTTAAACCTGCAAATATGATCTTCCTGTGAGCCAGCCGTGTATTATCTTGAATGTATTAACTGAATCATCATTAAGCAACAGCATACTAGGGAGTTTAGGAATTGGAAATTTCAAAGCCTTTTCCAAATTCTTAGTCGTCACATTATCCCAAAACAATTAGCATTTTTGAACATCATACAGTATGATTGCATCTTCTGACAGTCAACATCCAACTGGCCCAGACTGGAACATACTGACGTAAGATTATGATTCTAATGGACTCAACGCCCAAATTTAAAAGTAATGTGTGTCCCCACCTTGAGGATGACTGTTTTTTTATTTGGATGCCATCTGCTAAATGGGAATTTGATGTCTAATGATGGCATTCCTTGATATAGAGAGCTCTGAGTCAGTCTCCAGTAAACATTATACTTGAAACAGATGTGTAAGTGTCCTCTTAGAAATGATACACCAGGGTGTTCATGCATGATGTCTGTTTCATAAGTGTATTCTCATAGCACAAAGGCTCATAGTTCCTGCAGGACCCCTAAGTGTGAACTGGATGTGCATGCTGACAGGGGGGAGATGGAGGGGGCGGGAAAAGCGGAGCAGGACAGCGGGTGGGGTGGCAGAGGGTCTGTTCTGATCTCCCATAATCCCCCACTTTGTTTTGGACCCACTTGAAAGCGCTTGCTTGAACAAATACACACTTTTCTGACTGTCTAGCTTTTCAAGACACCTTCCTCCCCTCCTCCCTGTTTCTCTCTAGCGTTTTCTCCTCTTCCTCATCCCTCTATCCCAAGGCCCCATAGAGAGCCTGTCACCAGTACTGTTTTCATTCTTTCATTTTTTTTACCCTTCTCTGTTTGTCTTCCAAAATAAAGAGCTCATTGAGGAGAGCGTTAAATGTGTGTGTATGTGTGTGTGTGTGTGTGTGTGTGTGTGTGTGTGTGTGTGTGGATGGTTGTTTTTGCTCTTGCAAGTAGAACCTTAATGACCTGAGTTCCACTCTGCCCAGCTGTCTCCACACTGCATCAGCATTTAATCTGCACAAAGGCTACAGGACCACCCCAATGGGTCACACCAAACACACACACACACACACACGCACCTCGCTCACCAGGTAATTATGAACCAAGGGAGAGAACAGGAGAACAGTCATCCTTTCCTCCCCTCCACCCCCTACCTTCTCTTCGTCTTTACTTCCCTGCTTCCCAAAGTCTATTCCCAAGGTTGAACACAGAGGCAATAAGTGTGTGTGGGTTTTTTTTTAATGCAAACTTTGTGAATTATGAGGAGTAGGGGAGACTGCACTGCAACTTAAAGAGCTGAGTTAGCAGATGGGAGACAATGGACCTCAGGGAGATGGCGGAGAGAGAAATGAAGGCCTGGAGATCAAATCAGGACCTCGAGAATCTCATTTTGAGCGCAAAGGAAGTGCACCGCACAGTGCGTGACACAATAGAAAAATAAGTTGTGTAGAGGTATAAAATGTGGATATGGGCCAGAGGAGTTTTTATAAAGTTGAGGAATGCTGTTGGCTTAATCGTGCATCTACACAACAGGAGACTCAAGCTAGTGCTTTGTCAGAAGTGCACTTCTTTACATACACTGGTTGTTTGGGGACACTGGAATAGTTAAAAGCGCCCTGTCACTGAGAGCTGAGGTGTAAAAGGAGACTATCAGTGTAAAGAGTATCATCTTATTTTAATACCCTACTGTTAACTGTCAACAGTTACATAGAGATTCAGCAGTGACTGTCATGATTCAACTATCTACTATATTCTGTTTACTGTGTGTTACTGTGTTTATAAAATACTGTCAAATACACATGTTCAAATAATAACTATCCATATACCCCTGATGAGCCTTCACAACAAGGATCAGTTATCATTTAAAACTTTGACAGCTGACTCACCAGCTACTTTCCCCAGCTACGGGATTTGTTCCTTAATTACTATACCTTCCCTGTTTAGCTAACTTCAGCCCAACTGTGAAGTAGTATAGCGGGTCATGTTTCCAGAGCGTGACAGACAACACCTCGCACCTCTTATTTTGGAAGGTTCTGGCTGC
This sequence comes from Scomber japonicus, assembly GCF_027409825.1. Lineage (NCBI taxonomy): Eukaryota > Metazoa > Chordata > Actinopteri > Scombriformes > Scombridae > Scomber > Scomber japonicus. The sequence continues at coordinate 9,232,340 of NC_070583.1, forward strand.
GGACAAGATGGGGCCAATGTACGAGGCTGCAGCAAAGAGAATATTAGCCTAGCTTAGCATAAAGAAGGGTTAAACAGCTAATCTGATTCAGTTCAAGGGTAACAAAATCTTCTTAGCAGCACTTCTAAAGCTGACTAATTAACATAGTATATCTTGTTTGTTTAAACCCAGATAAAAACCCAGGTAATTGTTCACTCTTACATTTATTTTTGATGTGTCAGTTAAGCTAACTTTTTCAGACAGATGTAAGAAAGGCATCTTACTCTCAGCAAAGAAGCAAATAAGCGGATACCACAAAATGTCAAGCTATTCCCAGTAGGACATAGCTGAGGTTTGGCATGCAAAATAATTTAGAGACAGTTAACATGAAGTTAAGATTTATATTATTTTTAGACATATATAAATGCTTAGAAATGTTGTGTTTGTTGTTTGCTGACAGTCACAAGATTTTTTCTAGATTAAGTCTACTAATTATCACTTGATAATTCTTTTACACTGTATGAACCTAATTAGCATGCATGTATTTATGTGTTGTATAAAGTCAACAGGTAACGGTTGAAACTAATTATAACCCACATTTGAACATTGAACTATTATTCCCTTGGGTTTATCAGCATAACGAAACAGCCTGTGAGCTCTTTTCTTACAACCAACGACACCCAAATAGGTCAAAGCAGCATGTTTGGATTTTTCTAAAAACGGATGTGGGCGGGAGTCCCGCATTCGGCATAAGGCTCACTGGCATCGTGGTTTTAAGGGATTATTTCCTGGTGGAGATTTCCATTTCTTCCTGTGGGTGTCAAGGTGATTGTCAGGAAGCGGAGGGTAACATAATGCAGCACTGATACGAAAACACAAACAGTGAAGTATAAAATAGAAACTCAACTGAATGAAGGCTTTATATTAACTGTAATATGTGACCTTATTTTATGGAAGCTGCTTTTCATGCTGCACAAAAGTGAATGAATGAAAGTAAAATTGCTCCTTTTGGAGAAAAGCGGAAATGAGAGGAACTGTTAGAAGACATACATTTTATCATTTCAATGGCTCCCTTGGTTGTAAGTGGTAACTGTTACCATTGCTATTAATTTTGCCTTGATTTTGGAACAGTTTTATTTGTCGTAAAATGCCTATGTTGACAGTTTTACTAACTTCAACGATAGAAATACCCCCAACCATACCAGAACTCACCAAGTCTTAACTATGATTCAAGGGGAACTAGATCGTATGGAGATTGTCCTCCAGAGACAACATCAGGCATTTCAACAAATTCCAAAGATAACATACGTTTACGATCAAATTACTAAGCCCTCTAGTGGCCATTGGAATTATGAATCTTGTCCACTGGGAGCAAAGGAGGAAATAGTTTGACGTTACAGAGCCTGCAGAGGTCTGAGTGGTTTCATAGGTCAACAAAACATCTGACTTTGACAAAGCTGACAACTGTTTGCTTCTTGTTGCCAACTGACAGTCAACGTTAACGTAAGAACGAAAATTGTTGAACTAGGTACAAAGTCTGAATCTGTCCTAAGTATTGCTTATATTTTCATTGAACCCTCCACTTCACAAAAATAATGCTATAATGCAATAATGGACGTTGTTTCAGGAACGTTGCGAAAATTATCGGACACCGCTTTCCTCTATGCCTCTTTTAGAAAGGGGTATGAATATAATCACTACATTTGAAGCGTACATAAAGAGCAACACTGCTTTAAGTTAAATTGATATTGATGGGAATTGTAGTCTCAACATATGCTACATATGATATAATGCTGAACCCATGTCCATTACAAATGTTGTGGTATAAATTCAGCACCAAAAATGGATTTCCATAAATCAACTGTGTTTGTTAATATGAAATTACAATACATTCATGACAAGCAGCATGTGGCTTGTTCCATAATAGAGTTATGTTTGCATGATCAGAGAGCAAATGTTCCAGCCTGGACACGCACACACACACACACACACACACACACACACAGTGTGGGATGGATATGCATCAGTCCGTACAGTGTGATCAGTTGGTGGTCCGCAGCAGAGAATTGATTGCTCCCATGTTGAATTGAGTGAGTGTGTACTTGTGTGTGTGTGATAGAGTCATTATTGATATCATATGGCTGCCTGCTGCTCAGATCAATAGCTGTTTCTCTTCATAAAGTTGTTTTGACTGCATGCGCTATATGAAACCCATCTATACACCAGCCAGCCTCATGTCTATACAGCGCTCACACACATGGGGACAAAGCAGCTGCGCTTATAAAAGCGTGGCATTTCTTCTTGAAGCACAATTAAAATCCTCACTCTCCACTCCTAAACTGGCTCCACAAAACACCAGAGTATGCTTTCCATTATAACATCATTGTATAAGGCTTGTGACTCATACAGCATAATATGGCCTGTGGTCATGTTTAACTTATTCTCCATTCATCATGGACTAAGTTCAAATGTACAGATAAACCCTGTAGTCCTCTCCTGAGCTCTGACCTCACAACCCCTGATCATTCATTTACTCCTGACTACATAAAGACCTGACTGTCAACTCCTTCTTCACTTTGGTGTCTGTCCTCCACCTCTGCTCCCTGGCTAGTAGTGGCTGGTGGGGCCTCCTCACATCCCAGCACCCTGAAAGCCACATCTGATCTAGTCACCTGGATCACACATGCAAACATACACACACAGACACACACAAACCTTTCCTTGTCTTGTGTTAGCGGAAACCCCTCTTACCCTGCGCAGTCACTTCCAATCACCTTGTTTTCATCTTAGGAGAAAAGGGGAGGGAGAGTGAGTGAGACCTAGACAGGAAGAGAGAGATGCCGTTTCTGACATTTGAATGATCTGCTTGATTGCAGTTTTTTTTTTTTTGGACCTCTACCAAGGTTATGTTTTGCTTTGTTTGTTTTGTTTGTATGATAGTTTTCAGGATATTTCAAAGACTTGAGGACAGATTTAAATGACAGCTGGTGGAAAGTTCTACACCAGACAAAAGAACAACTGAGCAGATTTTGGTGGAGATCCGACAACTCGTTAAATGTTTCATTGCGAGAAAGCATTTTTGGACAATTTCACCTTTTTATGTTCTGCTGTGTTTTCAGGACTCAAATGGAAAATATTTAGCATGTCTTGTGTGTTCGATGCAGTATACCAGTATAGACAGACAGATAGATAGACAGCAAAAATAATATTCGCCATCCATTTGTAGTTTTATGAAAAATGTATGAAAATTATAACAGGTTTCACTCTTTATAAACTTTGTATTTGGATATGCTGGGAGGAATTGATGAGTAGGCTATGTGCTATTGTGTTTAATTTTAATAAATTGTGCTTTACCTTTTTCATTAGATCTTGTCAGCTGCTCCACTAAGATGCGGCTGCTCTTGCCAACTGCCCTGTTCATCTTCCATTTATAACAATACAAAAACAAAGATTTTTCATGCACTAGATATATAGAACAGTAAATGGAAAAGCTCCATAGCTTAAACTGGTTCTATTTTCATGTACCAGATATTCTAGTATGACTCTGATTGAGCTGTTTTGCATGTAGGACCATTGAAATTAAAACCTGATCTTTTCTCTGCATTAGAAGAATTTAGCGGCCTCTACAGAACAGACTTGGCAGGCAATTGAATATGATATTCATGAGTAGTTTCCAATAAATGTGTAATCCCATGAAAATAAGAATTGTGGTTTCGTTACCTTAGAACGGGCACTTTATATCTACATAGAGAGCGGGTCCTCTTCTACAGAGGCCACCATGGCGCCACCATGTGGCACCACCATGTACAGTAGCCTAGAATGGACAAACCAAACACTGGCTCTAGAGAGGGCCTTTCATGTTTTCACAAGTTTCATAGCCACTAACTTCTACTGCACACTTGAAAGGGGAAGGGTCTGCAGCCTCACCACTAGAGGCCACTAAAGCCTACACACTGGTCCTTTAAAGCTTTATTTATCAATGTATTTATTTTACAGTCGTGGAAAGACATGCCACTTAGTAAATGACTGTTGTTTCTGTTTGAGCATAGGGAGTGGGCTTGTAACTTACAAAGTGTCCATAAATGACATAAACATGGAAAAAAACAGAGTAAGCAACCAACAGCACATGTTTAGTGTGCAATGGGAAGAATCTGGATTGTGTGTTTGTTGCAAAGTGTTGCGAAAACTGCACTGTTGGAGAATAATAATTGGATTACTGCAAGCTTTTTACAAGGCTGAACTGAAGTAAAATGTTTGTACATGGGCTCCACCTCAGTTGCAGTACTCCATTGATGAGATTGCTGGTGCACTCAGGTAACAACTATTAGGAAGTATCAATCATTGAAGAAAAAAATATGTTTATTGATATGAAAATGTATCTGGTTTACGTTTTTATTACATTTTTTTATGTGCTTTCAGTCCTAAAGTATTGTGCAGATTGTAAAGGTTTTATACGGCTCAACGATATTGCTTGTGAAATACAGTCAAGCCAATAAAGTCACTGAAAGCAACTAAACTGACCAAAAAAATAAAAAGAGTGGAAAATGAAGGAGTAAAATGAGGGTAAAGGTAACTACGAGGACATGAACAGGAGGGAGCTACATGCACATCTGGCTAAGACATTAGACCCCCACTGACCCGTCATTTGGCCAAAGCTAAGAGATGGATAACCCTGAGCTGGACCTGAGTCAAATACAGAACACACACACACATACACACTTACACCCCGTTAGTTTTCTCTATATCCAGAAGTGTCATCCAGCTGAGCAGCATATCTGGTGGGACTTCATCTCATGTTTACACGATTAAAACATCCACTTGTTGACTGGTGAATTGACACAAGCCACCCACACACACACACAGAGATGTTACACACACATGTTTCAATCATCAGACCATTTCATAAAATCTATCAAACTTCACTATTCTTATTAGCGTTTCTCCGTCTCTTTGTTTTCATCCGTGTCGCTTCCCCTCCTGTCGGCAGCTCCAGCTATGCGCTGTACAAACATGGCGCTGAAAAACCATCCATCACCTCCGGCCTCTAACCCCCCCCCCTCTCTCTTTCCGTCTCTTCACCACCACCATCACCACTCTTTCCTGTAGTTATGATTGGAACGAAGCAGAGAATTCCTGGGGAGCAAATGGCGAGAGAGGAGAATGTGGAGTTTAATTCGAGAGGATTTGCTTTCTGGATGGGAAAAAAATAAAATAGGGGTAAGATGGATAGAAGGAATAAGGAGAGAATGGAAGGAATGAATGAAATATTGGTGCAAAGGTGTTTGTCACAATGGTCACTTTATTTGTTTTATATGTTTAAGCATGTTTAGTTGCATCCATTATATTTCATGTTGCTTCTAGGGTAGTGCCTTCACATCTCCATGTCTGTAGAGCAGCCCATGCTACACTACCGGCTTCTATCAACATCAATGCATAATACTCACTCATAAGGATTACACAGTGTATTTAATCACAGCAATTTAACTCTTCATTCATCAAAGCTGCCCTGACTGACAGTGATGAAATATGAAACGTCTGTCACTGCCGCTGCCAAGACCAAAGTCTGGCTGAAGTTGATGGATCTATCTAGCTGTGGGCTGGATGGGAGGAATATGTTGTTTTCACACCGGGTCTGTCGAGCCGGCGCGGCCCAGGGGCGAAGCAGGTAACGTATTCACATTGGCATCTGGGCCCTGGGGCTACAGCCTCAACCGGCGCTGACCCGGGCTCTTGTCAGATGGCGAGAATGCCACAGCCAGGTTTCTGACAACAGAAAATGACACAGCTGCTATGGTGAGATTTGTGATATAATGAGGTTTGAATTTTTTTCCCCTTTTTTTGGGGAAAAAAAGTTTTTGTGCACGGTGACTTTTGAAAGTAAAAGAGCATTTATGACTCAGTAGGGAGTGAATGTCTCTCACACAGCTTTGTATTCCAAATTGAATATATGCTGAATATAATATGCTGTCCTATTTCTCTCCATCACTTTCTTACTGCTTTCCCACGCTGATAAATCCCTTCATTCATACTACCTGACCAATGATCTTTCTGCCCACATTCCTCTCATACCTCAAGCCAATCAGACTCTAAATGCCGTTCTTTAAATACTCTTTTAATTCTCCTATTCTGTGTTTCAGATCTATTACATAACCCACCTCCTTCCCATCACCACCATCACCTCCATAATATCCAGTGACTCATCCAGAGGTTTCCATCAACCACCTGCTGGCTCCACTCCACCACCACCAAGCATTTGATCTCTCAGGGGTTCATATACTATCTCCTCTCTTCATATGGGCTTCATGAAGATGCTATACATCGATCAAGTCTAGTAGCCAAACACCTTTCTGTTACTTACATCAATACATTTTGTAGTAGTGGGGAGGTTTTAGGGATGTCAAAGTTGGTGAGTTTGGTCTGAAATATCTCAACAGCTATTGAATGGATTGCTGTGAAATGATGTAAAGCTATTCGTGGTCCCCTGAGGAACACTAATGTTTTTGCTGGTTTTCTTCCAGCATCAAAATGGGGCTGTTTTAAGTAGTTTTGAAGAGATTATTCCACAACCATCGGATGGATTACCATGAAATTCAATACACACATTCATGCAGACCTTGGGATTAATTGTAATTACTCTGTTGGTTCCATAACTCTTTTACTAGTGCCATCATCCAGCCAAAACTGCCAGTTTATCCAGTACTTTAATTTAAGATCATATACCCGCTAAACTAGTTATATTCTCAGTGTCAGCTTTTTGTTTAGTGCTAATCTGCTAACATGCTAACCTAAGATGGTAAACACTGTAAATGTGATACCTTTTAAACATCAGCAGTTAGCATAGTGTTGTTAGCAGTTAGCTCAAAGTACAGTCTCACAGAGCTACTAGTATGGCAGAGGACCTAAAAAGCACCTGAATCGGTATGAATTCCCCATATATCCACTGAAATCTGTAAAACCACAAATATATTCCTTGCTGTCCTTCATAATTGCCATGAGTGGCTATGATTTGCCAGACTTATTGAAATGATTGTTGACTTTTAAACAGCTGGAGACTCCCGGGTAGCTTACATAGCAACCTCAGGAGGAACTTAACCTTTAGAATGTTACACCTCTACCTGACCTGGGGAATACTTGGTAGTATTTAAATCTCCCCCAATCAGTATAACAGACCTAATTGGAAAAAGCCATGTGACCGACCTTGAGGCCCTCGACTGTGTTGCATATCTTTAAAAACACAAGTGAAATCTACTCGACTCCACGTCTGGGGCCGTGCTCAATAACCACGCTATAACTCTGAAGCCGCAAAAGCGGTTAAAATCATAAAAAAGCATTACAGGATATGCGTTTAGCAGCGCTCTCCAGTCTGAACGGCAGCCATTGCGGACAGGCTATCCATCCTGTGTTTGCCGAGGCTACATTAGTGTAATAAGACAAGGTCGCTATCACATTCCCCGCAGTCAATTCTCGTTGTGAGCGTCCGTGGCTAGAGAAAGACAGCTGCCAAACCTTCTCATCCAGCGGCTGCTCATGTGTCCCGGGCCACGCATGACAGATAGACGGAGTTGGAAGCACACTGAGTTACCAGCCTGAGAGGCATTTTCTGTAAAATCACAACGGACCCTTGGCTTTTACACAGACACACACACACAGACACACACTACATAGTGCGGATACTTCATCACCTCTTTGGCTGGGAGAGGCAGAGAAAGTGTGTGTATGTCAGTGTGAGAACACAAAGGTGGAGGAGATGATACAGCGAGTGTGTGTGTGTCTGTGCATTCATCCATGCGCTGCCTGTGTATGTGAAAAGCAGAGTGGGAGTTTGTAGCGAACACATATACACACTTTTCCTGACATACACACATCCCATCACGCTTTCTCTCTTCTCTTTCTATCTCTCCACCGCTACCTCTCTTCGCCCGGGCTCTCCTGTCGAGCTGGCTGACAGATCCGACCTGGCACTTTGGACTTAGTGTTTTTTCAAAAGCACCAGACAACTTAGCGGGTTGCGTCGCTCGAACATGACCTAGAAAAGCGTAAAACACAAAACACAGGCTTTTAAAGCTCCGCTCCCATCTCACTTTGTCCATTACTAAGCGCCTTCTTGCTCCTAATTTCTGCCTCTCCTTTTCTTCTGTGGCTTAATCAGGTGAGAAAAAAATCAGTATGTGTAAGGTGGACCATGGTGCATGTGTGTTTTTGTGTGTGTGTATGTGTGCGTGTGTGTGTGTGTGTGTGTGTGTGTGTGTGTTGGCCCTGTGCATGTAAAGGGAAATACAGCGGCGGAGTGCTTGTTATGACAGGGTAACGAGTGAGACAGGCCAGAAGTGACGGGTCTTGGAGGAAAAGAAAGACACACACACGCGCACACCTGCATACAGATTTGAATCACATGCCAGCTTGAATCACACACACACACACACACACACACACACACAGCAATAAATAAGCATTAACAGAGGGGATTCCTAGAAAAAGAGCTGGAGCTTTTCTAATTAGAAAGCCAATACTCTGGCTCCAACCCCAACTTGGGACTGAAATATGTTATGGAGCGTTCCAGAAGGGATAAAAGAGATGGAAAGTTGACCAAAAGGGTGTAGTAGAAATGTAGCGCCACAGCCAAACATCTAGGTTAAGAAAATTAATCGTAAATTGCGCCGCTGACCGCAGCTAGAGGACGTGTTTCAGTGCACACACCAGCGCCCGAGCTGCCTCGTAAAGACGGCTAATTTTAAGTGACAAGCAGCTCAACACACGCTAACCAAAATGCGAGTCAGCACTCAATATCAATTAGCCAGAATCCTAAACAGAGGCAAATAAAGACGTACACCCGAGCGGTATTGACAGGAACTCCAGTTGACTCATTAGAGGCCCCTGTGGACTGTGGCTACTCAACGATCCGAAATGGCCACCATGCAGCGAGGCTCACAGGCGAAAGTCGGTGGCCTAATGAGAAGTGAAGGGTAAATAAACTCCCACGGCAGTGAGACGGGACAGACCGACCAAACCCGCCACTTTGGTTCTTCATTCAGCGCGAAGATCACCGTGAGGCGGACGCGTTACAAATGCGATCTCTCATCAAGGGTAATAGCTTCCCTGCAGCCAATCATCAAATAGCAACATGCCTATAAAGACCCTAATGTACACTAACAGAGATCTGATGACAGTAATAAGGACTTGTCAGGCATAAAGTGGCGTATGAGGACAGACAGTATTCCTACATGTGTACATACGCCGTCTTCTAGTAGACACACTGTACCTCCCCAAACACACAAATATCTCACATGTCATTGGTACTGATGGGGCGGACGTGAGTAAGAATGAGACTAGGCAGAGCAGCCTGCTCTCCCATTCAGGGAGCAGTAGAGGAATGTCAGGCTAAATAAACAGGGTGTCTGCTGGAGAACTGAACCAGCCCTCCCTGCTCCTCTATACTCCCTGAAGCCATGAAGAGGGGAGGGTGGAGGAGTAAGGGGTGGAGGAGGAGGCATAGAAAGGCTCTTAACATTAAACAGCACTTCATATGCACACATACACATGTCTGGAAACATGTAGACATACAAGGGTTTGACTGATATGGGGTTTGAAGGCAGATACCAGAGTGTTTAGACTGAGAGGATGACAGTATCTTTTACATCTGACCAGTTTTATCAAAATAAGTTCAAAGAAATCAGTGTTTTCCACATTTCCACATTGTTCATGGGAAGCTTTTAACATATTTTAGCATTACAAGCTAATTGTCTGTTCCAGTCCATCGTAATATAACTGACTTTTATTTTCTACCAACTTAGTCTAATGTGCTTTTCATTAATATCCTAATTTCATCATCACACCCTGATTCAGTGCATGTTCATTTTAGATGTGCATGTTCCTTGTTTTGTGTATTATCATGTATGCGTTGCTTGAATTACTTGATAATGTGCATAATGTTGCATGCTGGCTTTATCAACATTAATACTGCTTCATCACTACTTTTGTCATGTTTCAATAACGGTCATTTAAAGCTGCATGCATTGAATTCTCACAAAGAAGTAATGGCCAACATATTATGAAACAGCTGCCTATCTCTATTCAACAGACACGCAGCAACATTAGTGTTTATTATGCCAGTCGTGTTTAGGGTCACCCAATGATTTTCAAGTCCAACATTCACCCTCCTTTTAGCTCTATTTCGGTCCACAGCTTCTGAAATTTATATCTAGGTTCTAAATGCTTTAATATGTTCAACTACTGGTTGAGTAGAGTACAGTAGGTTTAACAGAGCACTCTCATTGAGAACAGCTGCCTACAGCTGCTTCAGTAGAGACTGAAAGTAACCAAAACAATGAGGCAAAAAGTTCTGAGGGGAAATGTACATTTAATCATTTTCTATGGGGTTGTAACAATGCGCAACAACTTTCACATTACACAACTCATGCATTGTTTCTATGAAAAATGATGAAATTAAATTTTAATTGACTTTTTCAGGCTGACCTTGGATGAGCAGTCGTCTTTTAGCTCTTGAACTTTTATTGTTGTGTTTATATTGATATAAATGTGCACTGGCCCTATTAATCATACCAATAAATAAATGAATATAAACAATATTCTGGGATTAACAGAATGGAAAAGTAAAATAGATTTAAGATGCTTCAAAACATACATAAAAAATACATGATTGACTCATAATAGCCAAGTAAAAACAGAATTCTGACTCCACTGTTCCCTCCTCTCTTTTCTCTCTCTGTGCAGTATTGTATCAAAACTATTTCTACATTCAAATACATCAGCAACACAGTACATCATCCTGCGGTTTACAGAGCCCATAAAGAAAGACGGCAGCTGCCCGGTGAAAACATACAGTTGCACATATCATACACACATATCTCAAACACAGGATCTGTACAATGTCTTGAGCCAGTGGTTGAAATTGAGTAATGTTGCTGAGAGAAAGTGAAAAACAGAGCACTGATGTTTTTTGGGGTTTTTTTTTTTAAATGTGGGAGCATGTCATTTCATCGTCATTTGACAAGAAGCACTCTGTATGATTGTCTTAATGCAGTTGTGTGTACATATATACATGTGATAGCATTGGAGGTGTGTATGTATAGGTTATCAGTGTGTTATCATTGTGTGTCCTCCGTTGGTGGGGGCCTCTACTTTCTCTCTGTTTGACTCCCACAGGACTGGCTCTCTCTCCCCTGCTTCTGCTTTGTGTCTCTCTGCCACTAACTGACATATTTAGGCAAAGTCGTGACTAATCGTCTGCTTGAAACATTAGCTGAAAGGGTGTAAAAGCTCAAGATCGAAACACTAGGAGGGAGAAAATGAGGGAATTCACAAAAACAGCAGTAATAGAGAGTTATATTTGGATTTAGTGTTAAGACAAGGTGAGTGTTGTTATCCTGCCTCCTTTTAAGTGCTTCGTAAGTATTTGGACGAAAAATTGTTTCCATTTAGAAGCTGTGAGCTTTAGCAAAGCTTAATAATACTCTTAAATAGTCATGATTTATAGAGAAAAAATAAAAGTAACCTACAGTCTGGACTCTGGACCCACCTTCCCATTCATTTCAATGAGAAATGTGTTCAAACTTTGGACTAGAATTGTAAATGTATGGTTTGTTTGTAACTATTTATTCTGCTTTCATTATAATGTACTGACTATATTATAATGTACTGTAGTCAGCATACAGAAACATGGACATGCCAATAGAGCAAATTTGGAAATGAACCCAAAATAGATTTACTTTTGATACTACATTCATTGATAGTTTTATCCAAGCAACCTACTTCATATTCACCACACACACACACATACACACACACACACACATCTTCAAAAACACTGTGTTGGTGTGTCTCTCTCAAGGACACCTCGACAGATGGCCAAAACACTGTAGAGGTCTTCCAACATTTATCCAAAACAGGCCCATGGACAATCTACCCAAACCTATGTGCATAAATTAACTGTCAAAAAAAAAAGCGAGCTCTAATCAGAAAGGGACCCAAGTACAGTCAGACAGAATAATTAAATCCCAAATAGACCAGGAGCAACATGATGGGCTCTTATTTAACAAGCAGTTGTGCTCAAAAAGGGCAATAACAATAACAAAGGCAAAGTCATAAAAAAATAAATAATTTCTCAATATGCCTTCAGAAAACATTTATAGAAGTAAATGAAAGTCTATCACCTATTTAACCTCCTGCACCAACAATAAAACCATCTTAAACAATTATAATCTGTGAATCAACAAAGGATTTTGTTATTAGATTGCATACATCTTTCACAATGACTACTGATTACCTGAACTGTTGTCATTATGATGTACCACATGATCAGAGGTGATACTGATGCTGGCAGTCATTCTTTTCCACTTGGGTATTAGACATATTGACATGCACACTTGACATTCAGGCAGTAAAACACACACCAGCTGTATGGACTGAGTATAATTTGAATTTAGTCAAGTCCCGGGTCAGGTCTAGATGTATGCGTGAAAACCTCTAGAAGGGAGGAGCTTGTATTGGGGGAAACTAACACTCTACAGCAATTAAATATCAATCATTTTGCAACTTGAGTGAAAAATGCTCCTTATTTGCTGAGACTTGGAGTAACATTTGTTCAAGAGTCAGCTCCAACATCTATGTGATGCTTTTATGCACTGTAGAGGTTTCTGGTACAACTTCACCTACCTCCAAGGTGCACAGAGAAGGTAAATAGTCTAATTAGGTCAACACTTGAAATATACTGTAGAGAGCAACTTTATTACTCGATAAATCAGAAAAGTCATCTAAAGCATCATCCCTTTATTTACACTTTTCTGGTTTATGGACCAAATATAGTGTCACTTATGTTCCTAATTGGATACTTGCCTTGCCTCCCTCCCTGTCTGTCTGTCTGTGTCTGGGATAATGATTGACCTGACATGACCATATACCCAACCTATCATGGTAGATACCCCATTGGCTGATACATGTCTGTATAAACATAATGGGATATTATATTTTCTATCTTTTTGATTTTCTTCCTGCTTTTTAACTACCCTAGTTAAATGCTGTTTGCAATGTGTTTTATGGTGACCCTGATGAAAGCAGCAAGCTGAAACATATTGGTCTAATAATAAAGTTGTTCTGTACTCTACAAGTGTTGCTGGAGCTTTGATCTTTTTATGCTTTTATGCGCTGTTAGAAAATACATAATAGACGCTTGGCCTGAAGAATCAACCACATGCTCAGGTTTCATGGAGAGGGTTTAGCTTTTAATCACATGACTTATTGAAGAGAATGGTCAAGTGATAATCTCTGTTCAAGGATGGTATCTCTCTTTCAATGGCAACATTTAAAATAAAAAGTTGCTTATAATACTCTGAAAAGGGACTAAGGACTCATTTTTCTGTAACTACCTCATGTGATGCTCCCTTAAATTAAAATGCATCACCTTATTTCTACTAAATACTAATTTTTACATAAAAGTCCTGGGTCAAAAGGGCAAGCTCAGAAAAAGAACAGATGAGTGAAAAATGACCTCTGGACTTGAACTTGTTGTAGCACAATGAATGCAAAGCACCCCCAACACACACACACACACACACACACACACACACTCCTAAATTAAGTCTTCACCTCCAGTTTGCCTGTGACACATCTTCATGACAGTAAACCCCAGGACGGGTTGAGGCGCTAACATCCTTGAAGTGCACTCTCAGCAGCCTGGAATGAGCAGATAAGCGAAAGTAAGTCCGCTAAAAGTGAAATATGGGAAGAGTTGACATGTAACCCGAGTGCTCTTCTCTCAAGAGACCCGCTGGATCACTGCCCCAGGGCTGCGTCCAACAAGGTGAACGGGAGAATCCTAATGAAGCTGTGAGGAGTCAATCAATACCCGCTCCGGATGGGGGGGGGGGGGGGGGGGGGGGGGGTGAAAGTGAGACATAAGAATGGAGCAAGGGAGAGAGGGAAGGAAAGAACCATAGAGGTATACACATACATATTTATATATATATATAAAAAGAGAGAGAGAGAGATTGTGATAGAGAGAGGAGTGTGAGTCCAAATCGAAGACACTTAGAGAAAGCCCATTGATTGTGGTCATGGCTGGCTAGGCCTCTCCTATTTGGTTAGTCATCTATTTCTCCTGTATGCTGAGATCAAGCCTTTATCCTCCTCCACCTCCTCCTCCTCTTTTATCTCTCCATCAGAGATGACTGGACCAACTAGACCTGCAACTTTCCACGGAGAGGAGGGCAAACTTATAATTACTACCTCCAAGTATCTATAAGCAATTCTCCAGAGATCAGCAGAGGCCCGTGGAAGGTTAACAAATCAGTCAATCAGGGAGAAGAGTCCGTGTGATATGTCAAGTAGTTGAACATCGAGTCCCACTCACTCATATGAGGTAGTATTGGCTTTTTTTCCTGGATAATTCAGCATCACCTCTTTCTGCTATGATACGCTTTATACCATATCCAAGTGTGTCACAGATGAAAATGACAACCTGGAGTGGATAACTGGGCTTCTACCAACATTTAACCCAATGTGGTTTTTCCTCTTTAGCAATCCTTGAAATGACATGTCTTACTTTTCCTTTATTAAAACCATAGAAAATATGTAAATATTGTTCATTTCAAAAGCTTAATTTCTTGTTACTGGAAACTTCACTGGTGTAAGTTGAATACTGGAGCACATATTCACTCCAAAATGGTTGTAATGTCGCTAATGATGCTCTTGAGTACACATCTTAAAAGTCAGATTAAAAGGTGAGCAAAGGGAAACTTGACATTTTCAGGAAATGCATATAACATTTTTTAAAAAGTGTCAAGTGTCAAACTCATCATTCTGCATAGTGAAGCTCAGATATTCAAATGAAGGAGACAAAGAGGAAAAACTGAGTTTTGACTAGAGGGGAAATTTAATCACACTTAAAAGTTAAGAGGGGAAAAATGTCATGGTTATTAAAATTAATATTAATTTGAAGTTATAATTCTTATAATCAATTACTATCAGTCCTGGTGATGTGGTTTAAAAGTGATTGTGTTTTAATAATACAGTCCTACTGCTGCAGAGGCAGAAAAACACACTTCTCAAAGTCCTCCTTAACAAGCTCAGCAGATTTATTGCCTCTCTTTGTTTAAATAGAGACTAAACAAGACCATCATCTATGTAAACTCATTATACGTGAAATGCGTTGACCAGCTTTTTATTACCACATTACATCCCGTTTGTTTCCTGTGAATCCCCTATGTGTCACTACACAGTTTTAATAGCAAGTGTGAAAAAAAGAAAGAATGAAAACGACTAAATAAATACAGAAGTAAATGAACGGTTATTACTGAAAAAGTGAAAGCCACTGTGATATAATGAGAATGTAAAGTTTAAGCAAGCAAACCAACAGCAATGGTGTCTGTTTAATTGTGATTAGCATGAAAAAAAAGGGCTCACATCACAGCACTGCTGACTTTAAAGAGTAACTTTGCACCTATAACAGCGCCCATGGCCGGATCTACAATACAGCCAAGTGGGCAAGTGCCAGGGGCCCTTGAGCATAAGGGGCCCTCAATCATATTCAAAGAGCACAGTGTAAACTTGCTCTATGCGAAAAGTGCCTTGAGATGACTTTGGTTACAGTAATACAGTAACCTTTCACTTCAAATAACCAGCATTTTAGGCCATTTATAAAGCTGGCATTGAAAGCAAGTCAATGATCAGATTTTTAAAAAACAACAACTTTTAACATAAGCTTTGGCTCTATACCCGCATACAACTTGCAAAGATGGACGCTTTTCACAGTGCAAGCCTGGGCAAACACAAATTACAATAGAGAAGGAAAATCAATTTCCAGACCGAGAACTTTTCAAAACATCCATGGATCCTGGGGAGGGAGGGAGGGAGGGGAGGGAGGGAAATAATCAGTGTTTTCCTGCCTTCATTCAGCAAAAGTTCATGAACGCAGATTGGGATCAAAGTGGCACGGTCAGCTGTATCCCATCATGGAATCATCCAATTAACACCAATAAGACCTCGTGATCGGAAAAAAGGGAGAGGAAACAAGATGGAAAATGGAAATAAGATCAGTGGAACGCGAAAAAGACGAGAAACGCTACCTGTGTAAATACGGTGCAGGGAAAATGCAGTTATAGCAGAAGTGGGACAAACGGAGAGAGAAATTGAAAGAGAGGGGGGGCGATCGATAGAGAAAGAAACTGGGAGATTAGAGGAGAGACTGGATCAGAGGAGGATGAGGAGGACTTCGGCAAGGTCAACAAAAGACGAAGAGGCAGGGGAGAGAGAGAAAGAGTGAGAGAGAAGCGGTGAGAAATAAGAGAGTGGGGTGGGTGAGAGGAATGTATCCACTGATAACCACGCTGCTGAAAATATATAGTTTTTAAACATTTTGAGTTATGAGAGGCCAGAAAAAAGACAGTCTTGGTTTTTATTGCACAAGAAGATAGAAATGGCAGCTATTGAGGTCTATCAATTACAGATTCTAGCATGACTTGACAAGGATGAGTTACCACTGCTGTATCACACACACACACACACACACACACACACAATGAATAAACCTTGATGCCTTGCTCCTGCGCCCTCTCACACTAATAAGCCTTTGATCTCGGCTGAATAGATACACATCCATAAACCCATGATACTGTCATGTGGTTACTGAGGTACTTAACCATCACTGCCAAAGAGAAATCGGATGTTGAAAGTGTGTGTGCGTGTGTGTGTGTGTGTATGTGTAACCTCTGTGGACAAAAAAACTCGTGGCGCCCTTGCTTCCATCCTGCATTGCTGCGCAATTAAACAGGCAGCGTGGACGTAAGGAAATAGGATTAGTAAGCGAACACACACACACACACACACACACACACACACACACACACAAATCATGGTACACACACAGAGACACACACACACACACAGAATATCCATCTGGAGGAAGCAGCTCAACTTCATGGATATACAGTACAGTAAATTATATAATATCCAGTCTTCCATTAGTAAGGCATGTAAGATACATAAGTCCATGTCATTGAGGTCAAGTCTTTCCTCTTTCTGTTTATTTTGGAGCTTTCCCACTACATTTTCTATGTATGCGTGTGTGTCTCTCTGAATGTTAGTACATTGATGGTGCCACTTGAAACGGCGCTGCCGCAGTGCATTAACACGGCTTGTGGCGTGTTAACACCCGGCGCTACGGCATTAAGTGTCGATGAGAGACGATACGGCTAATACGTGTTTATGTTCTGTCAGACAGCCCGCTTTGAGTGTATGTGTGTGTGTCTGTGTGTGTGTGTCTGTGTGTGAGTGTGACTGAGTGAGTGAGTGAGTGAGTGTGAAAGGCGTGAAAGTCCTCCATCTAAACTATGTCAACTATTTAATTCTGTTCCTCTGAGAGCCAGGGCATCTGTCAAACAGAGACTTCAGCTGTCCTCTGCTTCTCAAAAAGCTTTCCCACCAAACCCCCCGCCCCCCCCCCAAAAAAAATCTGTGTTTGCACACTGTTAGCTCTGCTCATTGTTGGGCACTATAACCGGTATAACCCGTTTCAGTAATATGATTACTTTTTGTAATAATGAGTGTAAGGTGTAATGCTGCAAGCGCTCAGGGCTAAGCCAGTAATAACTATAGGTTCACTGTCTCGTTTTCTATTCTACACAAATGAAATACTGAAAATACAACAAAGAGTTCAGTAGCTTTCTAGTTGTTGCGTGATGGAGCCGGGGTCTCATTTATAAAAGTTGCATACTTGACTACTACTACTACTACTACTACTAGAGGTGTACACCACTTCCCATGCAATAGCTCTGATTCCACTTGTACGAGGATTTTAGAGACGGGGGAAATTGGTGAACCAGATGGTGAGGTGGTTAAATTGAAGCTAGATTGTTTAATGATTCCTCTCACACGTTCACTTCATATCAAATGTTAATTATAGATCCACTTCATCATAAGCATTCAAACCAGCAGTGTCATCTGTACTTGTGCTTGTGCTTGTAGTGAGCCATAACTATTCAATAAGCACCTTTCAATGTGAAAAGATACAAGCCAACTCAAATCTCAAATCAAAGTCTGCTCAACATGTCTTCAGCGTTGTCTCACCACAGGACAAAGGAGAGGGTCAGCTGTGGAGCGGCACAGCAGCTGCTGATGTGAATGATGTCAGGATGTGGCAGGTGGCAGGATTCAAGAAATTTCCTCGATATTAATCATGAATGTACTGATTCCTTTTCATCTCAAACACGTTAACTAATTGATGAATTTACCATCAAATCCAAAATGACATCAAATAACTTAAATATAACTTGGAAATAATATTAGAGCAGAGTGTTAATAGATTTTTAATAACATCTTCAAATGCTGTGCATAGATCACCAGGTATGAAACACCTGTATGCTGGATTTTGGAGTGAATATAAATGAATACAGTGATTATTGTATTGTGGATATGTGTGTAGAGAGAGTGTGTGGTATAAAAACTACTTCAAACTGGTTCAACTGGGAACTGGCTGACTTTACAATCCACTGTACATTGAAGTTGTATATGGTTGTTTTGGGTCACACACATAAGTGGGAGGGCACATATGCTGACTCTAGACACTGATTGGTCTGGTGAAAGAAACACATGTACATCAACATTCACAAATACTTTTGCACTGACCATTTATGGTGAAATGTGGCAACATCTGGAGGGTGTAATATGAGGGTATTTCTCATGTGCACATTTCCAGGTGGACCGTGATTTATAACTGGGAAAACATGCATTTGTTTTATAAATTTGATCATTATCATTATCATCATTATCATTATTATTATTATTATATTTATTATTTAGTGTTTTCATACACACATACACTTTAAGTATAAATCCTATGCACTGTTTTATAAATGAGAACCCTGAGCTGAGTAGGGAAGTGGGGGAATGAGTAATGCAGTAAATTATGTATGCTGTTGAATAAACTATTACAATTACTTTTTAAATGAGTAATAAGAAATTGATTACATTTGTCATATAACTAGACAACCCTGTCTCCAGCTACATAAGCTCTAGTTTCTGAATCCTGCTATTGTTGTTAGGGTTATAATGAATGCTAGCTGAAAGCTCGATCTGCTGCACATGTTCATCTATTTATGGTGAAAAATCACGGAAATGTGGAAAAGGTGTATTGGACATTCATCCGTCTAGGAGTATGTACATGTACTCTTTAATATAGTGTAGATGTACATTTACTGACACCCTCACACACTCTGTCCACTTAAACATAATTCCTTCAAGTCAGTGAAGTTTACATAAAGTCCAAATCTTGTCATGTTCCCATTATCGAGGCAATATGTGCAGTGTTAACTTCTGCACGTGTTTGGACATGTACATTCAACATCACCTTCCTATACACTTAATTCACCCATAATGTTAGCGCAGTGTACATCTATGTTGAAGGTGTTATGTCTAATAATTGTGATTTGTTATGATGAGACTGTACAGTGAGGGAGGAGACAGAGGAGGAGGGGATGTGGAAGTGTGGATATGGTGACCAGATGTCCCAGTTTATCAGGGATAGTCCCAGTTTCAAACTGGGTGTCCTGAGTCCTGGTTGTTCCAGTTTTCACCACAATAAAAACAATAATTAGAATATAATGTTCATTAATTTGGTTTTATTATTTGTTACATCATCCTTATTTAAGTATGTTATCTGTCTTTCTTGTGCCTGGAATGCGTTTTTTGCTACGTCTCTTAGTCTAAAAGAAGAAGAAATGTTAAAATAACACATTAATGACATAAACAATGCAGCACACTGATTTGTCTATATGCGTGTCAATCAATCAATGTGTCGTTATTGAGGCTGTAGCTAACCTAGGCTGTCATTATGCTAACGGTTAGCTATCATCTTAAAGAGAAAGTCAGTCTTTTCTAAAGAGCTCCAAAAGGCTTACTCCTTCCTTCACAAAGTACTCTGCAATGAAAATGCTGCGCTCTTAACACATTGTACGTTTCTGGTGGCATGCGGTGGAAATGCTGACATGAAATATCATATTAATACGCCCAAACATAAGTAGTGGTTTCCCTGAGACCTAAAAAGAAACTCTAACTAAGAAGAAAGACGGAAAACCGCAAATCTTCTTAAAAGATCTTTCTCATTTTTTGTTATTAACAAGATGTAATGGTGAGTCAATGTTTTAATATTTTTAAACTTGTGACCAGCTTGTGGTATGGCATTGTGAAGATGTAAATTAAAGTTACAGCCTATAAAGTTATTAATAAACTGAGATTGTGTCCCAGTCAGCCATTTCACCGTCATCCTGTGCTTGTCCACACTGATAAATACCTCAGTGGATTTTGGAAGATCATTTTTTGCCTGCTGAGGAGCTGTCTATGGTGTTGCATAAGCACATACATATTAAATTGTGGTAAACTCCCAGATTGGGGGTTTGAAAATACGGTCCCTTAAGCATGGAGGGCGTTGGGAAAGGATTTGAGGGTATGTGAGTGTGTGTGTGTGTGTGTGTGTGTGTGAGTGAGTGAGTGAGTGAGTGAGTGAGAGAGAGAGAGAGAGAGAGAGAGAGAGAGAGAGACAGAGACAGAGACAGAGAGAGAGTGTATAAGCTCTCATATCTGTCATCTTGGGGGGGAAAAAATGCTTGTATGTGTGTGGCTTGTGACCAGAGTGACAGGTGGATGACTCACCATCAGGAGACGACAGGGTCAGGACACTTATATCGGGGGATGATGACTTCATTACCTCCTGAAAGATAGATGGAAACATCGTTCCATCTCCTCCTCCACTCAGGGTAGAGTGTAAACCTCTCAGAGGGCCAAACAGAGAGGAGGAACTATTGAATCATACTAATAATACTGCATTTTTTTTGGCTTGACCTATGCTTAGGTCTCCACAGGGCGTGCTTTGTTTGCCGTAGCCATTGATTTACTCTCATTGTTCCGACAGCCTCTCCACCTCTTGTAGCGAGGAAAGGGAAAATCAAGAGCAATGGATTTGTAATAATAATTCAAAACTGCGCTATAGATTTCTGCTGTAATGCCACAGAATTGAGACTTATTGATCTTATACCCATGGTGCTTATCATGGGCATCAACAACAGAAAAGAGCATCAGAATATATTTTAGGGTGATTGAAACAATGTAGAGTTATGCCTATTTCTCCCCTCTCTCTTTGTCTCTATCAAATTTGGGTCTTCATTGATGAAAGGAGTTATAGCAAGTCTTTTCTTGCTGATGCAAAACTTAAATTAATAATTAAAGGGGACACACATCATGCCTTTTGTGATATTGCTATTTTGATACTATTATTATGTCGGATATCTGTGTTAAACATAGTCAGAGTTCCAAAACTTGAGGTTAATGTATGAACAAATATATCCTGCAAATCAAAAGCTAGGGTTTCATTCTGCTCTGAACGCTTCATTTGCAAATGTACCTCTGATTTCACCTTATAACAATGTCAGATTGTTGATTCATTGCCACAAACAGCTGTCCGTTGTTTCATAGCCTTTGTTGCTTAGGTTCAAAGAGTTGTTCATATTGTCTACCTGTATATTTTGGATTGGGTTCAGATGTATTTGAGAAGTTTTTAGTTCTTTTGTGTAAAGAAAGAGAAAAGGAAGTGAAATCTTATGATGACTGTTTGTTTCAGAAACTGCCCAGTCAGAACAGAGTGGGGGCCTTAAAGAGACAGGAGCTAAAATGGCCTGAACTGAAGGGCTGCATATAATAATAATAATAATAATAATAATTTTTTCACAAACCCTATGAAGCTTTACAGAGAAGAAAAAAAAACAAAAAAAATGAAATAAGGAGTTTTGTTAACAGTAACAAGGCCACTCCAGTAAATCATCAGATTACATTTAAATATATAAACCTGGAATATAGAATATAACTACACCTGGAAATGAGCATGATACATCCTCTTTAAAACTATACTTATTCCTTAGACACATATTTTCACTTTCATGCTGAGAACTTTATTGTTTGATGAAAAGATCAACTCATTTGTGTATGCTAACGTTAACTATGACTTAGAGCCAGGAGACAGTTTGCTTATAGCTTAAAACAAAGACTTGAACCAGGGGGAAACAGCTAGCCTGGCTGTGTGATGGTGCCAAAAATCCTAAGTGTAAAAAATGACAGTTTGTGGTTTTATGCTAAGCTAAGCATCCCTTAGTTGTAGTTTCATCTTCAACAAACAATTACTAGAACGTTAGCAAGCTTCTCAGCTAACTCTCTGCATGAAAGAGAATATGTTTGAGCTAAAAGAGCAACAGCAGAAAAAAATACGGTATAAATAGAGGTATTTTGTTCGAGAGGCAAAAACAATAATCAACACTGATTATATCGCTCCAACTTCAAGGAGAGTCAGACACCGTTGACACTATAAAGGATGAAACTGAGAAATGATTTCAGAGTGAAGGAGGCCGCTACCTCTTCCTGAGTGGCAGACTCATTAAGGTGCTGTCTCCACGTTGTTTAGTCAAGACTGAAATAGTTTGGACCCCATTAGCCTGCTGGCTTTGATGGGAGGTCATTGCTTTTGAGGGTTCTCACTTTGTACCCTTTTTTACACGACCACCATCTTTTAATTTTCTCTTTCATTTTGAGACTTTTTTATCTCAACATAATATAGCACTGCTGTCTTCTTCATCAAAGCGTTTTGTTAGAACGTGCCCTCTTTTGCCCTTTACTTCATATCTTCTTTAATAATCTTTGTTGGGAATACATTAATCTAGTGTTCTGGGCTGTTGCTTTGCTGCTGATGTACTGTACAGTATCCTCCTCAATCCAAAGTGAACTTTTGTGTCAGTGTGCTGTTTTCTGAGAAAGCCATCTGTGGTGTGCAGTTGCTTGCCAAGGTGGGAATTCTTCTGATGTGTTTTTCTAGTGCTATGTTGGTGTTCATGTACCACAGAGCTCATGTGTCAATGCCTGTCTCAATTCTATTTTGAAGGCTTAAAGCAGTGGTCCCCAAACTCGTGGGTTGAATTTACTGGTCCCCTTAGGGATAGGTAAACAAGATTGAAAGTTTTCTGATTAAACCACGACCACGGAGGACCACGACCACGGGGGACCACGACCTGAAATATTTAGGAACTACTACCTTAAAGAAACAATGGGTTTATACATGTTGTGAATGTCAGCTATTGAAGGTGAGGGACACGATGAATCATACCAACAGTGATAAAGGAGCACACTTTTGGAAAAATAAGTTTACTCTACTTTCTTTCTGATCACACACCTACTGTGGCATAAATATGGGATTGTACGTGTTAGAGAGTTACAAATGTAGCCCCCAATTCAAACAATGATAAGCGATCAACACTATTCAATAATCCAGAAAGCACTTCGCTTAACTCTCTCAGACATTCTTCCAAGGTAGTGGAAGCATCAAATACACAAGACATATTGTATCTATTGTGTTTTAAGATTCAACCTGAAATATCTCATTTTCATGTCATGTCTAGAGAATGCACTAGATTCTAGTGCATAAAAAAAAAAATTGTAATATGTTCTAGTGACTAGAACATATTACAATTTTTTTTTTTATCCCATCTCCTCTGAGCCACCTTTATAATCACACGCTAGGTCAGAAAGTAAGAAGAAATGTGCCAGGAATTCAAGTTAGGCTTCTCACTCCTTCTGTCTCTTTGGATCTCTTTCCCTGCTTGTCACTGTCTGGCTCTGTAAAAATGAAATCACAGCGGCTGTATTGGCTTTCTCCAGTTCTCCTCTGCTCCGAAAGGGAAGGTCACCCACTGCGCGGACAACAGAGATTCAATTTCAAATCTGTGCAGCTCACCGAGGAACACTCATTCCGTGCAAATGTGTATGTTTGTATGTGTGTGAGGGAGATACATACAGGCAGCTCCTTGCCGTGATCCAGTGATCCATGCTAGAATCAAAAACTGTTACACCGTGACTATGATACATTTCTACAATCATACCTTCACAACTGAAAATAATGTTGAAGTTCTATTCTAAGCCAAAGAAATCAAAACTTCCTTGTTTTTGACATGATACATACTAACACATGCACACACACACACACACACACACACACCCTTCCACAGTGCACAGAGTGGCGCCGTCTGGGAGTTGTGGTGAACAGGTAGTGTCGCCATTGGGCTGCATGCTCAGCCCACCGGGGGCCAATAGGGAGATTGTCCCCTTCGGCCAGGAACCTTCCCACAAAGACAGGAAGTGGAACCCTTCCACCTGATACCGGGCACTGCAGCGCCTCAGGGGAGAAACATTTCAGTGTGACGCCCGTGATGGATTAGCTCTTATTCCCAAAACGTGTTTACCTAGGCGCATACAGACGGCAAGCAGCAGACTGCCGCGCAAACAATGGAGGCAAACAAGGCCGAGCGCAGCAGAGGCTGTACAGCAAATAAGGCCATGCTTCAGGGAAAAAAAGAGAAAGTGTGAGAGAGAAAGAGTACGACGGCACGGAAGGGAGCGGGTTTTTGGGAGTCATTACTCATTGTTGTGTGTGTTGTCAAATGAGATTAACCCTTTCATCTGTTCAAGCTAAGCAACCACGGAACAGTTCTCACTTCAATGACAGCTGGGCTCGTTTTCCTTTCTTCCCTCTTTCTTTGATGCAGTTCCAGTCCAGCAAACAAACTCACCGTGTCCTTTCATCAGGCGGCAGCGTACCATAAAAAATGACTGTTGCGGTAGGCACAGCGGCAGTCTCAACCACATTCAGCACTGTGGGTACGAGTCTAATGTAAGACCTTTGTCACAGGTCAAACCAAAGTACTCACTGTCAGACCTGTCACTCAGAACTATGAACTGTCTGATGAGAAACTATTGTAACCCTACAATAAGAGTGTCGACAGGTACTTACTGTAAAGGAATATTGCACTGATATTGCAGTGTTAAGTATAGCGCAGTCATCCTCTGTTCCCATAACAAAACTGCTTAACATCACACAAATTATATTGCACTATCAGCAGAACAATGCCGTATGGGGTCTGTAGCATATTGTAAAACACATCTTGGCAGCACCATTTGATATTATGTCAGCTAAAGAATAAGACAATATGAAAGCAGTATCATTGAAATGTACTAATCTTGAGTTATGGGTCATGACATTGCCACACTTTTAAAGTCAATCTGTTGATTGAAATCTATATTTGAACTGGAGGATCTAGTACATATTGTAGAGGCTGGTAAAATAGATAAGGAGACTGGTATATAATATTAGTTTTGTATTATAGTGTTATATGGTCATGCTGCTCACAATAATGATCTAGATAATATTAATAAATAATAGTGACAGGGACAAGGACAGGTGGGGCTTGACGTGAAAAAGAAAAGAATCTTAAAATGATAAAAGTATAACTAGCACCCTTACTTCCCATGGTTATGTGCATACAAATATAGATAAACACATACAAGTAAGTACAATGAACAACTGCTACTAACTGCTCGTGAGAATTGGACACTGCAGGAATTTTGCAGGACAAGGGTGTCATAAATAAATATCAAGTCTTCAGGTGTGTGAAAGGCAGACATTCTCACCATTACGCATATCAGTGAATGTGTCATTGTGAACAACACCGCTGGATCACGAGCGATTAAATCCAACAATGAACTATAAATCAAAACCTACAGCGGTATACATAGCGGGACTCCAATTCGCCCCATGTGTGAACTATAAATCCAGCTTTAGTGATGTCATACTGTATAGTTTAATATGTTATGTAGTCTACTTTAGTAATGTCAGGAACCTTATACTGATTTTCTGAGACAATATACACTTAACCCATTTCTGCTGCTAAAAAATACATTTTAAAACAATACATGTAGAATTTTTGGCAGAAATACAGTACTTCCAGAGACTACTTTGAATTATGTTAAGTAATCTACATAATCTTCCTTAAATTACAAGTTCTCTTCATTATATCAAAGCAGTGACAGATATGGACTTAAAATCACCAGAGATCAGCTAGAACGCGTTTGAGGGAACTGACCCTTTAAAATCAGAGCTAACTGAAATACTGAGTCTGGTATTCTGATGTCATTCTGACCACATCTTGCTTTCCATCCCTTTCCCTGCCATCCGTCGGCAACCTTCCGCTTCATCTTCTTTCTCTCTTCTGTCTTTCCCCTCTCCTCCTGTCGTCTCTTCTCTCAGTGGCATGTTGTACAGTCTGGGTCTCTCTCTGGGGGCTGCACACTGTGTGTATGTGCTTGAGATGGCAGACAGGCCTGACCCATTTACCAAACGCTTTTATCCCCCCCTCCTCCTTTGCTCTCACTACCCGTCGTCGACTCGCTGTACATTTGTATGCATCTCTATTGCTCCGTAGCGTTTGGCATGTATGTCTTTTCTATTCGTCTGTCCGTCTCATTTTCCGTCTCTTTCTGTTTTTCTCCTCTAAAACGGTGAGAATGTTCCTTTTGCCATTTGCATTCAAGAGGGTGTTTCATGAGGTGCCACGCGTGCGTACGTACGTACATACATACACACACACTCTTCCAATTCTTGTTGGACACACTCATGCATTCACAGTGTGTTCAAAAACTAAAGATAGAGGACACAGACGTGCGGATAATAAAGACACAATAATCATATGTATCAATATCAAATATCAGCAGAGACAGGCAAGAAGTGTTGTAGTGGACTTTGAGTGTGTATATGTGTGTGTGTGTGTGCATGCTTGTATATTGCATCTAGAGTGAGACACACACAATTTAATGAAAGAAGTGCTTGTGCAGCAGCTAGACACCCTTAAGAACATTTTCAAAGTGCGCGCAAAAAGAAAAAAGTTCAACTCACAAAGTTGTTGTTTTTTTATTGTGTGTGTGTGTGTGTGTGTGTGTGTGTGTGTGTGTGTCGTGATAGATGACTGACTGAATGAGCACTTGATAGAGGAACGAGACTGTAATGACCAAACTCAATTAGCCGGGCTGTGTGTGTCTGTGTGGGGAGAAGCCTCTGGCCCGTCACTTACAGCACGGAGAGACTCATAAATCCTGATTATTTTAGCTAACGAGAACCCGCTCCCATCTCAATAAATCACAAAACAGGTAAGTGGGCACACAAGGAGCATCAAACACAGCCTGCGTTCAAACTGTACGAGCAGTATGGGCGCACACACACACACACACACACACACACACACACACACACACACACACACACACACACACACACACACATACATAGAGGGAAGCATGGCTGTTTGCTTAAATAAAGGGCTTAATAAAGCCTCACATCTGAGAAAACACACCAGTGCCACAGTCTAGACACTGACAGACAGGACAACCACACACACTGCAGACCTCAATTAGCTGACCCTCAGCTCAACAAACACACATACACAGTCTTCTGGTCTCTTTCTCCCACGTCTCCTCTGTCACCTCATCCACCCAAAATGGCTCCTTGTGTGCCAAGAATATCCGTTCTTCTAGCGCAACAGGTTTTGGGTTTGAGTAGCTTTCAAACGTCATAAAATACTGTAAATGCAGTACTGGAAGAAGTACTCAGAAGTAGCAATACCACAATGTACACATGCTCCGTTATAAGTAAAAGTCCAGATTTTTTAAATCATACTTAAGTGACAGTACAAAGTACAAAAGTATTATCACCTAAATTTACTTAATGTATAAAAAGTAAAAGTACTCAACTTGGCAGAAAATTGCCCACTGTAACTGTAACTTTTTTTTGTATGACATCATTAGATTATTAATACTGAAGAATCAGAGTTTAAGCAGCATGTTACTGTTGTAGCTGCTGGAGGTAAAGCTCCAGTGGTTCCTAACCTAGGGGGTCGGGCCCCATCAATCTGAGGGGTCATGAGATGAATAATGGTAGAGGAAACAAGAAAAAATGAAGTTCTGATACAGAAATCTGTTTTGGAACTTTTCTCTAATCTTCGAATTTTGGTGAAATTTTGCAACATTTATTGAAATGAAACCATGTGAGAGGTTTAGAGGGGAATTGATTCTTTCGTGGAGCTGTTAGCAACTCGGACATCTGAAACATGACAAGGAGACACAATTGCACAGACTTTTGCAAGAGGTCACAAGACTAAACATTTGAGAACTACTGGTTTGATCTTAAATATTGAAAAGTAAGAAAGTAACCAGTAACTGTAGCAGTGAAGTAAATGTAGTGGAATAAAAAGTATTATATTTCCCACAAAAATGAAGTGGAGTATCTAACTGTAACTTATAAAGGAGTTGTCTGACATTTTGAGAAATTTGCATATACACTTTCTTGCTAAGTTAGATGGGAAGCTTGATAGCACTCATTCATGTCTGAACAGTAATTATGAAACTATTGGCAGCAGTTAGTTTAGCTTAGCACAAAGACTGGAAACAGCTAACATGGCTCTGCCCAAAGATAAGAAAATCCACCAACCAGCACCACTAGCTAACAGTATTTACAGTTTAGTTACATTGGTGAGCTTTGAAGTTGCTAGTCACTAGAGTTTTTGACGCAGACCCAGGCTAACTTTTCCCCCTGCTTCCAGTCTCTATGCTAAGCTAACTAGCTGCTGGCTTTCGCTTCATATTCAACACAGACATGAGTGATATCAATCTCCTCATCTAATTCTCTGCGATAAAGTGAAAATTTTACCAAAATCTGAAACTATTGCTTTAAAAAGTCATCATGCAGGTTGCATCCAGATCTCCACTGGTGTAATACCACAGATCTTCAAATGGAAAATTCCCACTTTGATGAGATTTTCACAAGGAATCCCGACACGGGGAAGCTATTGCGGCTGTTGGATTTAGTGGTGAACTGTCTGTCTGTACTGGGAAGATAATAGCCGTGAGAATGAAACCTGTGTCATTTGCACACATACTCGAACTGGCTCCTTTCTTATGATTTATGCTGGAATGGAGTTAAGAGAACTCCACCGTGGGAAGCTGGAGTCATTTCAGTGGTGGCATTAGCCTGAACCCGAGCTGCTCCCTCTGGTCAACGTTTGGCTCCTTTCGTCCCCGAGTCTGGTAGTTGTTCCTCCTCCTCCCTCCACCCGAAACCTCCTCGCAACTTGAAATCTAATCTCCCTCTTTAATTCCTCAAACCTGTGGCTATAACTGTGGTTTTGGAGAGAAGAGAGTACAGGGATGATTCCATGAAGTTAATGTCAAACCATGACCACAATCTCTGTCTCTCTTCCATCTTCGGTTCTTCACGATATTGACCACAACGCTTCTCTCCTACTATCTGAGCTGTCAGTCATCTGTCCTCCCATTTGTCTTTTAAACCAACGTACACACACTGCCTAGTCTTCGGCCACTACTATTGAAGCTAAATGGCCTGGGTGTTTGGAAATCTATATGCGGTATTTCGTTGCCAGACTGGGTCAAGTAGACATTGTTCTGGGGCCAGACAAACAGGCTGACGTACATATTGAGCGAAAGCACACACACACACCCAATACATTCACCTTGATCTGTCTTTACACTTTTCCTCACATACACACATACATAGACACACACACTGAGAGACGGTGGTGTATAAGCCAAAGCCGGAGGCAGCGTAACAACATCAAAGATTGAGCGAGTTGCGGCAGGAGGAAATTGCTGCTCTACTTGGTCAGGAGGGATGACATCAGACGCGTGGGGTGTCAGGCCCTGAAGGGAGAGGCGTTTGGTGGGAGAGGGCAGGACAAGAGCGGGAGGAATTGGGCCAGCCGGAGAAGGTTAGCTCCTATCATTAACAACCCTGACGTCATGGCATAACATGGGAAATGGCCTGCGAGAAGTTTAGGTATAAATTTGCATAGACTTATGTGGTTTGCCTGAACTTTGGGATTACAATGTGAACTTAAGTTTAGGGTGTGACTCAGCAACTGAAAGAACTGTGATTTTTTTTTAAAATCCACTGCTATAGGAGTTCAAATATTTTCACACTTGACACCATTTTAAGACCATTGTCACCTCTGTCAAACAATTACATTACGTGAATCCTTGTAAATTTACGATACACTTTGACAAGTCTTCATTATAAGCTCCTTAAATTCGTACAATTCACAAATTGCACAACTTTGCAAAAATGTGATTCTCTGCAGCTCATAACGAAAGAAAATGAAAACTCTCACAGGAAAATGATGACATTTATAATCTGTCCACAACATCAATTGTGAACCCTTTTATTCACTAGAAAATAGCCGATAGCTGCCAGGACAAATACAATGTCCATGTACTGCAAATGTAATTTAACCGACTCGCCCTTGTTATTGCCTTTTTTCCAGTCAATACTCTCCTAATTCTGAGGATTTTGAAAGGGGATAAAAAAACAAAGGCAGGCATGCTGAAGCACTTTTGAAAATGAGCTGTACAATTGATATCTTGTCAGTATTTTATTATGTCCCTAATGATGATGATACACGACTTGTCTAGTGTTTGGGAATAGGCACTCAGGGTTTTTACATTTATCTAAACGTATTGACTATGTGCTCTGCCCCTGCAGCACTGTTGACAAAGTGGATAACTGATAGTAACAGATGGGCCAGAGAGAATGAGTTGTGTGGAGTTCATGTGCCACCTAGTGGTAGAAAATTGTAAGAGACACCAATTGAGAACTGTTATTTCACTTCATTGTTCAGTCATTTATGAATGTACTATGTAGTCAACTATATGGACTTGAGGGATTCTTTAGGTAACATTTTCTATACCAGCGTACCACCAGGAAACAATTTATCAACAAACCAATCACAACTGTTAGAAAATACTACTGTGACAAAGACAATTAAAACACGAGTATTTATTTCACTCCATATGTGCTTTATAGTATAAAGGTCTGTTCAGAATGAACCTCTAGCAGATTCAGTATTCTTCAAGCAAAAACGAAAACAAAAAAGTGGAACGTGATTGGTTATATCACAAACTGATACTGCCTCATATACTGTGGTGGAATGGTCCAACGACATTGTTACATTGTTCCCTTGAAAAGGAAAAGAAAAATTAACGGTAATATTTAAAAAAAAAAAAAAAAAAACTAAAATCATATCAGCTGTCACTGACAAAGTACTGCATTCAATTTTGAGAAAGTGAAGGGAAAAGAAAAAGATAAATACATTTGACAGAGCTACAGCAATGGATAAACATTCATACCAAAATAAATGCTAAGTGACAAATTAGTTATATTGAATAATATGGCCCAAACTAGCCCAAAGTGTATTTTTCATTGAAAAGTTAATTAATCCAGCACAGCATTTTCACCTTCAATATTCCCTTTTCTAGGAGGCATTTGAGGAAAATGGGGTTTTAATATTCCATGGTATCATAGAATGTAGGAATAAAGTGGCTAAGTGCCATACAACTTCCCTTGAATTACTTATACCTTAAAAAGGTGTTTGAGAAAACATACCATAATCACAACAGAATTTTTGAAGCTGTTATGAGGTTTGAGACCATATGACCATGATATGATGTACCGTTTGTGTTTTCCATTCAGTTTGTGCTCAGGAATGTTAAAAACTACTTTTTTTTTTTAAAAGATGAGGAGTTTTAAGACACTATGAGCAGCATAAAAGTGCACCATCTTTAAAAGTGGAAAACAACTTAAAAAAAACAAGTAAAAACACAACCATCTGTCAGCTCTTAATGCTGCATCCTTACTTAGTCACCCTCCTCTCCATCTGTCAACCAGGGCGTCTGTAGCAGGCCTCCTGGTAGGAAGTAGCGTTGACAACCCTGAACATGTCTCTCCTGACAAAAGACAGGAAGTTCTTCAGAGGACACAGTGGCTGGTTGGCATGGCGGTCGTGGGAGCGACAGAAGGTGGTGTGAAATGTCACATCCTCACCGTTGTACAACACCCTAATAAACAGTTCCCCATTTTTTGCCTTTGACTTCTCAGCTTTGCTAGCTTTCTTCTTGGATTGTCCTTGAGTCATTGGGGGACTCTTCCATAGTTCAAAGACGACTCTTGCTGCAAAACGTGGGAACCTGGCCTCCTCCAGCCCCAAGGCGCTCAGCAAGGGGGCCATTGTGACGTCATGAGCTGAGGAGAGGGAGAACACCTCTTCACCTCCTGCTCGTGGCTGCCGGCCAGCCTCATTGCCCTTGGCGACTCTCTCCATCTTGGTGGCTGTTCGATTGAGGTAAGGGTACATAGCCAGAATGGCGTATTTATGGTACAGTCCTGCCCTTCTCCGATCTACTTCGTCATCTAGCTGCTGTTGACGAATTACGGCAAACTGTGCCATTGTCAGGCACCCGCCGCTACCAGTATCTGCCATGGGAGCACACGGGAAAGAAAGGCTGTGGCACAGGTGGCACAGCAGAGAGTCAATGGGGTTTGCAGCTCTGAGCTGGCGGGTGGGCAGACCCAAAGTGCGCGCCATATCGGCGTAAGTCCTCTCCAGTTCTGTATCGGCCACTCTGAGCCGATACTGCCTCCTCTGCTCCTCCTCCAGGAATCTGTTTCTGGCGGGGCAGTCGCAGGCCGAACCACAAAACAACGTGCTCCACTGATGATGCACGGTCAGCTTCGTCCAATCAAAGTCTGTGAGGAAACCATAAAAGAAGGACAGTCCACTCTGAAGAGTGCGGCTCTTACCTGTGGTCTCCACCCACACCTGACGGGGAGACCAATTGGAAGGGAGGAGATTGTGGTGCTTGTAGGCTTGGTGGAGTAGCTGCCCATTGCGCAGGTGCTGCACCACACCTAGAAAAAGGCTGAAGTTAAGATCTGCATGATAACTATCAGAAAAATGTCAAGAACGACACAGGGCTCTCGTGCTGGACATAAGACACTAACTTGTTATGAAAGTTGTTGAAATGAAAGTTCGGTTTTAGTTTGGTGAGATCAGAAGAAAAATGTCTGATCTCTGTAGTGAAACATTCCTTGCTTACCTGTCTGTGTGAGCTCTCCCATCTCACAGGCACTGTGGTTGGGCAAGCGGGGAACAGAGCTCAAAGGGGACTCCCAGTGGCCACGTCCTCCCTGACCCATGTGACTGATAAAGGAGTTCAGCAGGGAGTGGGAAGGCTGTCTATGGTTGGTGAGGGAGTTGGAAAAAAAACATACAGCCTCATTAGAATTCTAAACCAGCAGAAAGTAGCTGGAAGACTCATTTCTGCTGTTATGAATGTGGCTTCCCCAGTTAGTTTGAATTGTTCCAATGCTGGCAACAATGGTGACACTTAATACGTTATACTGTGTTGGAACATTAACCCACTTCAACCCATGCAAGTATGAAAACTAATGCGCTACATTTTCTAATGTTTAAGGCCCAGAAGATACCATCACACAGCTCCCCATACACTACATAGCAGGAATAGTGTGGTTCTGTGAAGCAGTTACAGCAGCTGTATTAGTGTGGGCACATAAAGCCCACGTGTCAAATCTCTAGGCAACAAACAAATGATATTTTGAGGAACATGCTGTGTGAAATGACATCCTGATGCATCTAATCAAGTTTTATTGCTTTCTAACACTATTGTGATAAAGACAGTTTGTCACTTTCAGTTATTTTCTTCGAATCAAATCAGATCTTCACTTGAGCTGAAACAGAATCCACCACAATTTCATTCTTCACAGTTTTTTTCAAGTATCACCCACCAACTGGCTATTTTTATTTAATTGAGCAAAAATGTGTTGATTCCAGCTTGTCAAATCTAAAGATATGCAGCTTTTTTACAACTTACACCCCAAAACCCCAAAATATCTAATTGGTTTCCACATATGACAAAAAAGCAACAAAATACTCACAATTGAGAGACTGAAAACAGGGAATATTTGGCTTTTTGCATGAAAAATTAATTAAATTACTAATCAACACTGGGTGATTATTTTTGTCCTTTGACAGGATCTATATATGTTCACTATTTGACGGCATGCAAAGCTCACTTCCTCCATCCACCACCAGATGTCTCTCTAACACAACACTGTGGGGCACCAGCACTGTTCAATATGTGTGGGTGGGAATATGAGAGATTGTAGATATAAAAAGATGAAAGAATTTCTCGCCTTGGGACTCACACTCTTGATATACACATCCAAGTGCAAACACACACACACACACACTCACACTCTGGCGCACACATGCAGGGATGAGGGCAGTGAGAGGAGCAGTCGGTGATCTAATAGATTAGAGATGACTGAAGATTACAGTTTAATATAACAAATCTGTGGGAGCTGAGCTGCAGCTCGCTCAGATTTAAGAAGCCGGTCTGGAGGGGGGGAACTGTGGACGCGCACACAGATGGTTTCCATAGTGATTGTGGGGCTGGATCAGGAACATACCATAAAAAACTCATGATTGGTGTGACTGACCAATAGTCATAATCTGGCATCTAAAACCACATTTTAAATGACAGTCAAATGACAGCTGCAATTTTTTACAATGCATTTTTTTTTTGGCAAAATAAAGGGTAAAAGGACTAATCTGATGTGCTTGCAGCGTTTGAAAACACTAACCTACATTTTGAAGGCTTTATTTCCTATTGTAGTCACGTTGCATCAGCAGCTGTTGTCACCATCTATCCAACCACCTCTCTCTGAATTATCACACTTTATTATTCACTTACATAATAGATTCTAACACATAGCACATGCTGCTGATGAAACAAGTGAGATAGTACGCTCTATTCTGCTCTGTCATCGGCAGATCAGTCGGCTGTGGGGAGTTTGGGACGATCTAGATTTAATTGGCTACAGTGGGGCACTGGATGTCAGTGGATGGACAACTAGTGTGGACAAAGAGCCAGCCAGGCTGTCTATTAGGCTGATTGTTGCTAACCAAAGATTACAGAGCCCAATTACATTAAGCAGGGATTAATATCACTGGATAGGGCAGGGGGGAGAGATTAGCGAGAATGGAGGAAGAGATGGACAGATGAGAAGAGGGAGGTAGGATAATTGAGAGGGAGGAATAAATAAACAGAAGAGGAAATGAGATGGTTTAAACTGGGAGAGAGTGCGCTTTGACAAATATGAAAGTAAATGAGATGACTGGAACAGAATAACAAGCGATGATGGAAAAAAAAAAGCCTTGACAAAAAGCTGTACTGGTGGAGGAAGAAGAGGAGGAAAGAGTGGAGACGTTCCTTGCTGAAGAGAGCTCAGTTAACCGCAGACGGAGACAGTGGGTCGGCTGGTGTCGGCTGGTGCCAGCGCACACACACACACACACACACACACACACACACACACACACACACAGATGTGCGCAGACCCACACAACCACATAGACATCCGTGTAATTACATCCTGGTCTAAATAAAAACACCACTACCTACATTATTACCAGGACACACTGAAATATGAAATAGGCTTTTAATGTTCTGCCTCCCTGCAAAATGAGCAAATTGAAAACACAAACAATCCAGACACACATGCAGCCTCATGGTGGTATCTTAGTAACGTCAACCCTTTTCTCTATTGGAGTTTTTCTCTAATTGTTTCATCATCCTACTTGAAACCTGACTCCGCCTTCAAGATAAATATTGTTCTAAAGCCAGATGTAAGATTGCTGAATCCAAACAGAGAGTTGCAGGAGGGAGATGTCATTGTTATAAGCTGGTGATGAGAATGGAAGCTTGATATGAAAGTTCAGGGGGCATTACATTGAAGACATGAATACCAACAGCTCTTACTACTGATGGTGAAAGTGAGGCTTTCTGTTGTTGAATGAATAAAACATGTGGAATTCTTATTCCCATAAAACCGCCTCAGTTCCCACCAGGTTCCACCACTTCACTGCATCACTGCTCACTTCCTCCTTTCTTGTTGTAGAGGTACTTCTCAGGGATTTAAGCATGTGTTGATACTTGTATATTGTCTGCTCATCCAGAGCATACATTTCAAAAGCTAGACTTAATCCAGTTCTTTTAGTGCTATGCATGGGACGATTAGCATTCTGAACATCATAAGAGGAACTGTGTAATCATACTAGGATCCTTCTGTTCCTGTAAAATAGAACCATGCAGAATAATCTCACATATCATGTGCTATATACAAAACACTACAAATTATGTTGCCAAATAATGTAAAATGTTGAAAGCAGGATATGACATTTTAGCATGGACTTATAGTTTTAGATTTCAATTGTTTTATGTTTTATGTGCATTATTTAAAAATGATGAAAATGAGGCTGCTCATGTTATCTCTGCTTTCTGTTTCCTCATTATAAATCAGTGTTGGATGAATTCTTACAGTACATTTTGCATTGCAGTGGGGTAAGAATTAGTGTCTTTGCATGCCAGATTTGACTTTTAATGCAATTGGTAACAGAGAACCAACCCTATCTATAAAGAAGAAAACGTACCAAGATCTAAAATGTTATTCTAAAATTAAAACTTTTACTACTGAGTCAGTAAATGCTTTTAGTCGTTTTTTAGTTGAGGGGAGACAAGAGACAATTCAATTTCGGTCATTTTCTAAATTGAACCTAGCCTCCATCATAAGAGGCTTGTGTGCTGCATGACCTTATTTTTATCTCAATATCAGAGATAAATGCTATCTAAAATATCTAATAATCAAATGTGCATGGTCAGATTAAGTGCATCGTACCAATCTGAAATGAAACTGTGTGTCCACTGAGCCAGCACCAAAGATTACAGCCAATCCGCTCTGTCCAGATGTGCAAAGCTGATGTGGCAGCAGTGAAAGCCATTAAAATAATTGGCTAAATCTGAACTTGGATACACAGCCCAAAAAAAAGGGATTGGTGACAGGGAATTTATTGAACATATGGTTAAAATAAAGCATCTCAGAGGATGTGGGTCACACTTCAAAAACAAGTTTCATTTTCGGGGTCAGAAAATGTTTGTTATATGTTAAACCTGCAGTGTGGAACTTCTTTCTACTACTATTTATACACTATTTACACGGCAGTTCTGTGAGCACATGCGTGAGCGGCTCCCCGTCTCTAATATTGCAGCTGTAAAACGATGGATCATTTGGTTTGAGCATCACAACACCCTTGAAATGACCCGTTTCTCCATTAATTTGATCCATTTTAGTCTGATAACATTAGGAAAGTCTAGAAAAGACACACTGGAAGTCAGGTGGCTCGGCTGGCGGAAGTTTGTGGTGCTTATGCTCTATGGCAACCCAAACCAATCCTTGCTGACTGACTTAATGCAACACTACCAGAGTGCCAGTGTAGGAATCTGGTCATAGATACCAGATGTAAACTCTATATTCTCTTAAAAAAACGGAGCGATTTATCTTGCACTGATAAACTTCATCAGCATTGTGTGAGCTCATCTGGCTTAATGGGGTTAAATGCAATGGACATTAATTTATATATAAAAGTCTCGTATTCTAGCTTTAGGTATGTGTTGTTAAGTGTTTGTTATGGTAGAACATCTGTATGTACATTCAGAGTCTGCATAAATTGAAGTAAATATAGCACACACAGAAAGTGGGTGTGAAAGTGCTGATTTCAGATATCTTCTGAAGCTGACTGGCTTTTAATAACGTCCTATCAGGAACTCTCATCTAGCCCGTTGAAAGAGAAGCAGGGCCTGCGTGAGCACAGAGAAAGATACTGACAAGAAGAATAATGAATAAAAGATAATGATATTCATTTGACAGTGTGTGTGTGAGCGTGTGTGCAT
Organism: Scomber japonicus; assembly: GCF_027409825.1. Lineage (NCBI taxonomy): Eukaryota > Metazoa > Chordata > Actinopteri > Scombriformes > Scombridae > Scomber > Scomber japonicus. The sequence goes on from NC_070583.1 coordinate 9,269,843, forward strand.
ATATTAACCGCCCACATTTCCACAGTTCTGCCTTAACAGAGCTGCTCTGAAAGCATTTGTTGCTCAAATCAAGCAAGATAAGACCATCAGCTCCTCTGCCTCGACAGACCACGCACACATGCTAATAAGTGTGTTTACGTGTGTGTATCCATCCGCACCAAAGCGCAGCAGAACAGATGTAGCAAACCAAACGCACCCGCCGCAGCTGACACATGCAATAACACAGATGGTTAAAAGACAAAGAAGTGTATCTTCTTCAGAGTTGAATAGTCAGTGTCTTTCAGGTCCTGAGATATTTCAAATGTAATACTTATTAATTACGCTTCACAGATATTTCACAGAAAAATATCTACGAGCGTTTTCTCTTGAGCGCACTGAGCTCATTTTCAGACAGCTATCAACCCAGTGGTCTTTGGAGGAGGATGGATATCAATGGCTGTTGCAGTAATTGGTGGGATCTGTCAGTGTCTCCCTCTGTTCTGAGTGTACACCCACCCGCTTTCCATCAGGCATTAGTCAGAGGTGGCCAGAACTCACAGCTGAAAGAGAGTCACTGCTCAAGAAGCCAGTGGCAGCGAGTGCTCTTTTCTGTGACCTGCTTTAATTAAAAACCACTGGCATCAAGCCATGCATGTGGAAATGTACCAACGCTTGTCAGGGCATTTTTCTACGTACTTGTCTGTAGTTGGCTTTTTATTTTCATTTATAATTTCTAATGTTTTCACAACACTCATTTTCATCTGTATTCTGTTAAGTGTGCTATATTTGTTGCTTATGTCATTTTTATCTGATTTTTAGGGTTTCTTTTAGCACCTCACACTTCAAGGAGCTGGCTCATTTGCATTACTTGGCATTGTCCCAGTGAAATTAACTTAAGTATGCCATCAAATTTTGGCCTGAAAAATAGACTGCAGAGTTGTATCAACCAGATACTGACACAGCCTCATAGGAAAAAGTGAACGATAAAAGCTTCATAATGGTACACAATGATTATTGCAGTGTTATTGGATTGGGATTGAATTGTTTCTTTATTCGGGTTTTTTAGGTGGTGATGGTCACTACATTTCCTTGTTTTGTCCTCTTTTGCATATGTTTTCCTGCCATGCTCTCTCATGACACCATTTCAACTGTTCCTCTTTTCCAGATCACACAAACAATGTTTTTTGATTTGAATGATTTATGATTTTTTAGAGTCCGTCACATTTAGTCACTTTGATAATGTCCACATTATTTTCAAAGCAATATGTTTAGGGTAGGGATGTACATGGCAAGTCATCGGTCACAACTAAAGGTGCCTTTCCACATGTTCACCCTCTTTAGAACAGCTGCAGAACTGACTGCGACATGTAGGAAACGTGTGCGTGTGTGCGTGTGTGTGTGTGTGTGTGTGTGTGTACCTGCTAACAGAAAGGGTGCAGTCGATGGCGGGCCGTTTGGTCTTGGGGATGGAGTAGAGTGGGTAGCGGTCTCCATGGCGAATCATCACCTGCACAGACAGCAGCTTGTAGTCGGCTGGACTGTGACCTGTAAGGAGAGACTCAACCAATCAATATTATGACCACAACCATCATCATCATCATCATCATCATCATCATTTGTCTATAAATGCCTGTATTCCACATTGTGAACATGACTCTCTATGTTGACTGGATTCTCTAGTGTCACACCAAAACATCCAGATTTTGAGTTGTTTTTCCTGATCTGAAAGCATCTTTTCATTTATGATTTCTTTACACACTTACAACTAACTCTCTATTCTCTACAAAAAGAGGATAGTTCACGGTTTCCCCAGTAACAAAGCATGTGACATAACTTCCAGTGATAAGAACTTGGTTCTTAATGTTTGTATTGAACTTTCCACAATACTACAAAGAAGAAGTATTTGCAGTATTCCTTTATTTCTCTGCATGATACGTTTATTAAGTTTATACTGATTCTTGTTTTTTTTTTAATTCTTCCAAAGACACATTGTTAAAAGCATTTTATTTCTTTAAACTAATATTCAGGTAATTTAAGTGGCATTGAATAGATCATAAAAAAACAGTCAATTATCTCTGCTCTTCCCAACAAAGACAGCAGACATTTGACCCATTGTTGTAACTTTGATCGATTACTCAACTTAGTAACCTTAAAATATGAGACGGAGAACAGAAGTCGTCGAACAGCCAACTGGGATCTTTATTGCAGGTACTCGATACAAACAACAAGACAGACCACGAACGGTAAAACAGCAAAACAGCAGCGAGGCGCGCCCTTACAGACCCTTTATACCATTGATTGCGTATGGTGTCATGCGTCATTGTGTTCGTGCACCAGGTCAAGTTGACCTGGCATGTTCAGGCTAATTCTCAGTTTCCTGGAATTCTATTCTTAAGTGTTGGTGGCCAAGATCTCCCTAGAAATATTAGACATGGTGAAAAACAACTCCTTACAAGGAGTTGATGGGATAAACAATGGTAAGGCCTGTTGAGCAATGTTGAGCAATCTCCTAACCTTTTGCCTCCGCTGGTGTTTTCCACGTTCTCCTTTCTGATACACACAAATGTAGGATTTGCTCCTACACCATCTAGTAAGATCCTCTCCAATAGTCTAAATCAATTTAGGACCATTTATCTCAATATCGTCTCAATACCAGAACATTTCACTCCCTCTTTCTTCTAGACTTTCTTGTTGTGGAGAGCTGTGCTAAAAGAAAAGTCATGCAGCTGAGCAGTCACTTCACTTGTCTTCCAGTTGACTTTATATCCCTAAAGGTTGATTATCTCATTTCTGAGCTTAAATAAGTGTGGAACTGAGACTGCTGAAAGAGTTAATAATATATAGCCTGCAGATTTATTTTAAAACCATACCCATATATATTAATACCGCTTATTAGCTCTGGTGCTAATGCCAGGGGTCTTAATACCAAACTACAAATGACTGGTGAGAATGGACATCCTTGCCTTGCTGATCTAGTGAGCTCAAGGGATGAAGACATAATTCCATTTGTTTTAACACAGGCAAGTGGTCTGTAATAAAGCACCCTAATCCATTGCATACATATAGGTCCAAAGCCATATCTTCTATAAGTTTGAAAGAAATATGGCCATTCAATCCTGTTGAATGATTTTTCAACATCCAGCTATAGCATGAGTGCTCAATGCTGGAGTGAAGCAGCTCTGTGCATTATGTGAAAGAACCTTCTCATGTTATTTGAGAAATGTCAGACTTTTACAAACCCTACTTGGTCAAAATGGACCAATGAGAGAACCACTCTTTCAAGATGTTTTACAAATATTTTAGCAAAAAAATGATTTGCAGGCTTTAGTATTACTGAAATGACAGCTGTTTGCATGCTGACAGGCATGGATTGAGATTATAATATCATTCTATAACGTGGTATGAAAAGGAGACACCCTGAAAACATTTATAGACCTCAAAACTAAACCCATCGTCTCCAGATGTCAGACATTTTCCAGCTGATTTAACCTCTGCAGCTGTTGTATATTCCTCTAGTTTATTTGTTTGCATCTTTAATTGATTATCATAGGCAGGAACAATTTAGTCCACCCACCTCTGTTCAAATTAGTTTTCACATAGTCACATACCAGGGATTTCATGACATGTTTGATATTCCATGATAAATTCCGAATAATAGGCAGAATTCATTTTACAAGTGACCACCAAACTCATTCCAGTTAGTTTAGACTGTTCCTCTGAAGTTACCATAACACTACATAAACATAACAGATGGAGAAATTAAAATATCACCATAAAAGAATGTGTCACTCTAGCATCGCCAGATATTGCATCAATTATAATTTCAACATGTATCCATAATGCTTGCTGTAATTTGAATAAATAAAGCAAAAGCCAATGGGACAGGTTTTAACAGTTCCTGACACACCTCTTCAGGATTTTTATAGGTGTATTTTTCCCCATTCAGAGTTACCAGTAGCCTAGATGAGTAGAGCAGACCAAAGTGTTTATTTGCAAATTTGAAGAAACAGCATGTTGCTGTTGTATCTCTGCTGGACGATTCAGAAATATTTAGAAAGGTTTTCCTTGCCAATTTAATCCTGTCTTGGCCTTTGCTGCTTTGAGGATGTGTTGTCTAACCCTCCACTTCAGCATGTGGACAATGTACAGTCTCAGTGCTTACTTTCCCGGTTACAGGCGCAGGGTACTATGCTCCAGCTCCACCTCTGGTACCTGGTCTGACTCATCTAGATCCAATATGTATCAGAAGACTGTTGCCATTTCTTTACCAGGGTCGAAAGACTCCAAGAGGCCCTCCTTTAAACTCACAAACATCGGGTTATTCCTTCTGCTCTCAGATGGTAAGTGACTTTAGTTTTTAACTGCTGCATGTGTCTAGGATCAAGAGTCTTGGAGATTCACTAAATTTGCCACTCTGTTAATCAGGATTCATGCCTCTTTCTTCAGGCTTCTTATACTTTCATTCGAGATGTTGATCTGGTCTAAAATTGTTTTTTACGGTCTGAAACTATGACGCATTTTGAAAATAATTAACTTGATTTCATCGAGCTATTACTGGTCTCAGATCATTTCACATTTAAATCTTTCAGACATCAAAGACTATATTGTTAGATTGGTATTGCAGG